>NW_006263349.1:49293-70161 GCF_000469605.1 Apis dorsata
AATATAATTATATTTATATTATAAATATTATAAATATAATAAATATTTGCAAATTTGTATCTTTTAAGTAATTATTTATTAAAATAATTATAAAAAAATAATAAGCTTACAATTTTATTTGATATTGTATATGATGTTTTAAATATATTTTTCTAACAATAAGTATCATAATATTAGTAATATAACAAAATATTTGGAAAAATTAAATGACATATTTATTTTTTAACTAATGTTGATAAATACATAAATAGTTACGGGAAATGCGTAATCGCAATAATGAGATTTCAGTTGTCTTTAACTCATTGAATGCAATTAACTTAAAAGATGATTTTTACGAATTTTTCTTAAAATTTATATCAGTTTTAACAATTGTTGGTTTAATCAAATTTAATAAATGTTTAAATTTAATATTTAATATTCTATAAAACTTTCTGAATCTTGTTGTTGCATCTATAAGAGATTAATACATTGACATCATCAAAAATTAAATTTTTTTATAAAATCATTTGCATTATAGATTTTTTTTGTAAATTGGACACATTCAAAATTTATTTTTTTTTTCTTCTTGCAATTATTATAAATTGGCTATAATTATCATTGCATCGTCATTATTTTGTATTGACGAGTTAGATATACATAACAATATTGATGACAATGATATAACCAAATCATTTATTATTATAACTTCAGTCATTGTAATTTCAATTTAAAGTTTTTATATTTTATTTTCTCATTCCGAATGAATATCCCAACTCGCTATGGATAGATATTATAAGTTCGATGATATTATAAGTTCGATGAGTTATTTAATTATTTATTTTGAATGCCATATTTATAGAAATAGTAAATAAGTAACAATCACATACTCACTATCTAATATACTATCATACATGCATATAGATAGTATTTAATATATTTCACGGATAATTTTGAATAATTTTTATTAATATTTCTTTTTATTAAACTAATAAGTTTAATAACTAATTAAAAATTAAAATTTTATATTTATGATTCTCCTTCCTTCACCAAATTCCTTGGAATTTATTTTTTAGATATAGTATAATAGGATTATTATACTATAACTATATTGACAAAATTAATTAATTAAATTATTTGATAATAATGATTCGATAATGCTAAGAAGCTTTGAGCAAATCAATTTTCGATTGAAAGAATCTGCATTTTATAGATATGAAACATAAGATTGAAATGAAAGGAATTCGAGAAAAATACTTAAATATATTTGTGTCTTCATCATGACAATTATTCAAATTTTTTTGTTTATTGTTCAATAAACTCAAAATCGATTGAAATTGACACTCAAAATTAAGGATCATTGAACTTTATCTTACAATTTATTACGCGAAAATTCTATTCTTCATTGATCAATGTTATGGAAAAATCAATGGATTTGATCTAGTTGCGAGAATCATTAATTGCATTTTAGAATTTTTCATAAGTAGAATCTTTTTTATATTAAAATAATTTGCCATTTAAAAAAAATGAAAGAAAGCATACATTCAATATACAAAATATATATTAAAATAAAATAAAGTTCCATACTATCTGACTGCTGATTCTCAGATGGAGATATTGTGCTAAAAATAATAAAAATTGATTCTCAAAAGTAAGAAATTTCTATAAAACTGATTAAACAATATAAATCATAACAATACCTTTGTTATAAAATAACATAATGAAATAAAAGTTATCATGAGATGTGAAAGAGCAAAAAGCTATAGTTAGTAGGAGAAAATAACGAAAAATTTAAAAATATTTTGGAAGAATTATCGATCAAAGAATTTAAAGATGTGATCTTGAATGCAGATGTCAAGATGATGATTAAAAATGAGAGTACAATAAAAATTGAATAAATGTATAAAACGATTTATAACATATATGTTATATGTCAATAAATATTCCCACTACTGAAATTCCTCTTAATATATTATAAAACTTATGATTATGTTTATTTTGACTTTCGGTTTTCTTTCTTTTTTACTAATTTTATTATACTTAATAAAGTATAAAAGAAATTTCATGTTTTGATTGAGCTATATCGGAATTAAATTTGTTTGTATCATATTCCTTAAGTGACTTGAGCCCAAGTCCTTAAATTCAATTTTTATGCATCCAATTTTTATTAAATTTTTATATGCATTATTAAAATTTTATATGCATAATCCTGAAAATATTGTTGAACTTAAGAAAAATTGAAAAAAAAATTTCTAATTTTTTTTCATCAAATCTATTCTTTTATATTAAATTTGTAAACATTTTATTGATTATTTTATTTATTGCGGCAAATATCAAGATTCTTTCACAAATTTTGATTAGCACTTAAGTGTCGAATAATTAGCCAAAAATTTGAATTTTTGTACAATTAACTTTTATTGTATTTCTATATGCAAGATTCTGGAATGTTGCTCTTCTTGAAAGAAAATAAGAAATAATTAATAATAATTTTCTCGAAAAAAAATACCTTTTTATAGTAAGTTTTTAAATTAAGATTGATCAATCTATATCCCAGCATCATCCACTATGAAAATTAATCAAAATAAATATTTTACTTATTTTCTTCTACTTATTTTATATTCTATACTTCAATCTACATAAGTTTTTCAAATTATAATCTTTAGTCCAATGCGCCGTCAGTTTTTCCAAGACTCGCGAATTGTATCTATGAACCAAGAATTGGATTCGCGAATTCATTAAATTAAAACAAAATAATATCCTTGTAATGAACAAAATGTGGGACATGAAAATATTGTTTTTATGTATGATCGTTAGTCAATTATTTATACTTAAGTATATTTATATATAGATTCGACAATGCAATAATACTTTCTACTACTTTTTTTTAATTTCTTTAATTTCTTATTGTCTGATAATACATTACAATTATTTTATTCTAAAACATCTTATATTAAAATGTTGTTATGAATTAAATATTAAAAAAAATGTTCAAGAAATTTTTATATTTTCATCTATCACAAAATATTATTAGCTTTCCTCAAAATACGGAATGAATTATACTGAAAATGAAAATCGAAAACTGATAAAATATCCACATAGGTATTAGTTATATTTCGAAAAAAGAAGTTTTGAAAAAATGCAATGATAATATTCGGACATTTTAAAATCAAAACTTTATCAAGATTATCGTAATTGCATTTTGTTGATAAAATGTAGAAGATTGGTATCGGCGATATCTTTCTGCAAAAAAAAAATCACACAAAAAAAGAGCAGGAAGTTTGAAAATTTATAATATCAAAATTTGAAAGAGTATTGCTTGATTAATGGATCAACTCCTGAAATCGGTATAGGCTAGTTCTGATTGATTATTTCACGTAATAAAACAATAAGAATCATAATCGCCCAAATTCTTTTTGAAAATCTAATAAATTATCATATCTCTGGAAAGTTATTCCGATCAAGGATAAGATTTTAAGAAAGTTTAAAAATTAATAAGATTGTTTGAAATAGAGTAAATAAAAACAATTCTAATCTAGCAGAACACTTAAACAGAATATTGCTCTAATATTTTATTATATATATAATGTTTATGTTAATTTAACAATTTTTGTTAAGAAAGTCAACATAATTAAGATGAATAATCTATTTCTTGTGATATAACATACTTTACGATACAATCAACATAGCATTAGCAATAATAATCTTGTATAAATAGGATTTGAATTGCATTTACCCATAAAATTATGAAATGAATTCTTTCTTACTGAAAAATGTTATAAAGCATACTAAAATAAGAAAAAAACTGAAAAAGATAGATTTTTTCAATAAAAATGAATGGTATAAGAGTCATATTCATATCAATGAATTTAATCCGAGAGAGAAAATATAGCTCCATCAACTATATAAAAAAAAAGAAAGAAGACAAAAAGAAAATGGTAAATCATAATTAAATTGAGAAGATCTAGAAGATATATAATTATATATATAAATATATACACGATAAAACAATTTATCATTTTATAATTCAATGTTCGCCAAAAATCAAAGTTCAAAATTATAAATTAGATATGAATCGAATCCAATGATGAAAAAAAATATGGAACTCGTTTCACTTTGAAAAGTTGCTAGAATCCGGCTCATTTTAAGAGGAATGATAATATTTCTCTGATATAAAAGAAATTCCTCTAGTGAATTGAAGAGATTCATCTTTGCATTTTGAGAGATTTTTTTTTAATTTTAATATTTTGAAATCAAAAAGAAAAAAAGGTGTATTATAGAAAAATCAAGTGAAGAGCGAAAATACAAACTCGATAGCTTTAACAAAAGAAACAATATTCGAATAATATTATAAAATAATAATACCTTGTTCAGAATTTTAGACATAGTTTTTTTTTGAGATACAGAACCAATACTATGATGATAAATGAGTAGGGAAAAAAAATATATTGATAAATCTTTTTTTCAAATATGAGTATTGATACTTCGATGAAATAGCGAATGAAATTTCGAAATTTCTATACTATTTCTATTCTATACTATTCTATATTTTTATTCTATATTATTTTGAAATTGAAATTGACGTTCAAATTATTGCGAAAACAATTTTTTATTATATTTTTATTTATAAATTAAAATTGAATATTGAAGAAGCTAAAGTCGTTTTTTTTGGTAAAGAAATAATGTTATGGTTATTGAAGATTACAATATAGAATTCTTGCTATTGATATAAATATTGCTACAAAAAAAGTAATAAGATGATCAGATATCAATGATGTTAAAAATATCAATTTAATAAGAATCATTGCTGAAATATAAAACCCAACGAATATATTTCTTCGTTCTATGTAATTATAAATATTGTGTATCATAAATATTATAAATAATTGTAAAATAAAATAAAATTGAAAAATAAAATAAAAAAAATAAAATGAAAAGACAATTTTTGTACTCATACAATATTGATGTCAAAAGTAGAATCTGCAAAAAAAGAGAGAAGGGATTCTTTCTGTAAAGAAGAAGAAGAAGTAAATGAAAGAAGTTTAGAAAGAAAATTTCCGATTTTATTTTCTATTTGTTCCTATTATGTTAAAAATGAATTCATTTTCAAGCTTATTATTCATCGAGAAAATGATCAATAACAAGAAATCTAAAATAATTATTGACATATTCATTAAATCTATTAAGAGCGATTATAATAAATAATATATATAATATATTAATATATATATAATATATATAAATAATCGAAAATCTTGGCATGATGAAATCAGAAACTGAAAATGTTTTCTCAGTTTCTGGAAAAAAGCTACGTAATTATAATCAATATAACTTTTCATAAAGAAAATTTTAAAAATAAAGGTTTCTTTCTTATCGATATGAATGAAAATTGCAAGAAATATACAGATGTATAATTTACTATTGGAAAGAAATCTCAGAAGGAATGTGAGTCTGATTAATTAATAAATTGTGAAAAAAATGTTTATTTTCACATGTCTACCAAAACTATCTATATCTAAATCTTAATGCATTAATGTAAATATAAAATTTAAATATTTTGATGTATCAATATAATATAAAAAATTTTTTTATTTCTCATATTTGCTAATTATGATTTGTAATAATATAAACATAATTTTAATTCAAATAATTAAGATAATAGTATATATACGAATAAGCTGGACATATTATAAATATTAATATTATATTAAAATAATTAATAATTTTGAAAATATTTCAGTTTCTAGTCTTAGATGATTATTCTAATATAACTTCATAAATGAAAATAAGTTTTACGATTTTAAATATTTAAATTATGAAGGAGATAAATGGTCCTTTTGAAGGACTCTTCTTAGTCTTATACCATTTCGCGAAACTTCTTTTCAGCAGCGAATAGTAATTACTTAAATCCCTTTTAAAAATTAATTTCCTTGAGAAACATAAATGTTGATTAGATTTTTCGATCAGAAAAATGTTCATTAATAGAAAATTATTTTTAAAGAGAAAAAAAATTCAAAAATGAAGAACTCAAGAAATAGGATAAGAAGAACACGAGAAGAAAAAAAATTCTTGATTATTTACAAGAATATATAATATATATATTAAAGAATATATAATATTTTATAAATATTATTCAGAGAAGCTCAATTAATGAAAAAAAATTTTGCAGGCATATAGTATGCTATTTTTACAGTTTCTAAAAAAAAAAAAACAAAAGACAAAAAATACAAAAGATAGCAAAAAATAATTAAATAAATTATATAATTTATTATGTTTATTATGTTACAATTTATTAATGTTTAAATTACTATTAAAATATTTAATTTTACATTTACTTTTATTTCTCGACAATTCTCGCAAGATGATATATGACTAGTTATTATTATCTCTAGCTAATCCATTTTGCATCTCGCAAATTTACTGAACAATAAATTAAGCAATATAAATAAAAAATAAAAAATAAAAATTAAATAAACAATAAATTATCAAACTAACTTCTTAAGACTGACAAAAAAAAATAGCATAATGGCAAAAGATTGATATTTTAAAATTACTGCATAAATTCCAAAATATTTTTGCAAAAATATTAAAAGCGATTTAATAATTTATAAAAATAATTTAGAAGAAATTAATGAGATATTATTTAACAAAAGTTGAAATCGGAGTATACTTTTTTATTAAAGTGAGTTTTTTGATTCTCATAAAGTGAACAAATTAAAGAAAATGTTGAAACAAGAAATGATAAAAAAAAGAATGATAGAGAAATCCTTGATCTTTTCTGATTATACTTATAAAAAAGAAAAATAGCAGGACAGAATTTTGTATCCATTATTATCTCTTGAACGAAATAAATAAAAAATTCTATAATTAAAAAAGACTTCTATTTCTAAAAATAATTTAATTTAATTTTCTTTTTCATTTAATTTTCTATCACAAATGTTGAATGAAAAAGACAAAGAGAAAATTGCTTTTTATGTAACTTAATAAGATTATGGCAGTTTAAAAATTCATTTTTTATAAAAGATTTTGGTTGATTGATCTACTAAAATATAATATCTACATTCCATTCGATATTAGTTAAATCTTTTTATTTTTTATATAAATATTTTTTTCTTTTTTTTTTCACAATTAAAATATATGTTATGATATAACATTATAATGTTTTATAATGAATCATTTTTATCCCAATAGAATGTTGCAATAATCATTTTTTATTTCTATATTTTATGAATAAAAGAAAAAAATATATTTATGCTAAACAGAAAAATTAATCAGTATTGAAAATATTGTATTGTTTTGTAAATGATATGTTTTATAGAATAATATTATAGGCAAAGTATTATTCATGATATTGTTCTGCGTTAATTTGATGTAATTGATATAATTTTGACAATATCTTTATGTTATATTTTAATATATAATAATATAATATAATATATTTAATAATGCTATTTAATTATTACTAGGATAAATAATATATTTATCATTTCAGCATGCAGACTATAAATGTATCATAAAACATATATAATTTAACAAAGATTAAATGATAGAAATATTTACATTTTTATGAAAAAAATTAAATTTAATTAAATTAAATTAAATTAAATTAAATTAAATTTAAATTTAAATTAAACACTAAAAAAATGATTTTTAAAAATATGTATGATATAAATACATCCAACAATATTAAATGTTATTAAAATATAAATACTTTTAGTAATACCGAAATATTTATGGCTAATATTTCAACTTTTCGAAAATCTATCTTTTTATTTGATAAATAATAATATATTAAATAATTACATTTTACTACAAATATAGATTTACAATAAACAATAACATGAAATATTTAAACGCAAATTTTTAACGCTTTTGAAGAAGAAAAAATCTCTGTGCGGAATATAAATGATAACACAATCGCAAAACGCAGCGTATAGAAAATTATTAATGCTTTTGTCAAATGTCTGATTTTAGCAGATCTAGAATCTATATCTCAGATATAGAAAATTTGATTTATTTCTAGTTTTTTAATATTTTTATTTTTTTAAGATTTCATATTATTTTATTTTTATTTTTATTTTTATTTTTAACATTATTTTTAATAGTTAATTTCTTTAGAAAAAGAATACAAGTGACGACTTGAAAAAACTTTGTAAAAATTTCTGAAAGATTAGTCCTCATTATCTTCATCGATCTTCATTACAGAGATTTTTGAATCCTTATGAGATTGCAAATTTATAAGATAAATTCTATAAAAGAAGAAATTTAAAACTATGTATACAAAAAAATATTTAATTTTAAAATTAAAAAAGATTATATACCATCTAAGCGTTAATTAAAGTAAATTTCAAAATTGAAACACTAAATTATTTGATTGTATTTTGAATAATTTATATTTTAAATTTTTTCATTTTTTTTTTCTGTAAAAAAATTTTTAATAACTTTGGTTGCATTCCAATACATCCTCAACATGATGTGAAAAAATGATTTTTATTAAATTACTATAAGGAGGAAGACCAATAATTGGTAAAATTTAATAGTTGAAATTAACGATAAAATTACTTTAATAAATTATTTCAATAATTTATTATTCAAAATATAAAACACAAATAACAATATTGTTGTTAAACGACTAAAATTGTAATTATTATATTATTATATTATTATAATATTATAAAATTTGTAATTATTATATTAATTATAATAAATATTTTATTCAAATATTTTAATAAATAATTACTTAAAGTAACTTTATTTGAAATTTTTAACTAGTAACTTTTTCAACGGATTGACAACTTTTAGAAATTCTAAAATTTACATACTTGTTATTGAGATATAAAAACGATAACAATTAAAAGATTTAAAAATATTTTGCTTAATTTTAGTTAAAATTTTTTTTATTAAAACTTTATTATTATAAGGAACTTCATATTAACTGAATATTAAAATGTGAATATTTCAATATGGAATATTAAAAATGTTATAATTATGTAAATAATTTATCATTTCTTAAAAATAGCAATCTTACCGAATTATGATTTTAATATTTGTTAATAAATTTATTTTATCATTTTATCTTTATTTTTTAATTTACTTTTAGATTGGGAATGATTATAATGATTATATGTAATGAAACAATGTCTACAAGCGTAGAAAAATTTCCAGTCGTGGTTGAAGCTGCTTTGCAAGATTTAAATGATTATCACAGTAGTACAACCATTCAATTACGTAAATATCTTTTAAGAAGTTTAGATGTCGCAAGCGAAGCAATTTTTGCAGATTTAGATAGTAAGTAGAATATATTTTTCTATTCATTTATTAGTAACAATTGAATATAATATATAGTATTTTTGAAAAATAATGGAATTTATTGCTTCTAAAAATCTTTAAACGATATTTATCAATAATTAATAATTTATATAAAATTCAAAATATGATTATTAATAATTAATTTCTTTGAAATATTCTTAACTTTGAAATATATTATCAGGAATAAAATTTTGAACAAGTTTTTCTTATATATATGTACATATATAACTATTCGAGCTTAATTTTTAAAATAAATGCGCAAAAATATTTTTGAAATTAAATATTAAAATATTATATTAAAATATTTTGGAAATTTAAAATAAGTTTAAGTTAATTATAATACAGATTTAGATTGTGTTTCAATAAGTTTCTATCATATTTTGTTAGAATTTAGCATTCTCAAAACAATAAAAAAATTTAAATATTTATATTATCAACAATATATTAAAATAAATCTTGATTGAGCATTCATTAAATTATATCATTACTAAAACAGTTTCATTACAGAACTATTATAACTATTATAATTAAAACAAGGAATTAATGTAAATTCGAAAAATGTATTCTTTTTATCATTTATTTAAAAAAATGCCAAATTAAAAAATTTTTATTAAAAATATTATTTTCGAGAAAGTTCAAAATGCGAAAAGTTAAGCAATTTCACTTTTTCTTTCTTTTTTTAATCTAAAGAAAATTTTCTAAAGATATCCTATTTCTGTTCATTCTATAGAATACTATATTCTTATCTCAAAAAATGTAGTTTTTATACTAGATTCTTAATTATAAAAATTTCAAAATAGTCTTCTACAGTATACATCGAGAAATTTTACAGGAGCAAATAAGAATATTTGGTTGTCTCTCTCTTCTTCTTGTTACAAACTTGTATTCTTTCCTTATATATAATTAAAAATAATTCTCCGAATTATTTTAACTATATAATGCTTTTAATCTTTATATAGTGGCGAGCAATAACGTTACCAAATCTTTTTCTTGTGGATTCATGTTTTTGTCAATATATTTTCTCTGAATATAGTCTTTGCCTTCACAAACAATGGTGAAATTATGTTATCTTAAACTATGATCATTAATACTACAGTTAATGGTTTTCGATGAAATACTTTCGCGAAAAGTCTTGCTGTTAAAAATGAATTGATACTCTTCCATCACTTCCTTCTACAATAGATAATTTTCCTCCATCATTATTTCATGATTTCCAATACACTGGATACTCTTAATTAATCATTCTCCATCATCACTTCATAATCTTAATGTGTTGTATATAAAATAAAATTCCTATTAATAATTATTTCATGCTTTGCTATATGGTGAATACATATACAACAATGTAATGAGTTCTAACCTCATGTATAATTTTCTTTCTCATGTTCTATAGAAGTGTAGTAGAGAAGCCCAGGAATATAAAACGGAATGGGAAAAAGAATCGTACTATCGATGTCAATTCCTTATAATTAACTATTCATATTTCGCTCTTGTATTTTGATCTGCATGAATGCGAATGTAAAATATAAAATAATATAAACTTCTAATCCCTTCATTCTTTATAAAAATATCGTAGGAGAGAATATATGCCTCGCGAGCCATTAATTGCCTAGTATTATTTAGTATTATATGAAACTTAAAAATTTATTTCTGGAAGGAATGCAGATTTGATTAACCAAAATGGACAGCCATTCCTCTATTTTAATTTAAAGTGATATTATGTCGTGTTTTTTCTATTGGCGATAAAAATCATATCTATTAATCTGATAAAGAAAAAAGAATAGAATCTGTCCAAATTAAATAATATAGAAAGATATAAACTATCAGTTGCGCAGTATTAGTTGTTAATACAATACAAAATTTAATAATGATTTTAAAAAAAATGTCGATCTAATTTATAAAACGGTCAATAATTCAGGGAATAATTTCAATCATTGAAAACTGAAAATAGATGAATAAAATGAAAAATTTTATTTATATTGTCTCAAGGGCAAATTTTTGTATTTCGTACAGTACCATAATATTAGCTGTTTAAAAAATTTTCTTATAGTATCTCATTCTTAAAAAATCTAACCAGATTTTCCAAAGTGAATACTCTTTTTTTGCAGAAATTTATTACAGGAGAATTGAGAATTTGTTTTAACGATAGAAGGGATATTATATTATGTTAGCAATTCTGAATGCAATTCTGAATACGAGATGAAGCAATAACATAAATATAGATTTAAGATTCTTGCGAATTAAAAAATAAAAACATATTTTTACAATTTATTTTAATTATTTTTAATTATATTTATTTATTTTTATTTGTTTTTATATATGAAATTGTTTAATATGAAATTATTCACTGTCAACAGAATTATATATAAATGAAGAAATAAATAAAATAATAAAACAAATTATGAACAATTAATATGAAGACCAAATCATTCATTATTAAACTATTGGAATAATTCAAATTTATTATTCAAATTTATTTATTAAAAATTCGATTATATTTTTAATTAATGCAATTTAATTATTAAAATTTTGCATGCATTTTTTGAAATTTCTTCATCGTAATTATATTTATTTTTTTATGGAATAAAGTTCTTGAATTTAGGATTGATTATTTATAAAATTTATATAGATAATAATTAAGTTGAAATTTTAATTAATTATACCATATTTGAAATAGACAAGTATCGAGATTTTGAGTAACGAAATTTTAATTATACTACTTTTTAAATTTTTAACAATTGGCCAATAATTATTCAATTTATATTATATATCTATATGCAAAGTCCTGGATATATTGTTCAAGTTTTCATCGGAAAAAATGAAAAAAAAAATGGAAATATTCTTCAAAAAAGATATTTTTTTATACTAAATTCATAAGTTATGATTAATTAACGTTGACATTTTATGAGTAGGAGGAAATGCCATGAAAAATGTAAGACTTGCTATATTTAGATGTTAGTGACATATCCAATAAAGTATTTCTTTTCGTATCTTTTTTAATGACTATTATTCTTAAACGCATTAACATTATAATAGAAAGTTAAAATATGATGTTTATATCATCATTCATAGCAACTATTTATTATTATTGTTATCATTAATATTACCATTTATAATTCTTCTTTTTATCTCCCTCTTCTTGTTTTTACGATTCGATGAAAACATGAATAAACATTCTTTATCTATCCGATGGACTCATAAGTTCGATTATAATAGCCTTCCTAATTAATTTTACTCTGAATTTATTTTATTTAAGACAATGAAATAACATGTCTGAATGAATTAGGAACTCCATAATTCTAACAATTTTGATTGTACTATTTCTTCAATATTATTATTTAGTAATTTTTATCGATATATTGATAATAACAATATGAATATGTAATATAATATTAATATAATATATAATATAATTTATAAGAATCTCTGAATATAAATATGATATTTCTGATTAATTTCTTCATATAATTCAAAAGATTAAAAGAACTAGAAATTCCAATTCTTCATTATTTCTTTATTGATTTCTTTATATCTATTTTCCAATTGATTCGAGGAAAAATCATTATTAATTAAATATTCTATTATACTGATTATATTAATGTCTAAATCTAAAATTTATATAATTTATTATTTTCTCAATGAATTATCTCAATCCAAATTGGTAGTATTTACATGAAAATATATAATGCTTTTAAAGACTATTACTTTAAATCTCATTATTGCAATATCGCTTTTTGCATTGATCTGTATATATAACATGATTGGCTTTATGATCAATGAAAATAAATATGGCTCCTTCATTTATATTCCGATTTATACGAGAGTTTAGTAATCCTAATCAATTTAATTAATTATGTTTGTATATCACTTTACTGATATATCGTATCAAAATATATAAAGTTTTAATGCAGTATTGAGAAATATTTTCTAACATTATCTAATTTTTATACATATAATTTTTATTATATTTCTGTATACAAGATTCTGGAAATATTGCTTCTAAGTCTTAATTACATTATTTTCAAAATTGTTTGTCAATGGAAGAAGACAATGAAAGAAGAGTATTCATCATCCATTCCTGTTCTGTTCCATGACATTACTACTAATGGACATCTCTTGTCTATCATTTCATCATTTCATCAAACAATGATTACAGTAGTTATTACATGCGTTTTATCATTTTCCATTGCATAAAAAATTTTTTGTACTTTGATATCTCACTTATTACGGTCTTATCTCTTTTAAAAATTAAAAACACAAATTTATGAAATGATTCAATAATATCTCTATCTCTTTTTTTCATAAGTTACGCTTTTATTCTAGGTGGGATGATATCTGTGCAATATTTATTATGGATTTACTCTATTATTTCGTGCAGATATCAACGATACTATAATTCATAAACTATAATGCAATTCTAATTTCGCGATCCAGTAGAGTTTCTATCAATTAATTTATAATTAAATTCTAAATCTAGAGAATTTCCATATAAAGTGTAAGAAATTAAAAAAGAATAGATAATTAGAAAATGCGTATACCGAAAACTTCTAAAATAATAAAATTATAGACTTACGATGCATGACGAATTCGCAAATCTCACCGGAAAGTTAACTTAAGAGTATTTCTAAGTCTATGAGAGTTTTTTCACTCCAATCTTCCACGCATTGATATTTTTTTGACGTATTTAAGATTTATTTTATTCATTATTTAGGGATGCGTCATGCCGTGGTTTTATATAGAAAATTTTACAATGGATTAATATTTTATCGATTAAAGCAATCAAATTACTTTAATTGTTTACAGAAATTATTTTATACTTTGACTATTACATTAATTTCAAATATATAACATCAACATATATATATATATATATATATATGTTTAACAGAAGTTAAAATTTATTATAAAGATATACATATATAAATATTTAAACCATCAACAATAGTTAATTGAACATTATTATTATTATGTGCGACTTTGTACAAAATATACGGCGTGATAATAAGACAATGAAAAATTCTTTTTTCAGAAAAATTGGAAAGCATTAATTGCTAAAAAAGATGTCATCGTTTTTTGTTTTTTTTGTATTTTTTCAGTAATGCACTTTTCGGTAAAACGGCTACACGGATGTAGATCTCATCGCATTTAGATAATTAGATAATAAATCCGCTATTCTTTTTTGTATTCTGATGAATTATTAATGAAATTAAAAATATTAATAAGTAAATCAATGTGCGAAATATATATTTATTGAAAAGATTGTAATAGAAATGAATTCATTCGAATTCATTTTTCAATATGATAATGATATTAATAAACATATATTATCAAAAAACTATGAAATTTCTAATGATTAATATATTGAATTATATTGAATAGATGGCAAAAAATTCCAATTAGAATCCGTCTGAAATTTATTGAATTTTAATATTTCATTAAGTAAAGGGATCCTAATAATCTACCGACTAAATAGAATGAATTTTTTTATCAATTTAAAATGAGCATTTGAAAACATTAACATGGACAACTTAATAAAGAATAAATTTTTTAATATATTATTATTATTATATTTATAAATTATTATTATTTTATAATAATAAATTAATAGAAGTAATAATTAATAATTATAGCAAAAAATAATAATCTATATATATAAAATAATAATATATATAATTTAAAATACTAATATATATATATATATATATATTTTAAATTATTTAATCAAACTTTTATATTCACTTTTTTCTATCTATAATTAATTAATTTTTCTTATAAATTTAATCCATTTTTACATTTTAAATATTAATTTTAATATTATTGTTAAATTATCGATATACTATAAAAATATATAAAAAATAAGAATTAATTATAATATGATTTTGATTAAATTTTATCACTATTTTTCCCATTTTATTTGATTTTTTTTTGATTTTACATATATTAAAGGAGAAAAGTAATGTAATAGATAATAGATTATAAATAAAGAATAAATAAAAATAAAAAATAGATATTATAAAAAAAATAATAAAACCCACGCATTATATTTTAAACTTTCTTGAAAATAATATTTATCAAAATTGTTTTATATCCATCGCGATTCATTCAAACAAAATATTTTTTTGTCCATATATTTTACAATTTCAAATTGTAATGAACTTGTCAAAGATTGTTTTTTTCGAATTTTTTCCAATTTCGAATCATGTTTGTTAAAAAAGATCTGAAAGACAAAAATATTATCGAGCGATGAATATATTGCTATATCATAGATATGAATTTATAAATATAGACATATTATTTATAATATAATAATAATGACAGTTTTTTTACTAATATCTTGAAAACTAAAAGAATTCAATTAAATAAGAATAAGAAAAAAAAATTGTTCAAAATGATATTCTCACCAATAATTTTAAGATCGAGATCAATAAAAATCATATTTCAAATAATTATCAATATACTATATTATTTATTATATTATTATCAACAATAGAGAATATTTTACAATTAGTACATAATTTAATATATTTTATAACATCGTAAATGAAGGATCAAGTAATTAAAAATATATTCTTCGCTTTTAAGTATGTAATGTAAAAATTTTTTATTCAAAAAATTAAATAATATAAAAGTAAAAAAACAAAAAAAGTAAAAAATCTACTTTATAATTATTTGCTCTCACTTTTTCTAATCTAATTTAGTACTTTTTTTTTTTCTATCACAGAAAAAGGGGAAACAGAAATAGATCTACATTTTAGAATTGCAGTTACTTTAAAAATGAAAAAAAAAAAAAACAAATGATAAAATCAGTTTAAAATATTGTACAAAAACTCAAACTTTTAAATAAAAAATTCATTACATAAAAAATTTTCAAACATTTTATAATTAGTATAAAAACTATTTACATTATATATTATAATATTTTATTTACATTATAATTTACATTATAATATTTTATTATAGCTATCTTGAAATCATTTAATTCCATTTAATCATTTAATTGTCTACATATATTTACATTGTTATTTATGATTAATTTTTATTTATAAATCAAAACTAAACATCTTGTATATTTATATTTATGAAATTTATATTATTTCATACATTTAATTACATTTCCTGCTATCAAAATTTAATCATAATTGACATATATGATTTGGAGAATATAAAATATGTTTTGTTAAAGCTCTAATGTGAATATGTAAATGTTATATATTTTAGACATAGAAGAATTATTAGGAAAACCAGTTCAGACTGAATTATCCAGTGAAACAGGATTGAATGATGCATTAAACACGCTCATGGATCTTTTAAATGGTAAAAAAAATATTAAACTATTCATGATCTATTTTAAGCATTAAATATTGAAATTAATTTTTTTATTATGACTAATATTTAAGTTATTAAATTATTAATTTATCATATTTAATTTTTGCATAATTTCGTAATAAATGATAAAATTATGCATTTTTAGTTTACAGAAATTTTTATGAAAAATTTTTCACAGTTTATAAAATAATGTAATTTATATAATAGTAAATTTTTAATCTTATATATTTTTTTATATCAATTATACTTATAGGATAATTTTGAAAAGCGAAAATATATCCAGTATAAATTTGTAAGATATTTTTGGAGAATTGATTTTAAACATTATATTAAAATAATCATTAATAAATATTATTATTACGTGTAAAAATGTTAAAATTTATTTTTTAAATTATAAGCAATTTAATTTTTTAAATAAAGTTATTTAATTATTTATAATTAATTAAATAATTGATTTAAACTAAAAAGAAAAGATATCATAATGATATCACAGAGGTTTTTTAAAATCGTCATCATTTATTTATTATTATTATTATTATATTAATATTTTTATTATTATTAATATTATTTATTATTTTATTATTTATTTTAGTTTAATAGAATTTCTTAATAAAAAATGCAATTTATTCATATCATTTCAAATACACCAAATTCATTATATCAAAACATAAATGTAATATAATACGTGAAGAATCATATATATTATACGAAAGAAAAATATTTTATCTTATATAACTTGTCAAATCTCATATTAAAAAGCGACAAATCAGAATCTTAACGATAATTATGAGTTCATTATTGCATTAGATTCAACTTATTTATTTCATTTATATTGAATTTATGTAATTATAAATCAGTTATACTATAATATATAAATTTGCTGTATAATTTTATTGCGCGCATAGAATGCATATAAAAAATAAAAATTTTAAATTGAACTCTTTTGATCATAAATTTTAAGCATAGCTAAAGTAAATCTACTTATAGAGAGTATATAGATATTTAGAAAAAAATTTAATAATTTCTAAACTAATCCATTAATTTAATTTTTTTTATTAAATAAAAAATTTTAATTGAATGTATGAGTAATGATTTGGCATCATTTTTTCCACACAACTATGTGATTTTAAATCAAAATTATTTGAAGTAAAACATGGATTATGGATATTATGGATATTGGCTCAAATTATGGATATTGTAGCTAATCATTATCATGAGTTACATTTCAATCATCATATTAATAGCAAAGAGTTTCTGGCTATTCATGCAACACTGGTAGTCTAATACTCATAGATGCGATATTGTCTATATTGTGCAGTTATCCCAATCCGTCGATAATATGATATCCACAATAAAAATACCATAAATTTTCGTAACGCTATATATTGTCTAGAATAAATCCCAAAAATAATGCGATTAATTATTTATTAATTAGTTTAAAAAATATTTGTTTAATAATGAATGTCTTCGTTTCATTCTAGCATGCATTGCATGACAATACATTAAATTTTGAAAAAATATAGATAATATGTGCAATGTTTTTATTTTTTGGATATTCTATATTCATAAAAATCGGTTGACAAAAGATTATCAAATTTTTCGAATTAATTAATTTAAATAATAATTTCTCATTTGCTATATTTGATAATTATTCACTATTAAAAATAAGTATTTTATAATTTTTTAAAAATTCATTGTTTTTTTTCATCGCGAGCAAAGCATCTTGTTTCCATATCATAACAGAATATATCAAGACTTCGGTAAAATTTATATATACGATCGTGAAGGATAGTTATTTTTGAACATCTTATTTTGAATATCTATCTATACACGAACAAAAATATTAGCTATATTTTTACCGATATTCGGCAAAGTTTTAAAGTTTTTAGTTTTTTTTAATATTTAGCATAAAAAACTTAGTATTATGGTAGAATCTGTATAATATAATACTATAATAATTATAATATAATTCAGCATTTTCCAAGATTTTATTCAATAATAATTTGTAATAATATTAGATGCTTCGAATCTGGAGAAAATACCGTGATCTTTCCGAAAAATTTAAAGATGATTCCAAATATTGTCCTCTCCTCAAGAGAAAATGTTAAAAAAGAATACATGAGAGAATAGATGGTTATGATACTTCCAAAATCCGTTGATAAGCTTTTCTTGACAATAGTCAATCATTTCGCGTTTTCGAAAAAACAATGATTCGTACTCTTGTGAAATTGAGAATGCAAAACTATTAAAAACTATTAACAACAGTAAAGAAATATTTATTTTTTAATTATTAGCTTCAATTTATTATTTAAATTGAGTATTTCGATTATGGTATGATAGAACATCGAATTTGATGTTCAACAGCTAAAAATAAAATTATAATGATTGATGATTCCTTATTACTATTAAGGATGTTTTCGGCAATCTTAAAATTCTAAAATGAATTATCTAAATATATACACATTATAAATTACACACTAATTATTATATAAAATCATTTTTGATAATTGTAACACAAAAGTGAATGATTTTATATAAAAAAATAAGTCAAAAATATAGCATTTTTTTCGTATAAAGTTTTATTTTTAAGAAAATCCTGAATATATATTATTTGATTATATCCTGAAAAAATTTTATTGTATATTTTCGATTTATTTTTTTTTATAGAATCATTCTTTTCTCGATTATAAATTATTAATTATCAATCCTATATAATTAGATTTGTGAAATGAATAATGTAAATTTAATATGTGATATATAATAGATAAATGAGATGTGTAAATCTGTAGATATCATAAAAATATTTTTTAAATTTTAAATTTAAATATTCATGAAAAATCTAAGGGACAACAAATTTTTCCGTTATTAAAACAATTTTTGTATTTTTTCTTAATTTGTCGTAATGTGATCATCCATAAAAAACATATTTTAGCAATAAAAAAATTAATACATTGCTTTTTCAATGAATAAAAAACATTGAATGTGAAGCTACAAGTTTATATCATATTTAATAATATTTAATTAATATTTAATAAAAAACATCATATTTAAAAATATTTTACAATATCGAAAGAATTAAAAAAAATTTGAAAAATTTGAAAGCAAAAAAAACGCAAATAAAATAAA
This sequence comes from Apis dorsata, assembly GCF_000469605.1. Classification (NCBI taxonomy): domain Eukaryota; kingdom Metazoa; phylum Arthropoda; class Insecta; order Hymenoptera; family Apidae; genus Apis; species Apis dorsata. The sequence goes on from NW_006263349.1 coordinate 69,028, forward strand.
TAAATTATTTATTTTTTGCTAAAAAATATATGAATTTTGAACATGCAAAAATTTAATTATATATATGGATACTATTATATATATAATAAAAAATATAATATATAATAAAAAATATTAAAGTGCTATTTTTCATAACAATACTTTGATTCTTCACATATAACATTATATATAAGTTTTGATATAATTGTAACATTTAACATTGTAATGTAACATTGAATTATTGGATCCATTACTAAGTAATGTTGGAATATTATTGTTGTAGTATTATTAGTGTTTTATAATTTATCTGCATGTAGATATTTTAAAATAAATTTAGTGGTTTATATAATTTATAAATAAGACGATATTTACATATGAATTATATAATTCATCTTACGTAATAAATCTATTATAATCAGGAAAAAAATGTAATTATATATATATATTAATGTAATTATTGTAATTCATATTTTTATGGTCTTATTATATAAAAATTTTGATTGTACTTAAAATTATAAATTACAATATGTATAATTATATGCATTATCATTTATTATAATATTATTTCAGTTAGCCAAAAGATTTCGAGCAATGTCGAATCTTTGTTAAGTGATGGAGAAAATATTCGTAATCTTGGTAAAGAATTAAGTATAGAAATTAATAATTTACGTCAAAATTTAGAAAGTGCATTAAGAGCTTGTACTGGTCAAGATCGATCTCTCTGTACCATTATCGATTCTTCTGGATTACAAGTAACTTTACGTATTGACCAGGTAAATTCAATACATTTTTATAAATTAATCTTAATATAATATTATTTTAAAAAATATATATATTTTCATTATATATTTTTTTTCATTTATATTTTTATTATTCATTATATAATTTTCATTATATATTCAATATATATATTTATATTTTTCATATGTTCTTCAAGAAAGAACAATTCAAGAGGAACAAATGTTGATAAAACTATGTATATAACTATTAATTATATAAGATTAAATTTTGTAACATTAAATATTAAACATTATTAAAATAAAGAATTATAAGACTTATGTTTGAAATAGATTCTTCTAATATTTATGATATAAATGAAAATACTTATTGTTTTTGAAGATTTGAATATCTAATTTAATTTGGACATATATATAT
>NW_006263349.1:70567-71387 GCF_000469605.1 Apis dorsata
TTATAATTTTATTCAGAATATTTTCAGTATATATTCTTGTTTTTTTTAATAAGTAGATTGAAAATATAATTTATAACATGGAGATCCTGTTGTGTAAACATTTTATTCCTCAAATTTAAATTCATTAGATTTATCAAATACAATAAAAATTCAATTTTGCTACAACAGAAATATATCATTGAGAATCCCACAGCGAATACATTTTAGAAAAATACAGAAAAATTTAAGAAAATATGTTTCATTTCTGCAAAGTAAAAAAAATTATGCAATAGTACAAACTGAAGACATTCAATTATAAATATTGATATATGAAGCTTAATCTATCGTCTTTAATGTGAATAATAATGACAGAATTACATGTTAGTTATTGTTCAGTGAACGAATTTTAAAATTACATCAATTTCATCTTTTTATCACTACTCATTATTATATAGCAATATATATATTGCTATATAATATTGAGTTCTGTAGAATATATTTCTATTGATTTTTTTTTTAAATAGGAACAAAGTGAACAAAAATTTTATATTATGGATAAATTTTATGTTCTTATTTTAAAATAAAAAATACATATTATTTTCTATAAAATTATATTATTTAAAATTAATTATTATAAATTTAAAAATTATTATAAATTTAAAATTATATTATCTATAAAAAAGATTTATTTATTTAATAGTAACTTTTTTCATTTATAATTTCATATAATATAAAATCTATAAACATGAGAAAGCATTTCTCATGTTTTAGGAGATTTATAGGAAATGCTTTCTCATGTTTTAGGATTTATTTTAAAAATTTATTTTAAAAATTTAAAAAA
>NW_006263349.1:71793-79416 GCF_000469605.1 Apis dorsata
AACGTTCATAAAATACATTTTTTTATTATGAAAATTACAAAATGTATGTTTACAATATATATTGAATAATCAAAGTTTAATAATATTATTTATATTTTTACAGCTCATAAAAGATACTCGTTTATTACGTTTACATAATACTAAACAAGAAAATCTGACAAAAACTATTCGTCAAGTTCGAGGAGAATATTTATATATTCCACAACATATTTCACGAAATAGTTTAGAAATCAGAAATCGTAAGTAAAAATATTATAGTATATTGAAAAATATTAAATAAAAATTATATTTATAAAAAATAAGTGAAAAAATTTGGAGGATACAAAGAATATAAATAATAATATGATTGTACGATATAAAAACATATGAAAAAAAATGAACAACTGCTATAATATAAAGAATATTATTTAAAAAAAATATTTTATTATGATTTTCATATATATATAATGAATGTAAAATGTATTTGTATAGTATTTAATTTCAAGAAAAACTTAAAACATTGTTTATGAACAAAATTTTAAATAATATACAAATATTCTTCTACAATATAATTTACAAAATAAATAATGATATTTATATTGTTAAAATATTAATAATTTTGAAAAAATTAAAAAAATACATTACAAAAATTAAATACGAAAAAAAAAGAAATAAAAAAAAATATAATAAATATAAAAAAAAATGTTTTCAGAAATTCGACGTGAAGTGAATAAAATGCGAGCCAGGATCTTCGATGAAGCACGAAATATGGAAGCAAGCAATTCAGAGCTCGTTAAGCAGTTAGAATTTGCAAGACGTTTAGTGGACTATATGACGCCATATATAGTAGTTTTTGAACATGTGAGATGGTTCGTAGGTATAGGTGAATATTATCTTATATATTTTTATAGATTCAAAAAAAGAAAAAAATAAATTAAATTTTATTTCTGCAAATATACATATATAAATTTATAAATGTTATAAAAACATAAATATATATTATTATACAAAGTATATAAAATAAATATTTTCATCAAATCAAAGATAGAGTATTCTGTATCTTTAAATTGGTGGAGATTAATTAAAAAAATTTTATCAAAATTGACTTTTGATCTTGATAATCAAGGCGATTTTTTTTTTGTTTTTATTATTATATGAAACTTACGAGAAATAAAAATCTAAAAAAATCATAGATTAAAAAATGATTTTAAAGTTTCGTAAATTATTTTATTCAATAATTATTTTATTCAATATTCAAATGTTTACATTTATAGAAAAATATTGTAAAGATATGAAAATTTACTATGGAAAACAACATGATATTTAGAAGAAATATCATATCAACATAATTTCCAATGATTAAATTAACATTTCAGCAATTAAAAATTAGTATGTTATCTTAATCCATATTAATTTTGCAATGAAAAAAAATTAAAATCATTATTGTTTTTACTTATGTTTATTTTTTAATGTACAGAGCTCGAAAAGTAAAAATAAATCACAATAATATCCAAATAAATCATTATTCAACTTGATGAGAATTTTTGCCGATGAATTACGAAAATTAAATTAAAATGCAAACGCATACACTTTTGACATATATTATTATGTACATATATTATTAATAAAATAAAAAAAAAGAATGTCACTATTTGGATTTATAAAAATTTTTATACAATTATTATTTAGAAAATTTAACAAAATCTTGATGTTTATGATCTATCAATGTTTAAATAGAAATCATCATTAAGAATTATTTATATTATTAATCTTATCTTATTATCTTTTTATTATTATTATTATTTATTATTATCTTATCTTATTAATCTAGCTTTTTATTTAAATAAATTAGATATTATGATGCAGATTAGATAAATCACTTGTATTCCTCTTTCAGATTCAAATTCATTGAATTTGTTTCTTTAAGAAATTCTTTGAGAGCAAATATTGTTTTTATTTAATATTGTTGCAAAAATCCGTTGAAATATATATTCATAAAAATTCATATGAACTTTTTGTCATCTAAATGTTTATCGTACACAATTGATAATATTAATATTAGCAATAAACTGATTTATAACTGCAGAAATATTTATGTATGACATTATTAGAAATACGAATCGATTATTTCCATATTTCATTACATCAATACGAAAGCATTATAAAAATATTGTAGCAATTCTTGAAATTTTAAAATTATTTTTAAAAATTTTTATTTCTCACAAATTCTATATGATGCAATTGAAAAATTTGATTTTGAATTTTAAGATTAAATTCAATTTTATAGCAATTTTTTTTAATTATTAATTTTTATTAATTATTTAAAAAAAAATTTCCTTTTTTAGATATAAGATTTTGATCATTTTTAAAAAAATTTTATGGAAATTAATAACTTTTTATATATAAAAATATTTTATATATAAATAATTTTTTTTTATATAATTTTGGATTTTTTTTGAAAAATTAAAATATAGAATTTTATTTATACAAATATATTTCTGCAAATATATGTGCGTAAACATGTAGCTCTTTTGTTAATGTAAGCCCATAATGGGCAAGTAAGATATGTAATAAATAAATTAATCAAAAATCTATATTTGCTCATGAATTGTGATGGATTTAAAATATCTCAATCTATATTGTATATAGAAAAAATTTGTTCTTTATAACATATTTAAAAATTATCAAAATCAGTGAAAAAGTTTTATTTTCTAGATAATTGTCAATTTTTGAAATATCTCTATTCAGATTCAGAGATGTAGAATTATGTTATAATATCCTTTTATATTTTATATATCTTTCGTTATATAAAATCTACTTTTCTAATAACGCTTAATAATTACAAAAGAAATTATATTTTAGAAATCAAGATTCATATGTTTTTTTTTTTTAGTATTATACAATATAATTCCTTGAGTATAAGATACCTTCGTTTTTATTTTGAAGCCAAATCTTCTAATAAAAGATCACTATACTATGTATTGCAAACGTATACAAACATATATGCAAATATAACATCTGATCATTATCAGATTTTCCAATTGTCATTTATTTATTTCTCATAAAAATATAACAATCAACTTAAAAAACTTAAAAAAAACTTATAATTATTAATTATTATTTGTTATTGTTTTGATTATATTAAATTCATCTTTGCTCAATATCTATCAAAATTTAACTTTTATTATAAATCATTCAAAAGCAAAATAACGACGAGATAATTATCTTTGATTAAAGTTGTTATCATTAACATAATAGTTATATAGATTATATATAAAAACGATAAAAAAAAAAGAATCCAAGACTATAAAATTTATTAAAACTTAAAAAAATAATCGTTAAAAAGAGCAAAAAGTAATATAAATCTTACAATTAATTTTTTTAAAATAATTGATTTTTATCAATTATTTTATTTTTTATCACGAATATTCTATGAGTAAGTTTCTTGGCAACATTAATTGTAAACCGAATAATTAATTAAAGATATTAATTCAAAAAATATATTAAAAAAATAATTTAGCTCATCATAAAATTATTATTAGTATTAATTGAGATCAGTTCGTAGATGCAAATAAAATACGAATTTTCAGTATTTATTTAATATTGAATGCAGATATTATTTTTGAATCAATATTTGTTTATTATTATATTATAAAAGCATATATGTATATGTATATGTATTTCATAAATAATTTTTCTTTCGTTTATCTATGAAATATTTTTTATTGACAATAATAATAATTTTGTGTAATAATAATTAATTACACAAATTAATAACTTGATGCTTTTTACAAAAAAAATATTTATTTATAATTTGAAAAATTTTTAATTTAAAAATATTTTATCTTGAAATATAAAAATCATAAAACTTATCATATGAAAGACTAGGAATCCACAAAATTATGTTTTCTTTTCTTTTATATTAATATACTTAAGACAAACTTTCATATCTTTTCGGATTTAGAATCACTGTTAGAATCATCTGAATTAAAATTAAAGTCAGAAATAATTGTTAATAATTAAAAAATAAAAGAAATTATTAAAAAAATATATGAATAAATATGATAGATTATAAATATCTATCTATATATAAGAATGTAAAAATTAACGTGATAACAAATTCTTATCTACATATTATAGGTGCAGTCCTATGTATTTTACTCATCTGGTTATTATTGCTAGGAGCTCTCTGTTGTCGTTGTGGTACTTATGAAACTAAAATTCGATATACACTTTTATGGTATGTATATATATATATATATATATATATATAATTCAATTCGCTTGTTTACATTCAATATTAANTTATAAATGTTATTAAGAAAAAAATATAAATATTTGACTAGAATATTTTCCGAAACACATATATATCATATTATAGCAAGTTCAATGAATGTATTTTATAAATTATTATTATTATTAAAAATAATAAGAAATAAAATAATAATTAGTAATAAATTAATTTAGATACATAAATAATAATTTAGATACAGAAATGATAACAATGATATTCATATCTAATTTCTAAAATTCTTTAACAGGCAATTCTTTAAAATTCTCTTAACAATGAAAATAGTATAGCACAACGAATTTCTTTCTTGAATATTTTTTAAATCTCTAACAATACTGTAAATCAGTACATATCAATCTCAATATAACAAAAAAATTTGTTATGAATTTTTCATACATAAAATCCTTACTATTTTGTAACAATTGTTATTGAAAAACAACTAGACAGAATTGATAATATATTTCAAGGATCAATGAGAAAGTCACACTTGTAAATAATTATCACCAATTTTTATATTTTGATATTTAAGATTACTTCTTGAATTTCATGAATATATTAATACTTTATATGTATATTAATATATTAATATCTTATATGTATACAAAATATCCTACATAATTGGATAGAAAATATTGTTTTAAAATTATTAAAAATAATATGATTATCATGATATAATATTTGATATAATTATATTAATTAATTGATTAATTATTTGAATTCAATTGAAATCACAATTTATTAGTAATAAAATAATTAATTTAAAAGAATTTTTTGCAATATCAATTAATAATCGAGTTAATCCAATGTACATATATTCTTTTCTTTTTTAAGTATATATTTTTTTATTAAATAAATATATTCTGCAATAAATATTTCATTCATTATAAACATGAATTTCGTATAAAGAAAAAAATTTCATAAGACAAAATTAAATAATATTATATATATTATTTCTATACTATTCTTATACATTCTTACGTTTATATATTTGCAACAATATATTTTAAACAAATTCTAAATCACACAACATTCTCGAAGGGAAAATACATATTGATAATACTAACATATAATTCAAAGTTCATATTAATTTATATCAATTATTTTATAAAGTTATGCACTTAATATCAAAATATTTATCAAAATATTAAATTTAAAAATATTTCAATCATTGGATTAAAATAATATATAGAATCAATATATTACAATCACAATCATAGTCTAAACAATTATATTTTCCTTCCAAATTTTTTTAAAAATAAAATATATTTAAAACATTCAAGATCTAGAAGATCATATTACAATAGAAATAACTAAAATAAATAATTAATTTTATAAAAAATATATTTAAATAAAAAATTAATATTTAAATATTTAAATAAAAAAACAAAAAAAAGACTTCAAATATTTTATTGAGAAATTATATGAAACTAAACATTGCGTAAGAATAATAAAATACTTAAATATATATTATGTTATTATATTATTATATAACTTATATTATAAAATTTATTATATACTTTTATATATTACACACACACACACACACACACATATATATAATATATTTCTTTCAGATATTGTGATGATATTTTAAAAAGAATTGAAATTTTTCTTCTTAATAATAGAATCATTTGATTAAAGTTATATTCAAATATATACAAATAATTTTTTCAAAACTTCAATTAAAATATATATAACAATATTTATTAATGATTTCTATTTGATTTTCAATTTTTAAAGAAACGAATTATTTAATTATTTAATTTTTTAAAAGATTTATTATTATTTGTTATCAAACTTTTTAATATTAACTATATGATAAAAGTTTTCAAGTGGATTAATTGCATTTTTTTCATATTTCAGTGGCGTATTTATGGCTTGTATTATCTCAATTATATTATGGATAGTTTTTATTATGACTTTGATATTATCAAGTCATACTGAAATGTTAATCTGCCGTCCACTTCATGATCCGAATTATAATACATTACAAGCTATTTTGGAAACTCGAATATTCTTAGGAAAAAGATTAAGTGTACCTTTAAAGGATCTATTTGAGTAAGTTCACTTTTTAAATATATAATAATCATATATATGTAAGATTTTATTGTCTTTATAAGATAAATAATATAATTAATATCCAAGAAAAATTATATAATCTAAAAATTTAATTTTTAATTAAATTATAAGATATGTGGAATATTATGAATTCGATACCTAACTTTCTTTAATGAAAAATCATTTTAAGAAAATTAATGAAATGAATTTTATATTTTTATTTTTCAAATTATTTACATATATTTATATTTTTCAAATCTTATAAAGAGAAACTTAAATGTCATTTGATATTTTATCAAACAATTCGATTATTCGATAAAGTAAGATTTTCAAATAAAAAATTTTTTTACTATTTTAATAAACATGAATAAAACATACAATGTCTGGCCAAAAAAAAATTAGTACCATTCAATTATATAATTTTCAACTATTTCATATTTTTAATGCGGCATTCAATAATAATTTTTATTAATTATTAATTTTTTATTACTTTTTCATTTTTAATGTTTTAATTTCTTTTGTTAATTATAGTATTTGATTCTAGTATATTCTTTCCAGTATGCTTCTTATGCGTTATTTTATCATATCCTTTATTTTTAAATTTATAAATTTAACAAATATTCAGATTTTTTTTTAATCAGCTAATATAACGACTGGTGATACATATATAAATTTTAAATAAACTTCAAATTTTCAATTAATTTCATATCACAAGAATTTGATTACAAAATAATAAAATATATTATAATATATAAATTATTTATACATTATTTATATATAATTTTTTATACATTTATTAAAATTATATATAATTTTTTATACATTAACTTATTGATGTATTGATCTATTTTAATACATATGTGTTAAAACAGTTTACACATCATATAAAAAAAAAGTGTGCTTCCCAATGATTGTTTACCTATTGTGATTATAATATATAATATTTGTATTCCAAAAATGAAAAATTTAAATAGCTAGCAAGTTAATGTATATATGAAATACATTAACAATTAATAAAATTTGCAATTAAATTTTTTCAGATCTTTAAATTTAAATAAGCACAAAAAATATTAACCCTTTGCACTCCAGGCCTGTTTCGCTCAGTCGAACCAGCAACTCCAGATTCAGACCCGCGTGTTTGATGCGTTCGGTGGTCTCATAAGATTATCATAAAATAATTATTCATAAGATAAAATTATACCTCATAAGATTATATATAAAAAGCTTAGGAACCTATTTATGAAGCGATATTCTAAAAAAATCAAACATAAATAAATATTGTCGCCGTTCAAGTT
>NW_006263349.1:79440-90355 GCF_000469605.1 Apis dorsata
GCAACAATTCCAGTGATGCCGGAGAGTAACTGTTGGAGAGCAAAGGGTTAAAAATTACGTGATCTTAATTTCTTGGCCAAGAACTGCACATAATTTAATTTATATTATATTCTATGTAATCATTCAAAAATTGTATCATATATATATATATTATATAATATATATATATAATAAAAATATATATAATAAAATATTAATATATATAATTAAATATTAATCATTATATCTTCGGAGAGTTAATTCTAGAAACAAAAATAAATACAAAATTGATAGACGAAAATATCAATTATTTATTAAATTATTAAATTTTGTCGCATTGTTATATTTGTTTTTTTTTTGTCTAGCTTCATACAAACAATTTTAAAATATTTATAAATTAAACAAATCTCAACCAATATTTTGTATAACAATTTTTTATTTTGATGTTTATGTTAACTCCTCGAATTGATTCTTTAAATATATTAATAAAACTGACTTACAAATATATTAATAATCTTGTATTATACATAATTTGTTGAATTTTGTTATGAATTTTATTGGTTCAATCAGGCTAAAAATTTTTATTTATTATTACATGTTATATATTATTATGTTTAATATATTATAATATATTTATCTTATAATTGAAGAATTATTTATTTTAATATTTTTTGATACTATTTTTAAAAATATTATAGTCTTAATTATAATAATTACTTGCATCAAGTCTTGAAACATTTTTGATTTTTTCTTTTTGATTTTTATAATCTTCTCAATGATTTGATCATTGCTGGTGAATTATATCTTAATAATTCTTCTCTTATTTGTGAGTGATTTCCTTATTATTTATAGCACTTTACAGTTTAGAATTTTATCAAATCTACAAATTTCTAACCATTTTCATAAAACTCGTACGGTATATAACAGATATTTTAGATCTAAATTGTGCAAAATTAGATCAAATATTTCTGATGAAAATTTTTAAATATAATCAATCTTAATAAAGTTTATTATTTCAATAATCGGATTTAAATATTAAAAGTTTTATATATTTTATTATTATTCTTACTGATGCAAGAATGAATGATGATTCATTAAAATTCTTAGAATGAATTTTTGAAATTTCATTTGAAATTCATTGAATATCAATTACATTTGAATTAATTTTAATATTAAATTTTAATATTAATGCGTAAATACTATTTGTAGTATATTTACACATGTACTATATATATATCTTTATGTATTTATATCTATATTATTTATATAGATAGTTTTTTGTAGATATTACTTATTCTATTTATTATATTATTTTCTTTTATAAATAATCAGATATTTGCTAATATTATTATTTATTAATATAAACATAATACTAATTTAATTTTAATATTAATTTACATTTGTTTTTTTAATATTATAGTTATAAACATCTATTGTACGTATTTATTTAATATCCTTTTTACTATTTCTTCTTATATCTAATTGTAAATTGAATAATTTTGATGAAATTTTCAAGAAATAGAAAAAATATATTTATTATAGTATGTAACATTTATTTACTTATTTATTTATTTATTTATAACATTATTAAAATAAATTATATTTTTCTTTAAATAAATATTATTATTAGTATTATTTATATAATATATTTTTATTATAAAGTTTTTATTATAAATAACTATTGATAATGTTGATTTGATAATTGATTATTTAATATAATATAAACATTACAATATAAAAATTAATAAAAAGCAAATAAATAGCATTTATTCAGTTTTCTTGAAATTGAAGTAACAAATATAGAATAATAATATTTTATTAAATCTTTCAATTTTATTTGCAAAATAATTCAAAACTTCAAGATAAAATAATTTCTGATTATTAATTAATAATAAACATATAATATATGATTATAGGAAATGTCGAATGAATGAACCAGCTTACCCAGCATTTGGATTAGGAAATACAATGAAATTAGAGCAACTTGCTGCATATTGGACTTGGTCAAGCTTTTCTAGAATTATATTAAAAATTAAAGTCGAATTGAGAACTTTGAATATATTTCCAAGATATTTTGAAAGGCAACTACATGATTTATTATATGCTTGTGGATTAAATTTAACAGAACATAGAGTTATGGTATTGTAAATCTTTCATTTATTTTATATTTAGTTTTCTTTTGTAGAAACTTTTTTTAAATATTGTCTTTTAATTTTATATAATATAATAAGAGTATAAAAAAATAATTATTTAAATATAATTATTTAATTAGTAGAATAAATAATTAATTTCTTCTTACTATTAATTATTAACAGAATATATATAATATGAGTTATATTTATATGCAGTTGCTATTCACTTTTATTTACTTAAATTTAAAATGTATTTTTGTTGTAAATGTACTCTTTTGATAGATTTCTAAATATTTCTAATCAACATCTTTAATATTTAAAAAATTGTTTTCAATAGAAAATATATCTTATGAAATGTAACATATTTCGATTATGTAAAAATATTCATTTTATATATTTTTAAAAATGTTAAAAATGTTTCGATTTATTACAATTATTTATTATTTATTTATTATTATTATTATTCATTCCACCATGAAAAAAATTATGTTTACTGTAAAAATTTATATATTATATTTTTATAAATAACTAGATTACAATAGATTAAAAAAATATTTGTACATTTTATTTACTTATTTATTTTTGCAATAGATTTATAAAAACAAGTGATATATAAATATTTTTGATCTGTTAGATAATGCAAATTAAAATTTTTTAATAAATATAAACAAAATAAAAAAATTAATAATAAAAATTCAAGAATTTTAAACCAAAAAAAAATTTGTAGACTTGTAATTCTAATATTAAATTTTAATTCTATTGTTAAAGAAACTACAAAAAAAATCTATAAATGCTTATATATATTATATAAATACTTGAACATTATTCGAGTTAATATTAAAAAAGATTGTGTACTTTTAAATTGTTTTCCATTTTGAAATCAATAAAAATTAAAAGATCATTATTATAAAAGATCAATATTAGCAAATGAATTGTCGATCTTTGCTGCTGCTAATCAAATTAGTAATAAGCTTGAAATTTTAAAATAAGCTTAAATTGACTATTATATTTCTTTTCTAAATTCAATAAAAAATATTCAATAATTAGTGAATATAGTGAGTATGTAATATATAGTATATAATTATAGTTATAATTAATTGTGATTTGTAATCATTAATCAAATTATATAATATTTTTCTCTACTTTATTTATTGCATATATTGTTTCAATTTTTATTCTCACAATTCTCACAAATTCATTTGTTAGAATTGTTTACTAAAAATAATCTTGTTAGATATCTTGTTGTTTAAATTTAGTCTAAAATATTTAAAAATATATAATATATTCTGTATTTTTTACAATAATATTTTATTAACATTTTATAATTTTTGAAATGTTATTTGTTATTAGATCCAAGAAAAAATTTTAAATAAAGATTTACAAATATTATCAGAACAATTGGATAAGGTAACCCAACGAATGAATGATAAATTAACAGCAAGAAGCTTGGAAACTATTGTAATAATTATGCAAGATATAAATTCAAGGCGTTTAAAACCTTTGATGAAATTACAAGATAAGTTGTTATACAACCTTGCTGCATTGGAATTGCAAATACAGCCACTACAAACACATATTAATTATTCACTTTCTCATTTGAAGAACATTCAATATTATATTGATAATGAAGGAGATAAAATTGCTCAATTAGTATGTATATTTTGATTTTTTTATTTTATTGGTTAAGAAAATTTAATTTTAATTAATAAAATAATTAATTTTTCGATATAAATAATATAATTTGATATTAAAATAAAACTATATATACAATTTTTTTTATATTTTTTTATATTATATTATTGAAATACATTAATATCTGAACGTTCTATTATAAAATTGTCGATTTTTCTAATGATTAGATATTAAATTTCAAATTAGTTTATTTTAATTGCAAATAATTTTATTTTAACAAATTTTAAATATTATTTTGATATGCAAAATAGAAATTAAATAGTATTAAATATAAATAATTATTTCAGACTAACTTATTCTTTTTTGAAACTTTTAAAAAATATTATATATTATACATTCCTACAAGTTAAATCTTTCAATTGATTAGAGAATTATAATAATAAACAGATCAAAATTAAACACTAAACTTTCAAGGAAATATAATTTCTTTTTTCAAATATAATTATAGCTTTATATATTAATGCATTTAAAAAATTTAATTATATTTTTTTCAATGAAACTTTATAATTTTAACAGTCAAATGTTTTGCAATTTTTTAATGTATTAAAAAAATATTATTATATTTTTGTCTAAATTTACTAATTCAGAAATTATTATAATAAAAAATTTATGTAAATTATTTGATTCAAATTACTTATATTTGTAAATATTATAGATTATTTATGTAACAAATCGAACAATCTGCTATTGCAATTTAAATATTTTTTTATTTTCTTTTTAACATTACTTATGTAATGTTACAATGATTGATATAAATACTGGTTGATATAAAGAATTGATTTATATTCATAAATATTGTAATGCTTTATAATACAGTAATATCTGCAGACTTAATAATTTAATAAATATAATGATAATGAATCATAAAGAATTATAAATTTAAAACAAAAGTTTATTAAGTTTATTATTTTATTGTAAAGATAAAAAAATTATATCGACTGATTATCAGAAATAATTTATTGCACTTACTTAAAAAAAAGTATAATTTTCATATACTAGTGCATAAAAATATAAAATTATATTCAGAAAGTAATTCTATTTAATTTCAATTTATAATAATTTTTTCTATTTCTAATAAAAAAATTATTTTAATAGAATAAAATGATAAAATTTTAATAATAGTAAAAATTTAGTAGTAGATATTTTTAATAGAATAAACTTTTTAATATATAGGATATATATATCGATTTAGGCATATGACATATCCTATGACATATTATTAGACTTATTTGTACTCAATTAGCACGTAGTCAATGCTACTGTCGCAACTCGACTAGACTACGCACTTCGTTAGTCATTTTTTTTATTAATAACTCATTAACAAAGTCGTAACAAAAGGAAAATGTTGGTTAAAATTACCTCAGGAATCTCTAGTTTATGAATGTTTCGATATTTTTGGAACATTCGATATATTTTATAGAAGCAATTTATATGTAAAATTTTTTTTCATTCATAAAAATATTATGAAGCTGTCAAAAACTGTTTTAACTATCAAAAAAAATTTTTAATTTTTAAATTTGAAAAAAATTATTAAATATGGAATATAATGACTTTTTATTTTAAATAATATGAATTCAAAAAAAGATTTCAAAAGGATTATGAAAAAGAGCATATAACTTTTTTTTATAAATATTTTTCTCTATTAGGAAAATAAAATTTTCGATCAAACTTAATATGAAATTCATTAAAAGTTTTATAATTTTAAATATTATATTTAAATGCGATATAAATGTCATATATATATTATATATAATATAAAAAAAATAATATTAATAATAATTTAAAATAATAATAATAATTTAAAAATAATAATAATTTATAGATTGGTATTTATGTTATAAAAAAAGAACAGAATAAAAAAAAATAGTAATTGGAAAAAAGTATTTAATTGGTAGAAATTTCGGAAAAAATATTCAATATTATTAAATTGTTAATTCGTAAAGAAATAAACCTTTTTTTTTTCTATTTAATTTTTTTATTTTCTACTTAATATTTTGTGATATTTCCATATCCACGAATAACTGATTCCAATATATGTGTTAAATATTATTATTAAATATCTAATTAAAGAGAATTTTAATTAAAAAGAAAAGATATAAAAAGAAAAGATTTAAATTACTTTTTACATTTATTTCATATCAAATGATTTATCATTTTATATTAAAAATTATAATTGTTTTTGTTGTCAAATTTTCTTTTATTACAACAAAAACATTTACTATAACAACATTTACTATAACATTTACTATAACATGATAAATATAAATAAAAATATAAATGGATCATGTTCAAATATGTTAACATTATCATGTGGACATGTTTATTAATATTAGCCTATGTCAATATTAGTTTTGTTATTAATTTTTAAGTTAAAAGACATTAACGCATTAACATTCCATTTATTCGAATATAATAAATAATAATTACAATGTTCATTTTAGCGTTTACAATCATGGACTGAAAACAGATATTTATTAGATTAATGAATTCTGCAAATTTAATTAAGCGACACAAAAAAATAAGTATAAGCAAGATATTAAATAGCCGATATGTGCAAAATAAATGATCAAGCGTTTTATTTTTCATTATAATTATAATATTATTAAATTTTATTATATAATTTAACATATTAATATATATATTTATATATATTATTTAATAATATATATATTTTAACATATTAAAAGTTAACTCATATAAAAAATTGGTTTAATTGATTGAGTCATTATATGCAACATGATTCTTCATTATTAATTTCAAGTGTTCGCGCATAGATCAATTTCTTTTATCTTTGAAATGATTAAACGGAATTTTGATTTTTAATATTATCATTATTATATAACTCACATCACATTTGTTTTATTATCAATTTTTAATTTTTAATAAATTTTATGTATTGTTTGATTAAAAATTTTTTGTCAGAGATAAATGATATGCGAGAAAGCATATCAGAACGTTTATAGATGTCAAAAAATTTAAGAGACCAATCTTTAAACTAAGAAAAGAAATAACAAAAATATGTTTATGGCTTTGTTATTCAATTGTTAATTAATTAAAGATCAACAAAGATATTTATAAATAAACACATTTCTGTATATAAATAAATATAAGACAGCAGCTTCATTTGCTATAATTCATCATTAATATATAATTTATCATTAATATATAATAATAATTTTTATTATTTTTTTTTAAAATCAATAATTGTTTTTATATTTTGATTTTATTTTGAGTATTTTTCTATCTTTTTTCGTGTCATTTTTTTTCTTTTTTTTATTGTATTAAATTTTTTCTATCCAATTCTTCAATTTATAATAAGTAATAATTATGTATCATGTATAAAATATGTGAAAAATAAATATAAAATATGATTGTACATTATTAACATATGAATATAGTACTGATAATTGATATATTTTATGCACAGAAAACAAAAGCTTATACAGATCGATTAACTAATTATCTGGATCAATGGAGATTTCATGTATTATCTGAAATGGGTAATGGAATAGTCAAATGCCGACCACTTTGGGATGTTTTAGAAGGAATTAAACTTTTATTGTGTAATCATTTTTTAGGTAATTTGGTGCGTATAAAATTACAAATACAAAATCTTAGAAAAATATTTAAAAATATTGTTTAAATATAATTTTATTTTTTATTTCTATTTTTCAGAGTGGATATTGGTTTGCCACATTTATTTGCATAGTTATTATGATAGCAAGTACACCAACTGCACATATTTTATCATTAGTATATAAGAAATTATCCAATAATGAAAAAGATGCTAATCTTGTACTTACGAGATCGTAAGTATTTAATTAAATTATTTAATAACTGTTTGATTAATTTAAACTAATTAATTTGTAATTTATTTTCTGTAATTTTTATAAATCTTTCTATAAATGTATATTAATAAAATTGATCAAAGTAATATTACTTCAATTTATTCGCAAATAGAATTATTATTTATACTTAATATCATAAAAGAGGATTTATCTTTAATTTTTTTTAATATGTTGTGTAATCTAAATAAATATATGTCTATAATGTATTATATTGTATGTATTATAATGTATTATATATGGTGTAGATCTTTAGATTGTTAATTCAAAATATATTCTGAATTATTAGACTCTTATTCAGAATATATAAATTTCGACAGAATCGATTCTTGTTAATTAAATATAGTACAATATCTATAGTAAATGTATAAAAAAAAGTTTCATCATAAAAATTCAAAAATACAATAATAATCTACATTTTTTAAATAAATTTCTACTCCAGTCTACATTATATTCCAATTCAATTCTAACTATGCGTTCAATAAGAAAAAAAAATAGGAAACTGGATAGCATTACACAATGAAACTGAATGATTATGAATATTGAAGAGATATACTTTGTAAAAGATCCAACACAGATATCATCAGAAAAGAACACAAAAAATCGGAACATAATACACGTAAAATAATATATATAATATATTAAAATATATAATAATAATATATTATATTATTATATAATATTAATATATTATATTATAATATATAAAATTAAAAATATTAATCAAGCCAGTAGTCACTATTTAAGTTTATTTAAGTTTCATCAACTCAGCTTATAAGAATAATTTTTTAATTTTTTTTAACTACTTTTAAGATCATTATATCATATAAATAAAATTTATGATTTCAATTTACAAAAAAAGAAAAGAATTATAATATTTCAAGATCCAACGAAATTAATTAATAAATTAAATAACATTTATTTTTAAAATAAGCATTCGTGCTCGCAGTAATATTATAGTGGATTGTTAAGTGCATGGATACATGTGTCGAATATTCTTTCGAATATATATGTATATGTGAAGAAATTGGTAACTGATTTATGATACTTTCTTTATGATGAATGGATTATATTAGAGCTATCTCTCACGATGTCATAGCAGATAATTGTCTGATGACATATCAGAGCACGATGTTAGAATAAAACTATCTATTTAACCTACTCACAATGAAATTTTTCTTATGAATGAAGCTCGTATCCTCAAAAAATCTTTTCCTAGTTCAATTGAAAGAATCACAGATTCTCGGTGAGACACGATAATAACCAATAATATCGTAGTCAGTACTTGATTCATAATACCTCTAAATTAGAGGAAAACTCTAATTGAACTCGAATTAGAATAATATTGATTTTTGAGACATATATGGAGTGTGTCATCCTTGAAATCGAGTTTCATTGCATCCAGTGAAGTGTATCAAAAATATATAATTATAAGTGTTGACTAAACTTTTTTCACTGTTCTGAGATAACATCATTCTTTATTTAGACTCAATGGAGATCGGCGACTAATAATAATAGAAAAAGAAGATAAATAAAGAATTTTCATATGAAGAATTTTTCCGAATAAATTGTTAAATAAATAAATCTCGCGAGAAGAAATGCTTGCGAACAAATGAATTGTTTTTGATGTAATAATATTGCAACAATTTTACAAAAATATATTTAAATAAGATACAATCATTGATACGAATATATTATAATATGAATACGTATAATTTTCTAGAAATTTTTTATTTTTAAATAAATGAATAAAACTATAATTTTACATAATTATTAATTATTATGTATTTTTTCAGAGAGGATCCGCCAATTGAACCTGACCAACAAGAAAATTGGAATACACCCGAGTAAGCATACATTTTATTCCAAAATAATTGTTTATAAATAAAATATTGTTTATAAATAAAATAAAAATAAATATTTAAATCTTCTAATTATTTTAATATAAATATTATTTTTAAATTTAATTATTTAAGAAAGATATAAACGTAATAAATAATTGTAATAAATAAGAGATTTACTTTACTTAATCATTTATTAAAAAAATAATTAAAGATTTTTAAAAAATCTTAAAAATATATATAACAATATAATATATATAAATATAATATATATTGATCTTTCTTTAAAAAAATTCTTTCAAATTCGTATGTATAATATTCATAATTTAAGAATTTTTTTTTAGAAAATATTAAATTATTTTTCTTAATTACCATGATCAATTAAATTGTTTAAATAAAATAATATAATTTATTACAATAATTATAATAATAGAAAACAATTACAAATGAACTAATACAAATAAATAAATTAGAAGTAAATAAATATCCATTATATAGAATATATAAAAAAATATTTATAGTATATCTTTGGATTTATTATAAAACTCATAACAAACATAAAAATTTATATCAATTAGGATATTTATTAAATTATGCCCAAGTGAATTTTACGTTAGATGAAACGAGACAAAATAAATTCTTTTTTTGTCTTAATATTAAGTTTGTATCTTAATAAATAAGTTTCATATAATATTTATATTTATTTGAATTTCTAGAATCATTTTTCTATAATATTTTCTATAATATAAAAAATATTCAAAATAATTTATTCTCATTACAATAACAAAACATTTTATTTTCAGACCACCACCACCACCATCATCTGAAGAAGGATGGCAATAAAAAATGTTTTGCAAAATATTTTATAAATAATTCTATTTCTACATAAAGCCATTTAAAAATCTTTAATTATTTATTTTAACAATTTTATTATATAATAATTAATATAATAATAAAATATTTTAAAAATAAAATGGTTAACATAACATATGTTACGAGCTGGAGAAACGTGACTATATAGTCGGTTAGATTATGAAATTATTAATCAGGCAAATCCATTTGTTAATTGCATTAGTTGTTGAAGAAAATGACAAAAAAAAAATGTTAATAATAGACTTCACAATGTTAAAATGATTGAAATAAATCGTGTGCAACAAAGATTATAGATTTATATTTGTTGGATTTGATATTGTAATTAAATAAATTTTACATATCAAAAAATAAAATATATATATATACACATATAAATTTTTTGAATATATAATCGTTCAATGTTACAATTGTAATATTTATAAATAAATTTTAAATCAGATGAGTGATTTTGAAAAAAGTATCAAAATAAAAGGTAATTATTTACAAAAGTATACATATATTTGTGTAGTTAAAATAACATGTACTAAAATATATATATATATATATATATATA
>NW_006263349.1:90468-91327 GCF_000469605.1 Apis dorsata
AGGAAAATTATCCACAAAAATATTTTTAAATTTATAATACAATTTATGTAAAATATTTCGACAACGTATATGTATTTAATACGATGCATTATGATCATATGATAATTAATGATCTTATTACATTCGCAAATTTCGTCAAACAAATTTCTTATTTAGAGATCGTACACTCGGATTCTAGAAAATTCGAAATCAATAGGAAGCAAAAATCTTTTCATGAAAATTTCACGATAGATTTCTTTCTATTTCTATTACACGTTTTTTTTATATATCTTGAAAATTAAAGTCAAGCGATGATAATATATAAGAAAAAATTGTTCAGAATCAATACTTTGATAATATTTCATTGAAATCGATGAAAAGGATTCTTTTGTAAATGATTCTTTCATTTTAATACTTTTTTTATTTATTTTAGATTTTATTCATAAATATCATGGCTATAATATTGAACGTTTATAAAATATATATATATACATTTTAATACATAAATATATATATTTATTTAATTACAATATTACTATTAAAATCTAAACTGAATGACTTTGAATATTACACAAATGGAGATGCCTGAACTGAAGATATTACTCGAAGGACGTATTGTCGTATAATTGTACAATCTTTTGTATTATGAGCTTTGAGCGAACGAAATGGTTGATTATTTTGCAACTAACTGTATAATTTTATTATAATCTGATATGAATTGTATCGTTTCTAAATTCTATTTGATCTAAATTCTATTTTATTTTAACTGATCTGATCTAAAAGACTATGGCAGACCTTGGATTTTCCAATCATTATTTTTCGTGAAAATGTAAACTAGGAGAACATATATATATATATATATATATATATATATATAGCG
>NW_006263349.1:91398-95336 GCF_000469605.1 Apis dorsata
GTTTCGAAAAATGAATCTTATATTAGGCGCGCAAATGTGAAGTGGCCTATATAGGAAGTTGCTATTATATCTTCGTTAGATTGAAGATCTGGAAAACGTTAAGGAATTGAACTTGCTCGTAAATTATTGCTAGATTATTGAAAATAAAATTCAAACTATCTGACCGCTTCACATGTCGTGGCTTTGTCCTTAACGTGTCTTAAAATCATTGGCGACTTCAACTTGTAATATATCTCATTGACACATTGACATTGAACCCCAATTCCATAAAATTCTCTATAACATCTGCGCTTTCCTTCAGATGAACTGAAGTAGATTGATTTGCTTCTCCTTGGTTGTTGTTTGGATCCGATGATAATCTGCTATCTTCGTGTGTAGACAGAATGCATTCGCCATTAACCGTTGATGATTTTTACAATGGCTACACGCGGAATACCGTCTGTTTCGAGATGAAGTTGCATAAGTATATATCCTATTCATACACCATTGTAGAAGAGAAAGATTTTCTTCTTGAATTATTATTTAGGTTATTTCTTGCAAAGTATCTATGGACTTGTGCTGTTGCTCTACTGTAAATATTCTTTATGCTAGCACTATCAGAAATGTTGCATTACATTTATTGAATTAGTTGATATCGGCCAATACGATACATAGCTAATACTACTGTATTGACTAATCTATATGATTAACTAATACTTTTTATTAATAATTTATTAACAAAAACATAACGAAACTTTTTGTAAAAAAAAATATATCTTGAAATTAGCTCAAAAATTTCCAATTAACCGGTATTCCTATATTTTTGGAATCCTATATAAGATACATACCTTATGTAATATATTATATTATGTAATAATATTATATGATAAAATTATATATAAATAATAGCATATAACATAATTTTCCATTATTTAATTGCATATTCAATTTTAATATATCGCATTACTATACATATTTTATTCCTTATTATTCCTATTAAATTAAAATAATGATTGTATATGATTTTTTCCTTTCTTCGGATATTCCGATTTTTTATATGAATTCTTTATATTTCTTATCATCACTATAACTTGAGAAATGCTTGCATCAATAGATAATATTGATATTAAAAAAAATAAATTAATAACAATTGATGAACAAATATGAAACCATTGGTTAATTAATATGTATAAAGAAAAGAAAACTGTATAATAATACATTTGAAATTATTTGATAAATAAGATGGATTTGATTTTGTTAAATAGTTTATCATTTATATTTTTGTTATGAAGTATGTATAGAAATTGAACGGAGATATTTAAAAAGCAGTTCATAAATATATAATAAATACTGAGGAAAATATTGCATACAATATAAAAATCAATAGTAAGTTAATTATGATTACTAACATAAAATAAAAAATGATTATATCTTCAATATAGCTGAATTTATTCTTATTGAACATATTCGTTATTTTTAACTTTTAATTTAAACAAAAATTTTTTGACATTTGTCTATAATATTTTTTTTAGAACATTTTTAACAAATATCAATGAGAGAGAACATAATTTAAAATATTAAAAATAGAAATATCAAAATTAAAAATATCAATAGAAGAATTGCTTATTAAAAGAAGACGATTTAAAAAACTATTTTTATTTTATTTTTCATAATATGTTGCATTTTGCTATTATTATGCATAATTATGAATGCTAGATAAAATTTTTGAATTTGAATAGTTGAAAAAGTATAAAAATTCAACGTGCAATCACGGTATTTGATATAATTATACAAAATTTTCTTTATTTTTCAAATCTAAATAAAACAATTTTTTTTTCTTTTGTTGTCCTCTGTCTTTCTCTACTAACAATATATTGATTCCACTATTAATCATTTCATATTCTCTACCGTAATTTGTCTTGCGTGATTGCGAATATAAATATATAATAATATAAACTTCTATCTCTATCTCATTTTCTTTTCATATTTCATAAAAATATGGTGAGAAAGATCAAAAATGGGGAGAGAAATCACATACGATTGCCCGGATTTTCAATATTTAATAGTAAAGTTTCTTAAAAAAAATATTAATTCATATTGGAACGAACAATATATTACATTAATAATTAATTCATAAATAAAATTTCAAGAATAAAAATTTCAAGAATGAATAGAATATATGATTCAAGATTATATAATTTTATTTATTTAGCAGAATATAAAATATTCTTCTGGCATAATATATTTTGTATTATACTATAAATTTATATTAATATAAAATTTACATTTACACAATTTATCTTTATTTTTAATTTTTATTATTATATCTGAGAATTTTCACGTGTTACTAGATATGGTCTTTTGAAAGTAGGACATAAAAATGTTTTAAATACTGGAAGTAAAGTAGTAGTTTTGTTTCCAATTGGTTGTAATAAATTATTCCATAAAGCATTCGCAACTAAAAATAAATATAATAATATAATATTTATACGATTAATAATAAAGATTATTTTATGTAGCTCTATATTCTTACTTACAGATTGCATGTGTTTTTTGACTTATATGAAAACAATCAGCAGAAAAATACGGTAGATCACTGGATTCGCCTTCGGGAAGTGTAATTTTAATATTACTAATGCCTGGTGAAACAATAATAGTAAAGTCTTTTCTATTAAATTCTGGATAATTGGCAACTTCCTCTTGCAATTTTTGCCATCTACAAAATAGAAATGTAAGAAATTTATATATTTTGAAAAGAGAATTTTATATATATTTTATATAATAATTTTAAAATTTCCATGAAAAAATGAAGATAACATAATATTTTATTATATTATTATGTTATAAATTTTTATGAAAAATTAAATTTTTTAATTAAAAACTATTAAAAAGAAATACAATTTCTAAATTAAATTATATTTAATTAATTAAAACTAAAACTACAAACCTGCTCATTACTTCATAATATTCCTGTCTCTGATCTTGGAATTGTAAACCAAATAAGCACGAGCATGCGATAGTAGTGACTATATAGCACCTCAATAAATTTCTTTTTTTGCTTGTAATAACGTATTCTTTTAAATTGGGCACTATTATAAGTGATATCAAAGTACGTGGTAAATTATCTCTTAATATTCGAAAAGTATTGATTAAATCAATTCTGTGCTTTTCTAAAATAGACCACGGAGAAGAAGGTACACACATTTGGGAACAAAAATCATTGGCTCCTATGAACAATGAAAGGAACTGCAAAATATTAATGAATACTTTAATAATTGATATATATTTTTGTTACATAAAAATAGATATTTTATTTAAAAAATTTATTCAAATAGTTTAAATTGATGTAATGGAGTTCAATTAATCATATAATTAATAAATAAAAAATGCATTAAATTGAAATTATTATATTAGAATTTAAATGACTTTTTATTTTAAGTGAAATGTTTTTCGTATAATGTTTCGTATAATATATTTTGTCATAAATCATAATCTAAATTAAGAATGTATATATATAATTTATTAATAAATGCATATACAATTTTGTTAACATTCATTAATAAATTTCAATAACCAATTAATATCTGTATTCATAAATAATAAAACTAATAATATTAATAATTTTATTAATAATAATAACATCATAATCATGCAAATAATAATTTACTAATACGAATATTATTATTATATTATATTAATTATCATAAAAAACTAAATATTATATTTTTAATAAATTCATAAGTTTTTATAGATGTATATGTATATGTTATAATTCATTTTTAGCGATAATGATTTTCATAATATTTTACCATTTAAAATATTACCTTCCAATGCTTCTTTATATCTATTCTTGTATCACGTTTCATTCTAGTGATTAAATATTTAGCCATAAAAGGCATATCTCTAGACATTGCAGAAATTTCAGCGACATTTAATTGCGAAGCTGGCTCAGAAGTTTG
>NW_006263349.1:95579-96066 GCF_000469605.1 Apis dorsata
GTTAAATCTGATATGAAATAAATATAAAAAAAGTAAGTTTTCTATGTTATCAAGAAACATTGAAAAAAACAAATTTTAATTTAGTATAATTTAATTTCAAATAGAATTAATAATTTAAATAATTAATTATAAAAATAATTATTCATTGAAGTCACAAAATTTATATTAATGTTTAAAATATAGAAATTATTTCTAGTTATATTTTTGTATTATAATAATAATTATAATATTTTTTTTTTTTTGGCTTTTTGTATTTTGTCAAATATTTCTTTCCATTTATTATTCTTTATTCTTTATTCTTTTTCATTATGCTTTTTAAATATTTCTGGATTTTATATCATGGTATTTTATGTTTCAAAAACTACAATTATTTAATGATTATTTAATGATTGAATTTCGAATTGCAAGTGAAAATTTTTTATTATAAAATAATATTTTATTATATCATTTTCTATAAACAACAAACATACTTTAAAAATATTTGGCA
>NW_006263349.1:96327-99798 GCF_000469605.1 Apis dorsata
GTCTAATAAATTAGTCGCAAAAATTCCAATTCCAGCTGTCAAGGAATCACCCATCGCAGCAATAACGTCTATATCTCCTGGTCTTAAACGATGAACTGAATCAGGGACAATAGGAGATTTACCATCTACAGAAATTAAATTTACAGTATTATACAGTATTAAAATATAATAATGATAATATTTATAGAGAATGTAGTATTTTTAATTGTATTATTATATTAGTAGATAGTATTTAAGAATATGATTTTATATATTTAGAATATTATATTTAAAAAATTAATATTAAATTTAATATTAATATTAAATTCCTATATTACTATTAATTAATATATATAAATTATATATATATAAATTCCACCATATTCCTATTTATTAATATTAAAAGAATATTAAATTTTTATATAATATATATTATTAATAATATTAATATATATTATAGTATTAATAATATTAATAATAATGAAAATTTGTTCAACTACCTGTCACGTTACAAGGAAATGGAATATCTTCCGGAATTTCTTGTTGAAGTTTTCCTTCATGCTGTGCCCGAACTCTTTCATTTTTAGCTTTTAAAGAAAAAGAAATTATTTTCAAAGTAATTATCGAAATGTTTTTTAATGAAATGAAAAGTAAAAACTAAACTCAATTAAAAAATATAAATAAAATACTATAATAATTTAAAATAATCAAATATTATTATTAATAAAATTTATCCATTTTAATAATCATCTCATTCTTATAAAATGTTATACTCTCAAGACGTTCCAAATATCAACATAATTTTTTATTATTTATATTTATATTTATAATTTTTATTATTTATAAAATAATATATCAAAGATTATCATTTTTCTTTCTTCTTTACATTATTTACACTATTTACGCTAATATTATTTTTACACTATTCTTTACACTATTTATTATTTTTATAACATTTGTTTTTTTTCACTTTTTTCGATTTAAATTAACATGTTATTTTTTTAATAAAAATAAAATACATTATAACATAAAATAATTGATTATTTGAATATTTACCGAAATTTCGAAGAATCCAATTACGAAATATTCGATATGTTTTTAAATTCATCGGTGAATCTAAATTTGTTTTTTGAGATGCAGATAGCATGAATAACAATTGTAATAACAAAAATAACCACAATTTGTCCATCATTAGTTAAGGCGAGCAACTAAATTAATAATAAAACGTCTTTATAATAGTTAATATTGTCTGTTCACTTATATTTCTACTAGAGTAAAGAATTGTAAATGTTAAGTATACTCAGAAGAAGTTTTCTTTCTTCTGAGATAATATGATTGCCGCGTAATCGTATATATTATTATATATAATATGATCGTATTTTCATAATTAGTTAATGATCGGTATCATTAAAGTAGAAATTTATTAAAGAGCAAAAACTAAGAACAAAAACAATTTTATTACGCTATTTATTACGTTAACAATTACGTTACATTGAGTAGCAAAAAATATATTTGCAATAGCATGAAAATAAACTAATAAATCTTTTCAAATTAAGAATCATAAATATGTATGAAATAAATGAATCGATGATTCATCTGTATCTTGTTCTGTGATTATATATATATGATTTGCACAATCATGCAACAAAGTAATGCAACAAAAATTTGAAAAATTGAAGACAAAAGAAAAAGATAAAATTCAAATATCAAAAAGTTTTTCGGATATATTTATTATTATAATTTCTACTAATTTCCATTACTAATTTTCAAAATATTAATAAAAATATTTGGATATTTGGATATTATATTGAATATGTACATATACCAATTATCAATTATTTATACAAACATATCATAGTTGATCAAAATATATATATTGAATTAATACAATCATACCATTGCATTCTGCTATAATAAATGTTTAAGCAATTTTTCGAATTTGTGCAATGCGAAAATTATAATAACGGAAATTACAAATTATCGCCTCACTTATTCTTTTTTCATATAGATTCTTCAATGATTTTCCCACGAATATCACGAATATCTCAAATATCCTGCATATCATATAATATATTATATATTATAAATATAATAAAAAAGCAATGTAAACATCAATTGTTTATTCAACATCAGTATTAATATTTGTTATCGTAGTAATATCTGATATAATAATAATTATTATTATATATATGTGAGATTTTTCTTTATGTTAAAATAATTTTTTACCCGTAATTTAGTTACGTAAAAACTTAGCATTGCAATTCCTGTTATTGATTAAGATAATCAAATGACGTTTAATTTCATTAAAATGATTCAAGTAGTTTAA
Organism: Apis dorsata; assembly: GCF_000469605.1. NCBI lineage: Eukaryota > Metazoa > Arthropoda > Insecta > Hymenoptera > Apidae > Apis > Apis dorsata. Next base: position 98,633 of record NW_006263349.1, read on the forward strand.
AATATTAAAAATTATTTTTTGTTGATAATATACTCTATACTTTGTTTTTATTAATTTTCTTTAATATTGCATTCTTCTTTTATCATTTTGAATGCTCTAATAAATATATTTATTAATTCAATTATTTATATTTATATTTAATAATTTAAATTTGCAAAACATTTAATTATATATCAATTAAAAATGCCTTTTCCTTCAGTTTATATTAATCAAACAATAAATTTGTAGATTTTTTATTTTTGATATATAATAAATCAACAATTTTTTTTATTTTAGTTGTTTATTATTTTGTTATTTATTATAATAATATTTTAAAAATATATTATAAAATCAATTTTATATTAGATTATATAAAAGTATTTACATTGAATGTATAAAAATTTATTGATTTATTATGTACCAAAAATGAAATTGTACTTAATATAAATATTTCAATATTATTTTCATTTTGGACAAGTGCATAGAATTTAAAAAACGAAAAAAGAATTCAGTGAAAACTGAATTTCGAAATTTAAATACTGATTTCTTTGATGATTTCTAAATTCTAAATTTAAATGACGATGTATTTTAGTAATATATGTTTTGCATATGTTTTCTAATTATCCTTGACAAAAAAATATAAAAATATAAAAAAAGATAAAAGAAAACGATCGCTATTTCCAAGGATAGAATCTCACGATCATATTAAAATATTGTCGAGTTCTTTATTGTTTCTTTGATAATTTATCACAAACCATTTGACATGCAAATGTGATTTTTAAAATTATCATCACAAAATAATCATTACTATTGTATTTTTTTCAAACAACACAAGAAAACTGTACATGATTGTAAATTATTGTTAATAAATTAAAAAATTAAATTATTAATTAAAAAATTAAAAAACCGAAAACTATTGAACGTATTGAAATTATTGAGATAAAATTCATGTCAAATTATGGCTATTTCATAAAGATCAATAATATTGATATTAATATTGCATGGAACAACAAAGAAATAATATAATAATATATAATAATAATAGTATAATAAATATATTAAACAATTTATTAACATCAATAAAAAAAATTTAGAATATTAATTCCATTGCCCAGAAATTTTTTATTAGAAACAACTTAAAATGACAGCGTTCACTCATTAATCGAAAAAAATATAAAACAAAATGA
>NW_006263349.1:100494-101761 GCF_000469605.1 Apis dorsata
ATTTTCTATTTTCAAATTTATATTACAATGCTTATATAATATTTATATTATAACGCTTTTACGAAAGGCTTTGATATCATAAATCTTACGATAGCATAATCTTATTTTTTTCAACATCCACAAATAAATATGGAAGAAATGAACATGATTATTAATATGTTCTTTATGTTTTTCCAAAAAATAAAAGCTAATTAATAACATTTCAACGAGACGAAATGAGTGAACGAATACTGAGAGGACAGAATCAACTAACAATTGAGCATCTTAAGCAGATATTTCATATCAACAGCCATCATATTAGATAATATTAGATATTATTGAAACATATTAAGTTGAAATTAAATTACTACGAACACAATGATACATAATCGAATGCTTTCAGCAATTATTAATTCAGCAAATACAAATTCATTTTCTTATTCCTATATTTTCGTTTAGTTTCCATACATTTTTATTTTATAAAAGATATTTAAAATATTATTTTCATTAATCTAAATATTTCTTTATTACTTTAGATTATATTTTTATAATTTTTGTTATAATAAGATTTTCTAAAACTTCAACATTTTGATTTGAAGAAGAATTTTATTTTTAAACAAAATAAAATGAAAATATCTAAGAACATTATGTTCAGTATATTGACTCATAAAAGAATCAATTACATAATGATTTAAGATTCATGATGATATATAAAATACAATATATTGAAGGATATCTTTTTTTAAAAACCTTATTTTCATTTTAAATGCTTTGTTGAATAATGCTGACACTACACACATTATAATAATAGAAAAGCTATAATAGATTTCAATTAATATATATGATAAATAGAAATAATACTAAAAATAAAAATGCATGTGAAAATAGACGTTTCCTCTCATATTAACCGAATTCCTTCCGCCAGACATCTTTCCAGTATTATGAAATTGTTTCTTTATAAAAGATTTTATAAAAGATTCAGCTCTCGTATAAATATGCATACCGTATTTGTAATATATTTCACTAAGAAAATATATTAACAATCACAAACATGAGCTTATATATATATAAATATATAGTCAAAAGAGCATTCGACACATGTATACATGCACTTAACAAGTTTTCATTCCCCACTACAATATATTGGATGCGAATAATTTAAAAAAAAAAATTAAAATATATAAATATATATTATATAAATATTTTAACATTTAATAAAAACGAATAATATAATTCAATATAAACTAATAATATAACAAAATATAATAATAAAATTATTATATAAAAA
>NW_006263349.1:102337-111812 GCF_000469605.1 Apis dorsata
TCTAATACATATATATACATATATTATTTACATTTATTATAAAATATATATATATTACAGAAATTTGACAAAGATGTGAGAAAAAATTTATTATTCATGTCACAAGTTTAAAATTGTAGACTATAAATTTAAAAGATTTTTTAGATTTATTAAATTTCAAGACAAATAAATGATAGATAATGCAAATTTAAAAAAATGCATTATATTTCGTATTACATTCAGAATATAATCTGTATTAAATATAATACTTCAAGATATTATATAATTTAAATAAAGAAATACTAGAAAATTTTTTTTTCATATGTAAAGTTTTTTTCATCTATTGAAAATGTTGAAAAAAATACAAAATATAATGTAGATGTTGGAATGATTCTAATAATTTCAAATGATTGAAAATTTGGACGAACATTGATAAAATCAGGAATGAAAATTGAACACATAATGAAAGGAACAATTCAATTTGTATCTTTTACAACGTATAATTATATTATAATGCCCATTATTTTAGTAAACAAATGTCTCTTTATTAATATATATAGCTTTAGAAAAACCTAATATTTTCATGTGTTTTATATTTTGTATCATATCTCAAAAGTTACAATTATGTTTAATGAATTTTATATTATTGGAATTGGCATAAAAATTTTTTTAAGAAATAGGAAATTATATAATTTTCTTATAATTTTTTTACATATTCACCTTACTTAATTTACAATTTTAAGATCAGAGACAAGAATATTAAGTAATAAAAAAATTTATATAGTTTAACTTAATTTACTCAGTTTAGTTTTGAAATTATAAATTTTCAATAATTTATTAAAAAATATAATATATAAATAAAATATTTATAAAAACTATATTATATTATCATTATTTTTTCTATTGAAATTTTAAAGGCACATATATTTTGTTCTTAAATATAATTGATTCTTTACAGCATTCTTTTGATATTTTCATATATTTTTTATCAGTCATACTTTACTTTATTTAAATAATGATACATTCTTCTTTTTTTGCATCAGCATATACAAATTGCATAAGCAATATAAATTTTTTAGATTTTTATTTTATTTTATAAGTAGCAAAAAATGCAAATCACCAATTATCCAAAATTAATGCTAATAACTTTTTTGTTATAGTTTTACCATTGCAATTATTAATTCTACTTGCCGATGGATTCAATGATTTATCGCATTTTTCTGCTGATTGCTTTTACATAAGTTGAAAAACAAATGCATTATATAATTAAAAAAAATGCAAAATAAAAATGCATAAATTAATATATAAAATGATTTTATGTATTAATACATATATTAATAATCGTATAAATATTATTACATATATTTTTAATTACAAATAATTTATAAAATAACTTATTACAATCAAATGGAAACAAAATTATTTTTTAGATTTCAGTATTTGAAACATTTCTGTCCTATTTCTAAAAATCAATCGAATAATAGAAATTAAAAATAAAGAAATAGATTATATAAATATTAGTTTTATATTAATATAAAACTAATATTTAATATAATATAAAATATATTATGCGAAAGATATTTTATATGTTGAGTATAAATTTTTAACATGAAATTATATAGTTTCAAATCTTGTATTCTAATCATTTTTGAAATTTTTTTTCTTCCAATACAAAATGATGATTTCTTAAAGAAATTTTTTTGCTATAATTGTTGTAATACTTAAATCATTGTTGTCTATATATATAATATATATAATATACATGTAAAGGCATATATATTTTTAATCATAAGTGAATAATTATTTACATTATGCGAAAAAGATTAAATCAAAAATTCATTCTCTTTTCACTCTAAATATAATTCACTCTAAATATTTTTATTTAAATATTTTTATTACTTTAAAATTTTTGTTTCCTACAGAAGTACTAATAGTATTAATTAAGTTTATGCTTTTTTAAAAAAAATTTTTTTTAATTTTTTGGATAATTAGTGTTTATCGTGTTAATTGAAAAATAGTTGAAGATTATTTAAAAAGAGAATAATAATTTTTTTGCTATTATCAATTCAGACTAATTTTGTGAAAAAAAATATTAATATTTTAGCATATATTAGAAGAATATGAAAAAGATTAAAAAAGAAAAGATATACGCATAAAATAAATATAATATTTATGATTGCTATTAGACATATATATAGCTTATTGTATTTTATACATAAAAATTTTATCTTTCGATTTCTTTATATAAGAAAACACATTTTTCGTTTTTTTTACTGATAAATTTTCTTATTTTATTATTTCCAGAATGCTAGAGAATATGAATATTATAATACGCTTTATAATTTGCAAGGTAAATATAAATTCTACAGTTGTTTTTGTGTTTTACCTCATACTTTTAGTATGAAGAAGCAAGAAAAATAACTGCAGAATTTACATTTGCAAGATAGACAGTTAAGTTTTTTTGCAAATATTGATTTTTTTCTTCATTTTTTATTATCCTTGTTAGTTTTATTCGCGCTCATAATGACGCGATAGTATTGATAGTGAATAAAAGTTTATTAAGTGTATATATAGATGTGTCGAATGTTCTTTTGACTTAATATATATATGTGGTGTATATTTATGTAGTGTAAATTTATGTGTGTAAAAATTGATGCTTGTGATCGTTTGTATCTTCTTAACGATAAGTGGATTGCCTTAAGTGCAATATGCGTTATACGAAAACTGGATCTTTCACAGTAAGTAATTATATCCGATCAAAACATGATACACAGTAGTTACACAGAAATTATCTATGTATTTGACCGTCGTGTCCGATGGCCAGAGTACAACGAAATTTTCACAACGAAATGTCGATTAGATCTTCTTCACAATGTTATAATAGGTAATCGTGTCCAAATCAAAGCACAATGTGGTATTACGAAAAAATTATCTAAAAATCCGGCAGGCAGAATATGATGCATTCGCAACGAGTGTTAATTAAACTCTTTTATCGAGAGGCTTGTGCCCTCAGAAAATCCTAGTTCAATTAGAAGAATCATAGTGGGGCACAATAATAACCAATAAGATCAGTCTTTCTACCTGCAATACCTCAAGCTGATAAATATCATAGAAAGAACTGATAATAACTAAGAATTATTAAGTTTATTTATATATTTAAATTATATATTTATCTTATTATGTTTATCATAAATCTTCTCGATTATAGAATGCTGAATGCCGTTGAGCTAGCTATATTTTGAATATGTCATTCTTTATCTTGAGATCATATTGCATTTCATAAATTCAATGACTAAAAATAATGGAAGAAGATTCTATATAAAGGATTTTTTTTGAATAAGAAGAATCTTACGAGCAGTAAGTTTTTGTTTTTTTTTTTGTATAACTGATTTATATATATATTATATGTTTGAATTTATTTTAAAAATATAAAAAATACGAAAAACAATTGCTAATATTTTTATGTACATCTTGAAATATTTAAACATTTATCATCAAGAGAAAAATGTGATTACATTTATTAGCATTATAATTTTAATTTTTTTTTATAAGTTATAATTTTTGGTTTCTATTCTATTTTCAGATTGGTAAATATCTTATTTTTCTTGTAAATTAAAAAGTTTAATGCTAATTCACTGTGTGAGAAAATGGTAAGGATGAACCTTGAATATTCATCATATAAACAATTATTGTAATAAATATGACCTTAAATAATCACTTCTTTGATTATATCGGTAATGATATGTTTCTAAAGAGGAATATAATAAAAGATGAGAACATGATAATTTATTTTGCTAATTGACTATTTAAATCATATAAAAATTGATTTCTTGGATTATTTATTAATTTTCTAACTCTTTAGTTCAATTATTATTATTATAATTCGCATCATTATATTTATTATAAATTTTAAAAAAAAGCTTCTCATCATTAGAATGGAATTTAAAAAAAAGCGATTTTTATTTAAATTTTTTACTTTATTTCTAAGGAATAATAAAATCCCTATAACTCTTTTCAGTGTATCTAGATCAATGTAATGTGATAAGATTTGAAATAAAGCGACGAGAAATTGATCATTCGCGAGAACTGGTAAGTTGAGCAAATCCTTTATATCAAAAATGAAATTTATAAGTTAGCAAATGCTGATGCTTCTATTCTATGCCAGAAACTTGGATTTTAATTTTTAAATGTATCTTGACAATAATTATCTTTGATGATTAATACTTATTTAAATGCTATATATTGGCCACAGACAAATTTGCTTAAAAGTTAAGACAAAAACTATAATAAAAAAAATTTGAGGATAAGAAAATTTAGAAAACATGAGTATTCTAATCTTGGTTTTCTAACAAAATTTGTTTTTTTGTAATTTTTTGTTTTTATTTATTTATATATTCAATAAAATAGAATCAATCGATTGATGGATTTTTTTAATCATATAGATTAAAAAGTATTCGCTGAATAGATTAAATATGTAAATAATAATCTAAATTAAATAATCCAAATTATTTTGTATAATACGATAATAATCATTTAATTTAAAAAAAATAAAAAATAAGATAATTTAATTTTTGCATTATTATCTTAGATTGAACGAATCAAAGATGGTTCTTTTTCCAATAAAATAAAAGTTTTTTTTCAAAATAGCTTTAGAGGGAAGTTAGCTATCCTAATACACAAAAGTTTCAGATTCTATTCAATTCACTTGATTTTTCCTGACAATATTAAGCAAAGATAATTCCATTTAAACCTAATAGTAGTTTCAACTAATTGTCTTGACAAAAATCTGAATAAGACAGCATTAAACGTGATCACCATTCATTTTGAATGACGACTTAAATACCAAAATATCCCAGTTGGAACAATTTTCATTGAAATCACAATGGCAAAATCTTGGACAAAGAGGCCTACTTCATTAGTCCATCTTCTCAACCAACTTTAGGCAAAGCTGTTTCTGTGCCACTATAGACTTCCTCCTAGATAAATTCATTCATGAATCTGCAGTGTGAAGTCTCTGAGAGTCTATATTTTGATCACAGACTGATCTTATTAATACCAGTAACAAGTTACAGCTTCAATGCCTGTCACTAATTCGAACGGCTATAGAAAGAAAACGCACAAACTGAGTATAATATCTAAATTGTCATCGAATAGCGAGATCGATTCGATGATAGCCACCTTGCACCGATCTTGAGGAAATGCCTCTTTAAGATAACAAAATATGTCAATACTCTAAATCGATTCATCTTTCTTGACTAGCTAAATTATTATCATAATTGTATACCTTATACCATAAATTATCAATTATCATAATCAACCTAAAAAACGCAACAGATGTCGTTGGAATGCATTGGAATTCATACTTATCATGATTAGTACTTATCACTCAATAAGAGTATCAAAAGAAGAGTAATCCATCTAAAATACATCCATGAATATGCATATGAAATTTAAATTATATTATTGCATTAATCTAAAAATTATAAATTATTTTATAGTTTTATTGCGAAATATATAAATCGGATCAATGAAATTCAAGATTTAAGGCATAGTGCAGATACAATCATTTTTTCAATCGCAAAATATAAAATAAAATAGTTTTTTATAAATTATGTTACTATTCGAAAAATTATAATTGGTACTATAGATAGAAAAATATTCATTTTTTGATTTTCAAAATGTAATAAATCTTTTATAATTGTAAAATAGATTATGGTATTTTTTTTTAAGCTTATGATCTTATTTTAAAAAAAGCTTTTATCTTATCAAAAGGAAAGAATATTATTTGATTCGACCAATCAATTTAACTTGATTAGAAATCAAATATCGATAAAATAATGCAATGATTAAATCTTCTTATTTTCTATTTTTTAAATTAAATGTTTACTATCGTAAATTCTTCTGATCAAAATGAGAATAAAATAAAACACAAAATATTTGAATTGCGTATTTAATCCTCATTTAGCTGTATCTTTTTAATGTAATCCATTAATTGGTCGATTCCATTTTATTTTTAATTATCATATGAATAATGAATACGTGAAAACAGGAAAGATATATAACAAATATAATAGAATATATAAAAATAATTTAATTATAAAAATTATAAAAAAAATTATGTTAAACCAAACAAAAAAATGAACTTATTTTTTAATAAATTTATATCCCTGTGTATAATGTTTAATTGTTTTTTTTCTATACTTTTTTTATTTAAAGTAATTTTTTTAAACAAATTTATTTGCTATTATATAGCACTTAGATAATTTTTCTTTATCAAAAATATTATTGTATGATCAAGACATATATTTAAAAAAATTAAAATTCTATTCTGTTATAGAATCAAATTATCAGTTTCATTTTTGATATAAAAGATTTACTTGTCACAATTCATTTATGAGCCTATCTTAAACTATTACAACTTAGGCATTGAAAGGGATTTTATTAGATAGATTTTATAATATGATTTTGTTAGAAATGATTCTTTTTTAAGTTCTATTTCAGAATTTCTTCTTGAAAATGGGAAAAAGATAATTATATTTGATCTAAAGAATCAATAAATATAAATATGTGTGTATGATCGACGCATGGATTGGGGAGGATTCACAGATCCCAAATTCTTACACAATCAAGGTACTTTTTTAAATATATATAATAATTTATTCACTATAACATGAAATTACTTCTTGTCAATATAAACATATTTAAATAATAAGATATATCATCTATTTCTTCAGAAATTTTTTGAATTCTTTTCATTCTCTTTAGAGACAATATTTCTATTAATATATATTCTTCCCATATAGACTAATCTAACAATATCATAAAATTAAATAATGTTTTATTTAATTTTAATGTTATATATTATATATATATATATAATTATAAAATATATATTCGTAAAATATATATACATTTTATTAAAATGTACATGTATGTAATCTTTAAAAAATCTCTCAAAAATTCTTACAATATAAGTAATTGTAAATTTTTATTACATCACAATTAATTTTTCTCGATTCTTTTTCATTTCTTCTTTATAAATATTTAAAACTCTTCTCATTTGCATTAATATATATTCTTTTAATGCACTTTTTTAAATGATTACTGTTTAATTATTTAAAGTATTACTACTATTATTAATAATAATAATAATAATTAGATTCTGGATTGAGCAAATATCTTTTATAGGGAAAGTATTGTAGGAAAATATAATAAGAAATGCATTAAAGAAACTTTAAGTGAACAAAATATAATTAAAAATATAAAAAAAAATATAGTTAAAAATAAACTAATCGAAAAATAAATTTTTTCATCTTTCGTATATAATATAAATGATTTATATATTTATAATTAAAAAGATATTATGTTATTCATGTGTATCATGTCTATCTATCCATCTATATAATTTAAATATTATTACAATTAATAATAAATAAATTTCTTTCATTTTATATTACAGTACAAAAATATCAAGAATGAGTAGAATGTAATTTGAGTATACATATAGTTTCATATGAAAATTTATATTTGACGTATAATGTACTTTCAATATAATAATAATATATTTTATTTTATATTATATAAATGCATAATAATATAAAAGTAATGTTTAAATTTAATTTTTAAATTTTTAAATTTTATTTTTAATCTCTACTGTTCAATCTGGGAATTTTCATGTTAAAAGATATGGTTTTTCAGAAGTAGGACATAAAAATATTTCAAATACTGGAATCCAAATAGTAGTTTTATTTCCAATTGATTGTAATAAATTATTCCATAAAACATTCACAACTAAAAATAAATACAATAATATTTGTACAATTATTAACAAATATTATTTTATGTAGCTTTATTTTTTTTACTTACATACTGCATTTGTTTTTTGACTTATATGAAAACAATCAACAGAAAAATATGATAGATCACTAAATCCATCTTCAGCAAGTGGAATTTTAATATTACTAATACTTGTGAAACAAGGTAGTGAAACAATAATAGTAAAGTCTTTTCTGTTAAATTCTGGATAATTTGCGACTTCTTCTTGCAGTTTCTGACATCTAATAGGATAGAAATAGGATAGAAGTGTAACAAAAATTATATATTTTGTTTATTCGAAAAAGAACATATCTATTATTTAATCATCTTAGATTTAATTTTAAATAAAATAAGATATATTTTATAATATAATATATTATAATATAAAGTAATTAAAATAATTAAAATGATATTATGTATTATAATTTTACAATAATTCTTCTGTTTCTTGTTTTTTAATATTTAAAGATAGATATATACTATAGATACTATGTAATAGATACTATAAAAAAATAATAATCAATTATATTTATGAACAAGAAAATATATGTAATCTTCAAATTTTTATTAAAAAGTAAAGGTAATATAATATGGTTTTTATGTAGAATTTATTTTTTAATCAAAAATTATTAAAGAAGAATTTACAATTTCTAAATTAAACTCTATATTAATTTAAACTATATACCTGCTTATTATTTCATAATATTTTTGTCTCCGATTTTGGAATTGTAAAGCAAATAAACATGAATATTCGAAAGTGGTCATAATATAGCATTTTAATGAATTCCTTCCTTTGCGAGTAATAACGAGTTCCTTCAAATGAGGCACTATTACCAGTGATATCAAAGTACATGATAAATTATTTCTTAATATCCGAAAAGTATTAATTAAATCAATTCTGTGCTCTTCCAAAATTGATCATGGAGGAACTGTACATATATTGGTATAAAAGTCATTGGCACCTATCAGCAATTAAATGAACTATAAAACATTAAAATAGATTTTATTATATTTTTACTTAATATATATTAACAATTCATATTTTATTAAAAAAAATATCTAATTAATTCAAATATTTTTGATCGATATTTAAGTAATATTTATATATATAATTATTAAATCAAAAATGCACTATTTTCATTGCAGAATTTTTACGTTAGTTTTAGAATTTTTACATTTAAGTATATTTAAATAAATCTCTTTTTTATTGTCATAAAATGATTTTCATATAACATCATTTTGATATAAATCTTAATTAAAATTAGTTATATTAAAAATGTATATAATGATTTTATATAATATAAATTTCAATGATTAATTCTTTTCTATCTTCACTTGAATAATAAATTTAGTAATATTAATAGTATTAGTAATAGTAATAGTAAATAATATTATGTTTAATTTGTAATTATTATAAAAAGTAAAATATTTTAATAACTTCATAAATTAATTGTATATATATGTGTATACTATATTATAATTTGATATTTAGTAACAATCAATTTCATAGATTTATGGTAATTATTTTATTTGAAATAGAAAATACCTTCCATGGTTTTTTTATATTTATTTTCGTGTCTCGTTTCATTTTATTGATTAAATATTTAGCCATAAAAGACATATCTCTAGACATTGCAGAAATTTCAGCGACATTTAATTGCGAAGCTGGCTCAGAAGTTTG
>NW_006263349.1:112074-112587 GCF_000469605.1 Apis dorsata
ATTAAATCTGATATGAAATAAATATGAAAAAAGTAAGTTTTCTATGGTATCAAGAAACATTGAAAAAAACAAATTTTAATTTAGTATAATTTAATTTCAAATAGAATTGATAATTTAAATAATTAATTATAAAAATAATTATTCATTGAAGTCACAAAATTTATATTAATGTTTAAAATATAGAAATTATTTCTAGTTATATTTTTGTATTATAATAATAATTATAATATTTTTCTTTTTTGGCTTTTTGTATCTCAAATATTTCTTTTCATCTATTATTCTTTTTTTCATTATGCTTTTTAATAAATATTTCTGGATTTTACATCATAATTCATTATTTAACTATTAAATATTTCCATATATCTCATATTTATATCATGGTATTTTATGTTTCAAAAACTACAATCTATTTAATGATTGAATTTCGAATTGCAGATGAAAATTTTTTATTAAAATAATATTTTATTATATCATTTTCTATAAACAACAAACATACTTTAAAAATATTTGGCA
>NW_006263349.1:112711-127867 GCF_000469605.1 Apis dorsata
ATCTAATAAACTAGTCGCAAAAATTCCAATTCCAGCCATCAAAGAATCAGCCATCGCAGCAATAACGTCTATATCTCCTGGTCTTAAATAATGAACTGAATCGGGAATAGTAGGAGATCTATAGAGATTAAATAAAATAATTAATTAAAACTTTAGAATATTAAAACACAATAATTTTAATTATTGTATATAGAATTTGATTATATGATATGAATATGATTTGAATATGATTTAAAAATGTGATTATTTTAATAATAATAATAGAAAATTTGTTACCTGTCATATTGCAAGGAAATAGAATATCTGTTGGAATTTTTCTTGAATTTTTTCTTCGTGTCGTGCTGTGACTCTTTGTTTTGTGCCTTTTGTAAAAAGAAATTATTAATGATTCATAATGTTTTAACGAAATATGAAATAATTGTTAAATAAAATATAAAATGAATAAAAATATCATAATAATTTAAAATAAATAAATATTATCTGTCATTAATAAAATTTAATATTATTCATCTATTTAATAAATATTTCAAAACATTATAAATTCTTAATACATTCCAAATATTAATAAAATTCTACTATTTATAAAATATTATATAAATATATATTATATAATTATATATTATATATATAAATATATATTATAAAATTATATATTATAAAATTATAATATTATATAAATATATTATAAAAATAATTCTTTTTTCTATCACTATTTTTATAAAAATTTGCTTTTTTCTCATTTTTCCTCCAAGATATCGATTTAGATTTATATATTTTTCTTTTAATAAAAAATAAAAAACACAAAATGATAAAACTATCTGAATACGTACCAATACTTCGAGTAATCCAATTACGAAATAATCGATATCTTTCCAGATTTGCCGGTGAATCTAAATACGTTTTTTGAGACACAGATAATACATATAATAATTGTAACAAAAAAAATAATTGTAATTTGACCATCATTCGTTTTAATGAATCAATTAATAAAATGTCTTCGTAATAATTTTCTATTCAATTATATTTCTAGTCAATTATATTTCTTATATTTCTAGAATTGTAGATACTGAATGCACTTGAATGCTTCTTTTCAGCGATAGCTGCTGCATATAGTATATATATTATCATGTATCATGATTTTTATAGTTAGTAATGATTGATACGAAAAAAAAGATTATTTAAAGAATAGAAACTAAAAAAGAAACGATAAAAAATAGTCTTACGTCATATTGAATAAAAGTTTATTTACAAAGATAAATATTTATAAAGAAAAATAAACATTTATATATAAAAAAATTAATTAAGAATTTTTGTATATAAAATGTATATAATTATAATATATGCATATTTATGACTGATGTTTAATTTTAATCATTGTAATGAAAGAAACATTAGAAGATGAAAAACTAAGGATGAAAAATTTTTCAGATATAAAATTTTCATTTTCATTTCAATTTAATTTTTAATTTCTAAAATATTGATAAAAAATTTTTGATTTAACTTTATATTCTTTTTATGCATATGATGTGTACATCAATATGTCACTTATCAATTGTTCACATGAATCATAATATTCGTATTCACTTACAAAATTAGATGGAAGTAGTAGATAGATGGAAGTAGTAGTAGTAGGAAATTCGTTAAATGCGTATATATATGTGTGTGTGTTAAATGTTTTTTCAATTGATATATATATTTCTGTTATGTGTGTATACAGAAACTGATGCTTACAATGATGTATTTTCTTAATAATACACTATATTATAAATAAGATATACATATCTATTCGAGAGCTGGGTCCTTTACAATGTCAATATGAAATTGCGTGGAAGGATCAGAGCATATGAAATATTATTTAAATCAGATAATTATTACAGTCAGTAGTATAATTAGATCAATTGTCAATCAGCTACAATTAATTGTTACAATTAAATCACAAATAGTTAAATTATTATTCGTTCACTCAAAGCTATATAATATAACAATTATACATCTAAGTTCTATAATCATAGTCATCAATCACAGTCAAGTTAGACTTTAATGTACTATATTTTGTATTTTAAATAAATTTATTATTTTTTATTAGTATTGTGTTTTTATTTTTTAACTATTGATTAATTATTTGTGTTGGTTTTTTATATATAAAAATGCAATTTATCTTGTATTTTTACATTTCACATTTTACATGTGAATTAGCTATTAAGCGCGATCGTTGTTTCGTTTCTGTTTTCTTTTTCTTTTTTTGTTATATTATGCAATGTAATATAATGAGTAGAATAAAGACATTGATATGACTCTAATGTAATTTATTCCTATTTCCTTTTATTAAACATATTTTTTCTTACTCTGCATTCTTTGTTTTATTTTAATTAAATTATTTTACAAATTTATTCTCTAAGTTAAATATATAACTTTATAATTCACAATTAATTAAATTTTATAATTTAAATTTACTATGTATTTGATTATATTAAGTTAAAAAAGTCTTTTCAGTTTATATAGTATTTAGACAATAAATTAGTAGATTTTTTATTTTTGACATAAAATAAATCAACAAATTCTTTTATTTTTGTTTTATAAAAGAATATATAAACAATAAAAATAATGAATTTATTGATTTCATATATAATAAAAATGAAAAAATTTTTAACATAAATATTTCTTTGGACAAGTGGATATTGAAAAAAAATATTTTTTTTTTAATTAAGTGATAATTAATTTATATTAATCTTCATATATTTTAAATCTTAAATTATCGTGTAACCAATTTTGATTATGAATCAATACATCACAAATATAATACTCTTACATTTAGATATTTTAATTTTTATTTCAAATTTTTTTAAAAATAAAGTATCAATTTAAAATATTCAAGTCGTAAAAAATTTTATTAATATAATTGCCAAAAATGTACTAAGAAAATGTTTTGAAAAAATATTTAAAATAAATACAATATTTCAAATATTTTTTTTAATTTTAAATTATGTGGAAAGTTATTGAACAAGACTATAAAAATAAATATAATAAATAAAAAAAGTACTTATATTTACATAATATATAATTATATAATATATTATATAATTATATATAATAAATATATTATAATATATAATTATGTAATATATTACATAATATATTAATAATATTTACATATTATTTTATATATTTACATATTATTAATATATTAATATTAATGATTATAAACGTTAATAAGAGATAATTTTCTTAATAGAAATCACTTGATATTATTTAAGTAAATGTCACAAATGAATAATTTTCATAAAAAAATTTAGCTTCAATGTTCATGAAGTTATATAAAATTGATTTATTATAATATGAAATTTTATTACTAACAAAGTTTTTATTTTAAATAATCAAAGTAAAGTTCATATACAAATGAAAGTTTACACATGTCATTAAATGAACGAATTCACGAAATTTTAAAAGTTCTTTTAATTGAAAAAATTCAAAGTTAATAACGTTGTTTTAATAAATTCAAATAGTTCAAAATTTAAAACGTTCTAATAATTCAAAAATTAGAATTGTTCTATAATTTAAAATGATTTAATTTTTTTTCAAATTTTACAAATGTTTAAAATTCTTTTTCTGTTCATTTCAGAGATCAATTATATAAACGATCAATAATAGCGCGAACTAGTGATGATTGTGCAATGTCTTTGATTGTGCAATTTAAGAAAATTTCAGAAAAATTTCTAGAAATAGATGTCATACTGGATAACTGACTCGTGTTATTTATAATAAATTTTCTCAAATGTATGATGATGCTGATGGTTATTAGGATTAGGATAAATGAAAAATATTCTCAAGTTCAAAATCATATTCACATTTAAATCATTTTGAAATGTTTTTAAAAGATATACAATTCTAACAGTCTTCTAAATATTTCTGTCAAAAATTATGTCATGCAAGTGAATCTTAATAAATTTCATATATATGTAGAATATTCCAAAAATGTGGGAATCTAAGAGATTCCTAAGATAATTTCAAGTAATATTTTCTTTTACATGCTACAAATTGAGCACGAATAAATTTAAATAATATGTGTTGAAAAAAATGTTAATATAACAAATATTTTTTTATTAACGAAAAATTATATTAAATTACATTTAGAAACAATGAATGAACAAATTATTTTTTATTCATGGAGAACGAATAAATCGAAAAATTTATTCATCAAAATTTGATAAATAATGTTAAATTGTGATATAAAAAAAACGAATATAACTTTTCTAACAAATGAATGATAAATAATACATATTTGGAAAAAATAAACAATACATTACAATCTATATCAAATTAAAAAATAATTAATCAACAATTGATATATTACAATCTATATTAAATTAAAAAATAATTAATCAAATAAGTTGATAAAATCAGTTATTTATCGAAAAATCAACTCAAGTCTTGAAAGAAATTCTTGATTTATGTAAGTAATATTAAACTGATCGTAAATAAAATATCACCGAAAAGTGACTCAAAGAAAATATATCAAATCAATGTAATTATAATATTATTCACTTCGCACCAATACTAATCTTTTAGTTCAATAAGAAAATTGAATTTAATTCTTTTTAATTTTTCTTCCGCATTATTATATTTTAACGCTGAATAAGTGAAAAGTAAAATATTTTCGTACTTTGATGATGAAAAATGGATTATTGATGAATACAATATGCATTATATGTTGTTTCTCACAATAACTATATGTAATTATATGTATAACTATATGTAATTATATCCAGTTATTAAACAAGATAAATCATTGTGAGACAACGATCTTATATAGTCATGCATATCGTACAATTCATTACTCATCAAGATAGAAAAATATTTTTATTCATTCAATTTCAATCAGATTCCATTATCCATTATTTCATTATCCATTATTGCAATACAAAAATTTAAATAAAAATGTTTAATATTAAAATAATAATGCGAAAGAAAAACTAAGAAAAATTAAATTTAATTTCTTATTAAAAGTGATTACAAGTGAATCATTATTGATCATGCAAGAAAATGAATGATGGATACATTAATTCGAAGATACATTATTTTTGTGTTATTTTTTAGTAGTTTATAGTAATTATGTTTTATTTGTAATAAATTTAGTATACAAATGTGATAAAAATTAATTCAATGTTAAGCAAGCATAGCCAGGAACTGATGACTCAGAGGCACATTTCAAAACTCGAATGATTGATTCTATCGAAGTTTTTGAATTGTTCTTTAATTCAGTACAATCTGTAAAATATCCTTTATTTGTTGTATTCCAAATTATTATTATATATCATTTATTAATTAGAAAAGTTTTATATTTTCTTTTTACATCAAAATTTAACACTTTTTTTATTCACTTTGAATGACGAATAAATTTGATTTATTCACTTTATAAATAATAATTAATTAGTCTATTCATTCTTCTTAAGATAATAAGAATAATAATAATAAGATAATAAAAAATGTAATTTAATATAACTTTTTAATATAAAAAAATATTAATTATAATTAATATAGTTTTTTCGACATATATTTGTTGGACTTTATGTACAATAGTGTCACTGGATTAATACGCTCTCTGAGTATGATTAGTCATTGTTTTTTTTTTTAATAACTCGTTAACAAAATTATAACGAAAATTTTTGCAAAGAAAAATATTGTTAAAAATCTCTAATTATCCACATATTTGGATAATCTATATATTATTATATAATGACATTTATATATATGACATGATATATAATTACATTTAATTGATTATCTTATAATTATAATAATCTTCAAAATAATTGAAATTATTAATTATTATTATATTTATTTTAAAAAAAGCTATAGATATTTATTTTATTTTAATTCATTATATTACATAATTACTATCTATTAATATTACATAGTATAAATAATACCACGTAATATAATTACATACAACCTTTACATACCATATCATTGTATACATTTTTATTTTTTTTAATTATATTAGAGTAATAATTGTATGTAACTTGTATGAAATATTTACTTTTTTCTTTTTCCTTTTTATTTTCTTATCTTCATCATTATTTTTTATTGCCATTATGAATGTTAAATATTTTCAATAATAATTTTCAATAATATACATTTTCAAATATACAAAACTTTTTGTAACATTAATTTTTAAAGTGAAATTTTTATTTTTACATTTAAGTGGTCAAAAACTATTGATAAATAAGAAATAAAATAAAGTTAAAAAAAAATAAAATAAAATAAGATAAAGTTTTTTCGTGAATTATTGTAAAAAAAATTGAGAAATAGTTTTTTAAATATCTAATAATAATATTTAATATCTAATATCTTCAATCATTTGATGTTACATGTATGTATATAATACATACATACGTAATGATATATTATTTCAATAAAAGAAAGAAAATATTACAAAAAAAATACTTTCTCTTGTAATAAAAATACTTTTTTTCAAATTTATCTCTAAGTATTTGTTATAATCTAAATACATCTGGATACACAGATTAATTACATTATATAATTAAAAAAAGTATCAGAACATATGTGCGCTTTAAAAACTAGTGAATATTGATATTGAAAAATTTTATTCATATTTATTTATAATGATATAGAAAATATTTAGTTTTCCATTTTTATTTTTAAAGTTCTAAATATTTATCCATTAAATTTATTTTTATCTTTAAGTTCTAAATATTTCTGATAATAATAATAAAATTATTATCTTTTTTTTATTTATATTTATATTTATTATTTTATATTTTTTTTCTTCATTTTTACGATGTGTATAAAATCCTCGAAATATAAGAAAAAACAAGTAAATAGTATACTAGTGTCTTTGAAATTTTTACCGCTGCTACATAAGAAATTCGTAAATGCAGTATGATTTTCACAAACAATATCGCGTTTCAAAACGTTATTTTGGCAAAAAAAGGTATATATAGCAAATCTTTAATATTCGATTAAAGAAATTATAAAGTGTCCTATAAATCAATTAACAGTTTATTTAATAATTTTTGAGATAACTTTTTTTTCTGCGAAAATTTTTATTTTTGCTTTGTTAACAAATTATTAATGAAAAATATTGTTTAACAACAAAACATGTAAAACTATCGCATTACGATAATGACGTTGATTGAATTGCTAGGCTCGAATAAACAAATCAATATATGTTGAAGATAATTATTTATTTATTTGTAGTTTATTCATTATAAATAAGATATAATTTGATATAATATTTGCTCAATAATTATTCAACACATGTTTGTTTTGACACATATTATTTTTTTTATTATCATGGAATGATAGCTCTACACATTATGCGATTAAATGTTTTTTTTTATTAATACCTCCTTAATAATGCCAAAATTTTCATAGAAAAAAAAATTAAAATCATTTCAGAAATCACTGTTTTTTCGATCAACAAAACTAATACTTTTATATACTTATATATCTTATTGTGATATGTTTCTAATTATAAATATTTATGTCATACTCATTCCTAATATTTTTTCTATATATGTTTTACTATATATCTATAATTTGTACTTCTAATCATATGAATTTGATATTGTTATATCAAAAATTGTTTTATATTCAAAGAACATATATCGTGTTATACTTATTTTAATTTATATCATATTTCTAAAATACTATAATATTTAGTTTCGATATTTTGATTTATTTACATAATTTTTAATTTATCACTGGTAAGGAAAAATATTTTCTTAAAATTATTCGTTACAGTTAAGATAGTGTTGTTAATATTCTATGGATCAATTATGTTTTCTATGGCTCAAATAAATAAGGAAGAATGCGATTATTATCAAAACCTAAATCTTGGCGAAACATATTACATTTACAATCCTAGATATCCATTACCATACTCTGGATCAAAATGTACATGGACTATCACGAGTTATCATCGAATTAATTTAAAGTGTTCCCTAGTTGAATTTTCAGAAGTAAGACCAAAGTTTTTATTATATGATTAATTAATAAAGATGATTGAAAGTAAGAAAATAATTCTCTCACAGACTAAAAACTGCGACGGAGGCAGTTTAACTGTTAAAAGAAATTTCGCTACCAAATACTGTGGTAATATAACTTTGAATATAGAATCTACATCAAACAAAATGATTGTAATACTATCACCACCAGGTAGATTTTTCTGTGAAGTACAACCAATGAAAAGAGTAAAAGATTCTACAAATTGTAATTGTGGATGGAAGAATCCTGTATGTATATATTTATTTTGTCACATTTAAAGTAAGATTTTCAACAAATTAAATCCGAACAATAATTTGAATTTTTGAGTTGAATTAAAAATATTTTCTCGATACATATTTTTTATTTTTGCTTAATTACAATAATTAAAAATGCAATATATATTTTCTTTCTTGTATCATTTATATTTTCGAGCTATATTGTCGAGCTATAAATCGATTCGGAGTTTCAAAAATTGTACATTTCTGTTCATTAGTAATTTTTGAATCAGTTATTACTAACGCAGCACATATATTTGTAATCAACTATTTCGAGTTTCAATTTTTAAAATTTTTTTCGAATAATATTTCATAGATCCTTTTTTAATTTTACTTTTTCTTTATTATCGCATGTCAGAACATTTCATATACTTATACTTGTTACTTATTACGAATAAGATCGATTCACAAAAATTTCTCAAAAATCCCTTCTATTTAAAGATGAAAATTAAATTCTCCTCCATTCGTTAAATTTAATTATTTATATAATTAAAATTCATTAGTGTCTTCATTTCCATTCTAAATATTTTTTGCAATGCAATTCGTATTTCATCCTTATTCGATATCTCAATTTAAATTTTTTAATTAGAACAGAAAGGTCAGAATCTCGACAATCGAGAAACTAACATCTTAAGCGCGATTCTATTCTCTCTAATTCAAACTTTTCGTATTCATATATTCTTCTCGCATTCATATATATTTTTACATTCATCATTATCCATTAATCCATTAGTCCCATTATCATAATCGGTATAAAAATTGCTATATATGAAAAATATTTTTTAATATCATTTTTTGATTAATCAAAATAGAAAGAAGATCTTTCGTTAACTTTCAGTCTAGAATCGTTGGTGGAACTAATACAGGAATAAATGAATTTCCTATGATGGCTGGTATTAAACGTACTTATGAACCTGGCATGATTTGCGGAGCTACTATAATATCTAAAAGATATGTATTAACAGCAGCACATTGCATCATAGATGAGAATTCTACAGAATTAGCTATCGTAGTTGGCGAACATGATTGGAGTAGTAGTAAGTATAAACTGCAAATGTACTTCATATTTCTTTTCTAAAGAGATCTTTAATATCAAGGAACAGAAACAAACGCTACAGTATTGCATAGTATTAATAAAGTTATTATACATCCAAAGTATGACATTATAGAAAAGAGTGATTGGCAAATAAACGATGTAGCACTTTTGAAAACAGAAAAAGATATTAAATTTGGCGACAAGGTTGGACCTGCTTGTCTACCTTTTCAACATTTCTTAGATTCTTTTGCTGGTTCTGATGTTACTGTATTGGGTTAGTATACTGATTATATTTTTTTTATATATATGACATTACTTTATTAATATTTAATGAAATTAGGTTGGGGTCATACAAGTTTTAAGGGTAAGCTTTCTCGTATTTTGCAAAAGACTACATTAAGTATGCTTACACAAGTAGAATGTTATAAATATTATGGCAATATAATGATTAATGCGATGTGTGCTTATGCAAAAGGCAAAGATGCGTGTCAGGTAAAATTGTCTTTGAAAGACAAATTAATATTTAGGTAAATTTTTTGTAAATTTAATAATATATTAAAATATTTATTTAATAAATAGATGGATAGTGGTGGACCAGTTCTATGGCAAAATCCTCGAACTAAACGACTCGTAAACATAGGAATTATTAGTTGGGGTGCAGAGTGTGGTAAATATCCTGCTGGTAATACGAAAGTTGGTTCTTATATAAATTGGATTGTTTCACAAACTCCAGGTATGAATAATACAAATAGAAAATATCATATATTTATGTAATTTTCATAATTTTATTTCAGATGCTGAATACTGTGTCACCGAATAAAATGTGTAATATATCGATTTAAATCATTATTTATACTAAATATTTACTAATTTCGTTAATGATGTATTGCATTTTTTGTTAAACAAATTTTCTTATAGATATAAAAGTTTCATATAAGTGTAAAATATATATTTTTATAAATATTTATATTATTATATTTATATTATTATAAATATTTCCAATTAAGATTCGTCAATTTTTTATGTTAAATTTAAACATAATATATATTTTAAAATTTAAAATTTAAAATTAATCTATTAATGTTTAAAGTATATACATATTTAAAGTATATATGTATAAAGTATAATGTATAAAGCATACGTTTTATATGTGATCAAACATTGCTATTTTAAATTAATGTATTAATGTAAAACATTTGAAATCGCATTTCTATAACAATAAATCCGATTTCTTAAATAACATAAATGAACACTCATGAATAAATATAAAGAATAGTTAATATATTTTAAAATATGTTTTAAAATAGTTATTCTTTAAAATAGTTATTATACTTTAAATAATGGAAAATATAATTAATTTGCGATCGTCACATTTTCATTTTATTATTTCATATATCACGTTTTTCATATTATATATTTATTTCAATTTTAATTATAAAAACGGGAAGATATCAAGAAAAAAAGAAAATAATTTTTTTTTATCTAAATTACTTAATATTATATCAGATTGCAAAAAATAAAAAATATTATATATCTTTTATTAGTACAAAATTTTTTAAAAAATATTTTTCATTGATTTAAAAGAAAATATATAAAAATTTATGAATTCAAGTGCAAAAATTTCAGAAAATTTTTTGATGAGTGAAGATATAACGAGACATAAACTAATAAAAATAATTATTATTACAATTATTATATTAATTATTATTGATGAATATAATATTTTCTTTAATTTTCATATTTTCATTGAATTTAGAAAAAAAAAAAAATTTAATCGAATAAAGTAGATTTTATATAGCATAAATATAGTTACTTTTTCAATTGCAAAGCAATGTATATGATTTGCAAAATACATAATTATATTATATATATCATATTTCATTATATATCGCATTTCTTGAAGAAAAATAAAATCATTTCCCGAAGAAAAATCCTGAAAAATCTAAAATCATTTAAAATCTTGGTCCAAATCCTGAAGATATTCAATCTTTGAAAAAAATTTCAAACAATTCAACAATGTATTTCATTTACTCAGATATACTAAGTCAAGTAATTTCTTATTTAATACTCACAATAGACGAGATTCCGATACATATGGAAATTTATCGTTATACACATAAATATATAAAGAAGAAATAAAAATAGAAAAACAAGAAGAAATAAAGAAAAAATGTTAAACGGCATCATGGCATAATCAAATCATTCATCAGCTCATTATAAATTATTCCAAAGAAACTAGATGCGTTCGAAAATAAAAAATCATCGATTAGGAAATTAAATGAAAAAATGATAGATGTCTTTCCCAAATATAAAAAACATTGTTGATCAACTAAGCCATATACAATATTTTACCAATATTTTTAATTTTGTCCTGATGAATTTAATTATTCAATGTTTCATTTATTTAGATGATATGGTTATTTATAAATCTAGATGTAAAAAATCATAATCACAAATTAAAAAAATATATTTTCCAAACTTCGAGAATTAAAATTTAAAATTATAACTGGATAAGTGTGAATACATGAAAAAATCATGCGAATATTAAATTATCTAATTTTTAAAAAAGATATAGAAATAAATAATTCAATAAAATAGATATTATTAAAAAAGTAATAAAACCGCATCAAAGGGAAATTAGGATATTTTTTAGGGATAATAGATTTTGGTATAATAAATAATTTTCATCATTTTCTTGCAGTATTATAATATATATTATAGTTATGTAAATTAATTATTGAGTTTTTAAATTTTTTACCTCTTAATATCAATATAAATTTTAGATGGTACTTTATGTAAAGATTGCAATTTAAATTATTCATATAGCATATGATAATTATGACATATCATTTCCATAATTTGTTTATCATACTAAATAAACTTTCGCAATTTAATACATCATCGTACTACGCAAATGAATATAATAAATGAAAATTAAATAATATGCAAATTTTCTGTGTCATATTCTAAACTAATGAAATATTGAAAAGGTCGAGTTGATATAGGAATAGGATAGTTGACATAGAAAAATGATTACTTTGATATTATGTATAAATGTTTTTTAATGATTAAATAAATAATTAAATAAAAAACACGACAAATTTAAACATAAAAAAGACATTTTTCAAGATATTGATTACCAATCTTTTTTATGTATTCTGTAAGATGTTTATAAATTTGTCGGACATCTTTAAAATATTAATATAAATATATTAAAATATTAATATAAATATTAATAACTAAAAGGTGAATTTTAAATATCAAAACAATGAAAAAAAATCATATACATATATATTTCATAAAATTTATTTAACGATAAGTAATATAAATTTTATTATTTAACGATGAGCGTTATAAGCATTTTAAGTTTACGTTACACAGAATAAGACGACTGGAGAACGAAAATGATGAAAAGTAAAATATAAAAATATTTCTGAATTTCAGTATAATGTAATATACAATGTATATAAATATCATGTAATGTAATTATGTAACATACTTACATCATTTAAAAAAAAAAGTATCACATTTTGAAATTACATAATTACATAATTTATCATTTAACAAAGACTTATTTTGAATAAGTTATATATAAATTCTACAATATTCGACGTTATACAATGATTACGTATTATTTCGTTTAAAATCATAAATGAATTTTTACATTATATTCAATTTGCTAAAATTCAGAAGCAAATCAAAATATTCCCTTAAAATTTTTAATAAGAAAAATTAAAAAGATTGAATATTTTTATACATAAACTTGCTTATTTTAATTTTTTCATATATATACGAAAATCTGAAATATTAAAAATTGACTTGATTGATAAGACTTGATAAGACTTGATTCAATTTGAATTCAGATCGGTGCATTGAACATAATGATTGACAAATTGACAAATTTCACTTGTACTATTTCTTATTCTTATTCAGAGAAAAATAATAATTGAAAATGAATATCATACAATGAATACCATGAATTAATATTATATAATTAATAAAAATACATAAATATTGCAATTTTTTTATATATGTCTCGAATCAATAGAAATTTATTAATTTCTCTCTACTTTTATTTTATATATACTAATGAATTAATTAAGATCAGAACAAAATACTAATACTATTTTGGTAAAGTGAAAGATTGTTCACTTAACTAACTTCACTTAACTTTCTTGAATCTAACACAAATATAAGATTTGAGTTCAGATATTATTATTCTAGTTTCTTTTTCATTCACGATTAATATTGAATTATTAACAATGCTATTTCATTAACATATTATTGCATAATCAATAAATCTGAAATTTGATGAAATTAAAAGATATATTTAAAGTAATAAAGTTTTAAATATTTTTATATGAAACTTGAAAAATTATATGATAATAAATAATAATCGAATATTAAAATAATTTTATTTAAAAAAATAAGTGAATAAAAATATTGTCAATATGCTATACACTATACACTAGCAACGAAAATGTGAAAACCAAAAATTCAATGCTTACACGGATTTTTTAGGCATAAAATATGATATTAATTATAATGAAATGAAAATGTAGATATTAAATTTCAATTATTATTTATTTTTCAGTAATCTCATATCAGAATAAGAAATTTTTGAGTGCAAATAAAATAAAGACAAAGATTTTTCAACTGATGTATTGATTTGAAATTCAAATTGATTCAGGTATCGTTAGTAACTTTTTTGTATATATAAATAATTAATTAACATATAAAGTAATTAAAAGAAACAAATCTGTGCGTAGAAAAACACATTTAATTCAAAATCTTATAGAAATATATTTTGATTCATGCCTATGAATTTTGACAAATAGACAAATTAAGCATTATACTTCGATTCATCTATGGATTTAAATAAAATATTTAAACATGACTTATTTATGGATTTAAATATAATTATTATTATTTATTATTATTATTTATTATTATTATTTATTATTATTATTATTTGATATTAATATAAAATGCTTATAATTTAATGTTATATTAATTTAAAATACTTATATCAAGTCTTACCCGAGATATGTTTATATGAATTTTCCTCATGATTTTGCTATTTAAAATACATTCTTTAAAAGTATCCCGAATTTTTATTTTTAAAAATCATGAAAAACAGCAATTTTCATTCTTCGTTCACGAGCACTTATTGCTCGCGAGATTTATAAACAGTTTATTCGGAAAAATTCTTCGTATGGAAATCCTTTTTTATTATTATCTGTCATCGATTTCTATTAAGATTAAGCAAAGAATGATGTTATCTGAGAAGATTGTTTTTGAGAAAAGTTTAATTATTAATTAAGATACTTATAATTATATATTTTTGATGAATTTCAGCATGGCTGGAGCGAAGCCCGATTTCAAGAATGACATATTGTAGACACAGCTGACTCAACGGCAACTAAACATCATTCTAATTCGAGAAATTTTCCTCTAACTTGAGAAGATGTCACGAGTTAGGCACTGACCGCAATATTATTGGTTATTATCGTGCCCCACTAGAAAACTATGATCCTCCCAAATGAATTAGGAAGGAATTTTCTAAAGGCACGAATTTCTCTTGGAAACTAGAGTCTAATTATCTCTCGTTGTGAACACGTTGTAGTTTGACCGCCGAATACATAGTGTTGTAACAACATATCGGACACGATTATCTACTGTGACATTGTGAGAGACCCAGCTCTCTTATAGACAAGATTGTATAGTGCGTATCGTACTAATCGCACTAATACAATCCACTCACCTCGAAGAAATTACATCACAATCATAAACATAAGCATCAGCATTTTATATATATATATATATATATATATATAT
>NW_006263349.1:128180-129301 GCF_000469605.1 Apis dorsata
TTTAATTGTTATTTTATATATGAAATATAAAATGTGATATATGTCAATATTATATTTTTCATATTTTTAATTATTCATCATTTCTATGTATATATATACTTTTTATATGTATGCATAAAAAACAAGCATAAAGCATTATAACATAATTCTATATTTTTGATGAATCTTAATAGGTGAAGGTTTGTGTAAAAATTGACATTAATTTAAAACCATTATTTGAATCGATCATTCATCGCAATATATTTCATCATTGTGTATATAAACGTTTAGAAATACAAATTTGATATTTTATAAATCTGAAATATTTATGTATACAATAGGTACTACTTTTCTTATAATCAAAAAATATAAACAACATTACAAATAAAATAAATTTCAAAATTAATGGAATTTTAATATTTTTTTCTAAAAAAAGAATTGAATTGCAATTCATAATTCATTTAAAATGTTTTATTTTTATAATGAATAGAATACAATAGAAAATATAATATTTAATTAAATAAAATTTGATCTTGAATTTTAAGATTAAAGTTATTTTTATGCGAATTTTTATTTACAGATCTTTACTAATCCTAAGATATAGCTTATTATAATATTTTTTACATTTATTACATAATTTTCTCAACTTTGCAGGAAATGATTTTTTAAACTTTCCAGGAAATGATTTTTTAAACTTCCAAGGAAGTAAACAATTACTTTTAACAGTTATATATATATATATATATATATATATATATANTATATATATATTTAAGAATCCATTCATCATTCACATTTTTTGAGAATACAATTTTTCATAATTGAAATTCGAATAGATATTATGAAATTGTTTATTAATATTCCAATCACAAATATTTGGTAATGTTATATATATTTTGTAATATTTCGTAATTTTAAGTAACTTTTTTTTTATGAATTTATAGTAAATTTAAGTATAGTTTCTTAGTTAAATAGAGAAACTAAAACTTTGAAAATATTTAATAACATTGAAAGTTTTAGTAAGATTGATTTTAAGACATTTTCTTTTATTTTTAAGAAATGAATTTTTATACTGCAATATACCGTAACAATTTTTTTTATCTTTTATCTATAACATGAAAAATTATATAGCAACAAATATA
>NW_006263349.1:129668-130499 GCF_000469605.1 Apis dorsata
TGTAAAAAAAATTAAAATTATGCCATTTATAAATTTAAGTTATATACATTACTATTTAAAAATATGAATACTTATAAAATATAATATCATATACTGATAAAATATAATATCAATATATAAATTATTCCAACATCTAATATTATAAAAAATTTATTTTTTTAAGGATTACATGACATTTTATATTCAAAATTATTATTTATTATCTTCAGAATTATTTATTTAAAGTATTATTTATTTGTCTATTAGTATTATAATTAATTATTTGTTTATACTTAATTATTTGTTTATTAATATTATAGTTAAATATAAATTTAAAAAACTAGTTAAATATATGTAAAATTTATCGATTCTAGTGTAATTAGATTTATTAAATATAGCAATTTTTTGATGAATTTCTTTATTATTTCTTGATTATTTCTTTTATTTCGTTTTTTCTAAATATTTTTACAAATAAATATCTTTATTATAATTTATATTATATGTTTTCATTTATATTTAAAAAATAATTTTTATATAAAATATATTTAATTATACTACAATATTTATATATATGATATAAAATTAATTAACATTGCAAATGATTGACAATGCTCAAATTTGCATTTTTTATAACATTTGGCCTGTAAATATAATACATCTAAAACATTTTACATTTTTTAATATTTTTTAATATTTTTAACTTTTTTATGCTTTAACTTATTTTAATAAAATTTTGTTAATGGATATAATTTACTTAGACAAAAAGCATATTTAAAATTTTTTTTGTAAAGTCAAATAAAAAAATTAAAAATTGTAACTTTTACTTTTTTCTTTGTGGTTTTAATCAATATA
>NW_006263349.1:130519-135397 GCF_000469605.1 Apis dorsata
TCCATTTATATATATATATATATATATATATATTTTTTATACATTATCTAATATATCGAAGAAAATTCATATTGTTTGATTCAACTAATAATTATTACTATTTAATATTTGATTATAATACTGTATGTATTTAGATGCTTCATCATTTCATCTCATACATAATTAAAAATGTAAATATTTATTCAGTTTTACACATGTATGTTGATTTTATCGCAATATCCATCTTACGTAATACAATTTTATGTAAGATTTCTTATTTTTAGTTACCAATTACATGTATTATATTGAAATTGAAATATAGATTTTTGTATTGATAAAATTTCAAATAATACAAATGATTTTAATATGATCAAAATACTTGTTAATATATGCGCATACATGGTAGTCATTGCTGAAAAAAATATTGTGCATTGCTGGTAAGTTGGCATTCGTTCAAGAGTGCATTCGTTCAACAGTAAATTATTTGTCAAACCAAATGTAATACACATTGACATATGTAATTGGTAATAGTTAATAAATGTGATAATTAATTCAGTCAATTATAAGAAAACATTGATTCAATTATTTATTTATATAGGCTGGCTTATCTCACTAGATTCTATATTATTTTTTCTAGGTGCCAACTTAGAAACAACGTACGTATTTTTGGATGCATTTAATATCGTTATAGAAATATAATTGAACAAAAATTATTGAACATTATCAAAAATTTTAATTACTGGTTTGATTGCTTATGAAAACACATGATGAATAAATTAATGTGGTTGTGCTTTTTATTACAATTGTGGTGTATAATATGTGCGTCTCAAAAAACAGATTTAGACTCATCTATAAATTTAGAAATACTTCATATATTTCGTAATTGGATTACACGCAGTATCGGTATGTGTTCGAATAATTTTATTATTGAAAGTTGAAAGTTTTTTTCTTTTTGTTAAAAAAAAATTGATATATAAATCTACATTGCTTTGGAAAAGAATTGTGAAAGAAAGCAAATATTTGTGAAAATGATTAAAAAAAAAATGATTCTTCCTTAATATGATAGTTTAGAAAAATTTTACTAAAATTTTTGAAGTTTATAATGTGATGAAAATATTATATATGTATATTGTAAAATTATATATATTATATTATTAATATAATTTTACAATTCGAATTTCTTTTTTTTCAAATTAAATTTATCCTTTTAAAAATTGAATTCATTTTGTAGATATCTTAAAAAAAAAAATAACGCAATGTCATTTTGTTCTGATATTATTTGAAATTATTCGTGCGATCATTTTGCAAATTGTAATGGCATTCGGCCATTGATTGATTCTCTTTGAATAAATATTTTTTTAAAAATTAAATTTTATACAAAAAATATTTTAACTGGTTTTTCAAATCAAATTTGTAATTCTTTAAATCAAATTTTAAACTTTTGATAGATATTATTAATTATTCTATCACAATTGTTATTTATATATGACAAATATTTATTTTTATATTTATTATATATAAATACTAAATATTATATAAGTATTTATTATATATATTTATTTATATATGACATATATGATATAATTATTATATGAATATTAGATATATAGATGAGACAAAGAGATAAAAATATAAATTTATTTTGTTTTATCTAAAAATGAAAACAATATAATTTTATATTTTATCTATTAATAACTTTTTTAAAATTATATTACATGATTTGAATTTTTAGTACATATAAAAATATTATTAAAAATTTTAATTAACTAAAATCATTTTTTACAATTTGTTTATCTGACTTTGCAATATAATTTAAAAAATACATGTATTTTTATAATATATATAACATATATATTATATATATAACATATATATATATGTTATGATTTATACATTTGCACACGCATATACATATGTATGTATAGTTATATAGTTATAATAGTTATATAGCATAAGAGTTATATATATACATGTTAAAAATTTCATTGAAATCAGTTGATATAGAATAACAATTATCGAAAAATATAAAAATCTTAAAGAACTACAATTTACATTATTTTTAATTGTTTTATTAAATTATATTTATATTCGCTAATGTATATAAATTACAAGTGAAAGAAAAACATTTCACACATGATTTTAAATTTTGAAGAAATAAATTTATATTCGATTTTCTTTTTATTAAGATAATTTAAGAAAACAAATTTATAAACTTGATTTATAAAAAAATGAACTTGATCTATGAAAGAGTGAATTTGGTTTGAAAAAAAAAATTATCTGCAAAAGAATGAATTGGAAATGTAAAACTTATAGTTTTAGATATAGGGATATTTATTAAAAAAGATTGATAATATTAAATATTACCAAGTAATATCGTTTATTTATTTTATTAATTATTTGTTTAAAAATTATAGTTAAGATTCATCTTCCATTCCATTAGCAAAATTATGAATTATCAATAATTACATTTTTCTTTCCAAAAAAGGTATGAATGAAAGATTTGTAGCGCAGTTTGAAGGAAAAACTCAAGAAGAAATTTCAGCAGACATTCCATTTCCTTGTAATTTGACAGGTAGTTAAATAAATTTATTATTGTTATCATAATATTTATAAAATCATATTTTTAAATGTTATTTATTATTGTTATAATAATAATATATATTATATAATAATTTAATATTTTAAATCTAATTTTTAGACAGTAGATCTTCTATTGTTCCTAATTCAGTTCATCATTTGAGACCAGGAGACATAGATGTTATTGCTGCGATGGGTGATTCTTTGACAGCTGGCGTTGGAATTTTTGCAACTAATTTAATAGAATTATCTATTGAAAATAGAGGCGCATCATTTAGTATTGGTGGTGAAGGAACTTGGCGAACATATTTAACACTTCCGAATATCTTCAAAGTATGCTTATTGTTTATAGATTGATAATGATTGATAATATATAGAGTATCGGAAATATTAAAAATAATAGTGAATATATTTTTTTCATATCAAAGGAAATTTTAGATAAAAATTAAATTTTTGGTTTGATAAACAATTTATTTTAATTTTTTTCATAGATGATAGCTTTTTTTTTGGTTAATAAAAATCACAATATTTTTTAGTGAACCAATTGATTCAGCTTATCATATTTTATAAATATTAAATTATTCATATCAAGAAATTATTATTTTGAAATATTTATAATTATAATATTAATTTGAATTTTATAAAATTTATAAAAAAATTAATAAGAATATTTATAAGAATATTTATAAAAATATAAAACATCTTTCATAAATTCCAGACATCAAATGATGAAAAAATTTCATATACATATATTCTAATCTAACGCAATAATTTTAAGTTTGCATTAGATAAAATGATGATAAGTAAAAACCGTCCGTTTGATGTACTAGGTCAGATGTACTACAATATATTACAATATTGCTTACATAACGAATTCCTCAACGAAAAAACATAAACTTATATATTTTTAATGAATACAAAAAAGACAAAAAAATAATGAGAATTAATGAAAAAAAAAAATTTTCATTAATGAAAATTAATGATATTTAAATCAATTTTAATTTCATTGACCAATTAAAAAAAATTTGTCTCTATTTCTTTTGCATTAATATTGTTTATATAATTACTGAATTAAAAAAAAATAATAATCAATTTACATTTTAATCGTATCACCAGTAATATCACATTTTGTATTAAAAATCCATATAAGCATTTTTCTTTTCCATATTGTTATTGTATATAGATAATATTTTTATTCGCTATATTTTTATTTCTTCAAATAAAATTAAAATGAGATAGAAATAGGTCACATCACTTTCTGTTGCTCTTCATCTAATACAAACTTCAATTACTATATAATTCAATAAATAAATTTTAACTGATATTTTTATATATCAACTCTTGTATTTTTAGAATTTTGATTTTTCAAAATCAAAAATATCACGAATCTAATAATAGTCCTTATATAATTATATAGTATATATATGTATATAATATATATATATATGTATATAACAGATACACGAAGCGATTCAAAATTATTTCGAAATTATTTCAGTTTCTTGTTTTAGGTGCAACACATTGTATAATATATTTATTAAGTAGAAAAATTATAAAAAATTTTTCTTATATAGGAATTCAATCCCAAATTAATAGGCTATGCACTTAAAGATGGTCAAACTTCTGAATTATTTGCATCGCAATTAAACGTTGCTGAGATTGGTGCAATATCTAGAGATATACCATTCATGGCAAAATATTTAATCATTAGAATGAGACATGATACAAGAATAGATATTAACAAACATTGGAAGGTTTGTATTTTAAGTAGAATATTTATAATAAAATTTTATGAAAATCACTACTGTGAAATATTATATATAAATATTATATATATATATGTATATAAATTATATATACAAACTGCTTCAAAAACATAAATTGGAAATATCTAAAGTAATTTCAAGCAACATTTTCCTTTGCAAAATTGTTTTGTTAATAAATTATTAATAAGAAACATTAGTCAATCATTTAATTGAGCCATAACAGTAGTGTTAACTTATTGTTATTGATCGAGCATAAATATATATTTAAATAACATATGTTGAAAAAAAATGTGTTGAATATTATAATTTATTTATATTATGATATAATTCGATATAATTTTTTAATTGATAAAAAACTGTTTGTTACATTCTACATAATATAATATAATATAATATAATATAATATAATATAATGTAATGTAATATAATATAATATAATATAAATATAATATAATATAATACAATATAATTTAATATAATACAATATAATATAATATAATACAATATAATACAATATAATACAATATAATATAATATAATATAATATAATTTATAT
>NW_006263349.1:135634-136910 GCF_000469605.1 Apis dorsata
TGTATTTTAATTTTACTCTATAAATTATAATATGTTTCTGTCCATTAAATAAATATAATAGTTAATAAATATATTCTATATATTAATTTCTGAAATTATATAATAAATATATAATAAATTATATAATAAATATTTAATCAAATTAAAATTATATAATAAATATATAATTAATTATATAATAAATATTTATGAAATAAATGAATGAAAAATTCCTATTTTCATCTAATATATTTCGTTCCTGAATTAAATTCAAGATAAATTCATTCTAAGAATAAAAAGATAAGTTAAATTAGATTAGATTATTTCTAATGCGAATGCAGGAGAAAAAATAAAGCATTAAGATTTTAAACAAATTTTTTAATAATAATCAAATGTTATAATATCAATTTTATTAGAAATATATATTTATTCATTTATTTGTAACATTTAATAATTTTTTTTTGTAATTTTTGTCAAACAATAATTTGTCAACAATTTTTCTAACAATGATTGAAATTTCTTGGAAGTTACTTGGAAGTCCTTGATATTTTTTTTATTAAATATATAAATTAAAAATAAATAACATTTAAAATTAATATTAAATTAGGTAATTAAAAAAATGTTTTTTTAAAATAAAATGTCAATTATTATGTAATAAAATATTAAAATTGTTAAAATAATAAAAATTCTTTATGTTTTGCAGTTCATTTCATTGATGATAGGAGCCAATGACTTTTGTATTAATATATGTGCAGTTTCTTCTCCATGGTCCATTTTAGAAAAGCACAGAATCGATTTAATTAATACTTTTCGAATATTAAGAGATAATTTACCACGTACTTTGGTATCCCTTATAATAATGCCGAATTTGAAGGAGAGTATTCTTGCCTCTGAAAAAGGAAATTCATTGAAATGCTATATAATGTCCATTTTACAATGTCCATGCTTACATGCTTTACAATTCCGAAATCAGAGAAAGGAATATTTTGAAATAATGAAGAGGTTTGTATATTCTAGTAAATTTGTAAAATTTATTTAATTTATTGATTGATAGAAAAATATTAATGATATATCAATATATATATTATCAATTTCTCTTCCTAAAAAACAATAAATATATTCTTATTATTAATAATAATTTGCATTTTTAATTTTATAAAAAAATGATGATATATATATATAAATTATATATTATATATATATATATTATAATGATAATATATATAATAATTATAATAAATATAATTTATAATAATTTAAATGATAATATATATAATAATATATATAATAATATATA
>NW_006263349.1:136993-141504 GCF_000469605.1 Apis dorsata
ATGAAATCAAAATTTTAAGATTGTAATCAAGGATTATAATCAAGATCAAAATGATGGATAGAGCATCATTTTTTATCATGAAATGTTAAAATAAATAATTAAACTTTTTCAAA
Source organism: Apis dorsata (assembly GCF_000469605.1). NCBI lineage: Eukaryota > Metazoa > Arthropoda > Insecta > Hymenoptera > Apidae > Apis > Apis dorsata. The sequence goes on from NW_006263349.1 coordinate 137,107, forward strand.
ATATTGATTAATGATTTAATTTTATTGAGAATTGCCTGAATTATAAATTTTAGAAATTCGATACCATTAACATTATCATTTAAAGTATAATACGTAGAAGATCTTGTATGATCAAATTTTATATCGATGAATGAATGTGTGTTTTATTGTTGTTGTATGTAAATGATTATATGTTTTATTTGATTTGCTTATCATAGAATATGTGCCATGGCGCGACAAATCCATTCTCTATGATTGGTCAGCATTTTTCGTTTGAATATAATTCATTATATAATTCATTAATAAGATTGAAATGAAAATTTTTGCGAAAGAAAACGTTGTAAAAATAAAAAATATATAAGTTTCATTTTATTTTCTTTTTTTTTTTTTTAGGTAATGAAAATATGAGCAATTTAACAAAAAAAAATTGTAAAAATGCAAAATAAACAGATTTCATTTTATTCTATTTTTTAGATGGCAAAAAATAGAAGAAGAAGTTGCCAATTATTCAGAATTTAACAGAAATGACTTTACTGTTATTGTTTCACCAGGCATTAGTAATTCTAAGATTCCGCTTACTAAGAATGGATTTATTGATTTATCTTATCTTTCTGCAGATTGTTTCCACATAAGTCAAAAAAGTAATGCATTAAGTAAGTAAAAAAAAAAATAAATAAATAAATAAAAATATGTCTTCATTATTTAAAATAGAAAAAATAAATTTAATATTTTTTATGTTATTATATATATATAATAATAATAAGACATATAATAATAATAAAACATATTATTCAAGGTGCAAATAGTTTATGGAATAATCTGTTACAACCAATTGGTAACAAGACTACTTTTTGGACTTCATTATTTAAATCATTTTTATGTCCTACTTCCAAAAGGCCATATTTGATTACACGTGAAAATTCATAAGAAAATAAAAAATTAAAAATATTTATGCAAATGTAATAGTTTACATATATATAAAATATTATGAAAATACTATAAATTTTTATGTATAATAAATATATAAGTATTATGTATAATAAATATATAAGTATTATATATAATAAATATATAATTTAATATTTATATATGAAATATATAATACATGAAATACAAATATACATAAAAAAAAAAATATTAGAAATAATTATGTATTATAATCAATTAGTAGTAAAACAATTTTTTGAATTCTAATATTTGAACTATTTCTGTTTTATTTCTGAAAGGCTATTTGATAACATATGAAAATTTATAAGAAAATTATAAAAAATTACAAATTACTTTGTTGTACATAATCCAACAATATTGTAAAAATAAAAGTTTTTTGCTGACATGTATTTTTTTACATTACTTATTATTACTTATCCAATATCTCTTTTTATTAAATTATAATTTCATCTAGTCTAGTTTCATATTAATAATTTCTGTCTACTATATTAAAATGTTCTATAGTTTTTCTGAAAATATTTTTCTAATCATTTTTGATTTCATAAATAGTTTTAATTGAAAATAGTTCATTATTATCTACTTTTTTTATTTTCATAAAATGCTCTCTCCCCTCTTGCCCAAAATAATTCAATAATATTGTAGCACATCTAATAATCCTTATATGAGTTCATTATTTAAAATATATAAAATTTTTATGAAAAACTATCATTAAATGTATCGAAATCGTAAAAATATTGAGAAAAAATTTTCAGTATATTTTCAAAAAAATGGACCAAATTGACTGATAACTGACTGATATACGAAAAATTGTATCTTGAAAATCGAAAATCTCGAGAATTCTCGAAATTTCGGAAATTATATTTTAAAATTAATTTTTTTTAATATAAATAGGATTTCGGATATTTTATTTTTGAGTGAGATTATTTATTTTTTATTTTTTCAATAATATAAATAAAAATAAGAAATAAAATGTAGAACAAATATAATACATACATCAAAATAATAATAATATATTATTTTAAATTATTATTTTATAAGTGTAATATATTATTTTAAACTGGCATATAAAAATATTTTTCTATATTTTCTGAGCAAATTTATTTTCAAATATTTTCAATATTTAAAAAAAATCGTTCATAGTTTGTTTGAATAGCAGTATATATTTGATAGCAATGTAATTAAATGCGTTAATATCGAGATTTATTATAATCTGACTTCCATTGATCTAAAATATTAATATTTTTTTAAAATTTTACAAGATTTTTTTCGAAATATGATTTTATTTCTATTTCTTTATATATAATAAATATATAATTTTATTAATAAAAAAATGTTTTCACATTTTTAAGATATATTTATAGACTATCAAAAAATGAAAATATCTATAAGCTATAAGAAATTTCTGAGATACAATATTTTCCTTTGCAAAAATTTTTCAACGGCTCTAAAGCTTTTTCCAATCCCTCCGTTATATTTGAGGAATTTTTTTTCAAACTTATATACATGTATATAGCGTTATAATCATTTATCATCCAATTTTTCAACAGATCAGCTTTCAATAAACCTCTAATAAACCTTGAGACGCCAAAGTTATATATAGTATATATATATATTAATCATTAAAAATGAATGCGAGTGGAGAATCGCTCGGCTCAGTTCCAATTACACCAATGCTATCTCGATCTCTTTCAAGCCCAAACATTTGTAGCGAAAATTTTGCATTCACATCAATTATTATATCAATTATTATAATCAATTTTTTTTTGATTCGTTCTATCTCTTGAATATACGATTGTATATTGAAACTAGCCAAATATACATGATGATCTCCACAGTAATTATGACTTAAATAGGCTAATTTCATAATCATAATCATTGAATTTCGTATTACAATGCCAGTCTGGATTCAGTTTCCCATTTTTTTAAAGATTTTTTCAATTCCATTTTCATATTAACAATTTTACACTTTTCAATCAATTTTAAATATCTTTTTTTCAATATCTTCGAATTTTTTCATTTTATGTTTATATATTTTATTATTTTTTTTCTTATTATAAAACAATAATAAAATTGATAACAATAATCAACAACAACATCCTTAATGCATCATAATATGATTTTTGCTTTTAGAAATACGTTCAAATGTTTGCATTTTCTGCAATTTTAAATACATATTCTTTTCAAAAAAATTATAAATTATAAATATTAATAAAGATTTTCTTCACTTTGCATAAAACTATTTTCTAATCCATGATCTTACAAAGGAAATAATTAAGGAAATAATGCGTGCTCATGTTGATTTTATATAATTTATTTATTGAATAAATATTTTACTATGATAATTTATTTGTTTTTTTTTTTATTCATGATTCCGATAAAAGTTTTGTAATCGCAGCATCATCATAAACTTTTCACTATCATATTCATTATCCTTTTTAAATATCCTGACAGTAAGAATTATATAAGCGCTTATAATCACTAATCAAAATATCTATTTAGATTGTTTCTATTTTGGCTTCTAAAATTCAGATTAAATATTATTGCTTTTTAAGTTAGATCAAGTTGAGAACTTCTAGTACAGAATCCTCAAAATGAGCACTGCTGAATGAATTCTTAATTCCACTTAGCATTCAAAGATGTCATAATCGACAAGTTTTTATTAACCGTAGGTATTTATTCTTATGCTACAATAAGCGATGAGAATAGACTTATCATTATATTTTCATATTTCACATTTTTAGATTTAGAATTGCATTATCATTTTAGTGTCATTTTCAATGTTACCAATTCAGTATAGAATAAGATTATAACGCTTGTAGTTGGAATTGAAATTAAATTTCAACTTTTGAATGTCTTATCAATCTCATTATTATTTTATTGTTATTCTCAATATTACCGATTTAGCAGTATATAAAACAAGATTACAACGTTTACCGTGATTAGAATTAAAATTAAATTTTAATTTAAAATTACAAAAATAAAGTATAAAAAATTCAAAGAGAATATTGTATAAATAAAAAAATCATAGAAAAATTATAGAATTTTACTTTGATAATATTTATATGTTTATTCTTAGACATATTATTATTAAAAGAGTGATTTTAGATAAAATATGTTATATTTAATTTATATAATTTTTATATATTATATTTAAAATATATTATATTTAATTTTTATTAATATAGACAATTTTTAATGTTTTAAATTATTAAACAAATAAATATTTTTTTATTCTTAAAATTATTCTTAGCTTAAAAATTTTTATTTCTTAAATAATTATATTTAAAATAGATGAGATAAAGATAAAATAAGATAAAAATTAATAGAAAAAATTTTTATTTTTCAAAAATTACAAATACACTTTTATCTTATAGTTTTTTTCTAATATATTATTAAAAATCCGAAAAAATTTAAATTAAAATAAATTAAAATTTATTTTTATTATTATTTATCTTAACTTCTTATTTCAAT
>NW_006263349.1:141764-142355 GCF_000469605.1 Apis dorsata
ATCAAATATATTTTATTTTAAAATAATTTCAATCAAATGAATTTTATGAATAATGCAGTTGATTTTAAATTCAAAAAATAAAATGATATTGAGAAATCTCTTAGATAAAAATCTACTAGATGATATATAATACTTTATATATAATATAAAATTTATTATTCATTACATTTAACGTTTTATTTAAAAACATTATATATATTTGTATACTGATAGCATACTGCACGAGTATTATGATGTTTATTTTTAGCATTTTAGAGAAAAATTGTTTTATAAATATATTCAATATTTTTTTATATTATATTTTATATTGTATTTATCTTTACCAATTTTATTATATTGGCTGTATTACATTATACTATTATATTATATTTACATATTTCTATGTTGATTTTAATTTTAATTATGTAATCATAGATGAGATAATCAAAATTAAAATTATAATATAATTGATATTTAAACAAAATTGAAATTTCAATACAAAATTAAAAATAAAGAATAGAAAAAAATATATATAATATATTACGTATATATATAATATATTATATTACGTAATATTTATATTATAATATTTTATAGTCGTAAAATTCAATA
>NW_006263350.1:0-213 GCF_000469605.1 Apis dorsata
TTATTTATAAATATATAAATATTTATATAAACTAAAAAAAATAACAAATTTTTAAAATAAATGGTAAAAAATCAATTATTTTTCCCAAAAATTAATTTATCAACAAATTCTAATTTTAAATATATTTAAATTTATACTAATATTTTCCCGTCTATAATTAAATTTATATATAATATATAAATTAATTTAATTTTTTAAACTAAAATATTAAAT
>NW_006263350.1:638-1536 GCF_000469605.1 Apis dorsata
TTATAATTTAACAAGAAACTAAATTAATATAATTAACCAAATTATAACTTAACAAAAAACCAAATTAATAAAATTAACCAAAACATAATTTAACATGAAACTAAATTAATATAATTAACCAAATTATAACTTACCAAAAAACCAAATTAATAAAATTAACCAAAACATAATTTAACATGAAACTAAATTAATATAATTAACCAAATTATAGCGGGAAAGATTGCTCATTGCACTCAGTTTTCATTGGTTACGCTAGCACAAGCGGTTCATACGCTATGGTCGTATAAAGAAGACGAAATTTTTGAATATTTGAAAAAGGGCCTTAAAAGGGCTGTGTCTCCGAAGATACTGGAGATACATGGGACTTCCGGTGCGGGTTGCAAGCGGGAAAGGTTGCTCTTTACACTCAGTTTTCACTGGTTACGCTAGCACAAGCGGTTCATACGCTATGGTCGTATAAAGAAGACGAAATTTTAGAATATTTGAAAAAGTGCCTTATTAAAACGGCTGTATCTCCGAAGATACTCTCAGAATAATAGTATTTCCTGCAGAAAACCTGCATAATCTATTGATATCAATTTTTCTTTGCATAATTTGAGGTATATATGTGAAATAGTGACGAATAACGTAACTCTGAACGTTTGCGATGTAGAAATCAACCAAATTCTGATTTTGGTTTCCTAATGTTGCAATTTTGTTCCACATCCAATTTTGACAACAAAATTCATCGAGACTCGAATATCAGTATAAAAGCCTCACACTCAACGGTATTTTATTGCAGAATTCGCCGAAAATAAAATTTTCGTGTCAAACACGATATGTCCATGCAGAAATCGATTAAACTAGTATTTTCGGGCAGATAAGCTACATAACCTATCTAAATCTGTTTTTCATTGGA
>NW_006263350.1:1962-2211 GCF_000469605.1 Apis dorsata
AAAAATCAAGTTTTCTTTTCAGAATTTGACGCATATGAGCAATATAGTGCTGGATAACATTTCTCTGAATGATTTCGATTTAGTAATCGCCGTTTTTGCGATTTTCATTTCGAAAGGTTGCAATTTTGTTCAAAATCGAATTTTCACAGCAGAATTAATAAAACTTCGTTTATCAAAATAAAAACTTTATTCCAAAGTTATATTAATGCAGAATTTGGCGAAATTAGTATTTTCGTGCAGAAAAATTAC
>NW_006263350.1:3895-4129 GCF_000469605.1 Apis dorsata
AATAATAATGATAATGACAATAATGATAATGACAATAATGATAATGACAATAATGATAATGACAATAATGATAATGATAATAATGATAATGATAATAATGGTAATGATAATAATAATAATGATGATAATAATAATAATAATGATAATAATAATAATAATCTACTTTAAATATATTTCGTTCTATAATAAGATTTAATTCTTTATTTTACTAATTAAGAATAATATTATTTAATT
>NW_006263350.1:4237-4654 GCF_000469605.1 Apis dorsata
ATACTGTGATGCCATGAATATGTAAAGAATCTGGTAAAAAAAGAAAATTCATGGACCAAAGCATATGTAAACCTATTATGGGTACAACTAGTCAACAATTTTCTATAGATAAAGTCCAGGAAAAAAGTCCAAGATAATAACGTGTGAATTTGTTCAATTGCCATTAATAAATGTCATAACAATTTCTAATGAAATGAGAATACTGGTTTCATTGAAATCAACTACATTGTCTTTTGTTGATGAAAGAAGTTTTGACACTAATGTTCTTAAAGTTTATATAAGTTTTCATAAAATCATTAAGTTGAAAATTAAACTGTATATTATTGGAATAAGGGAAATATTAACATGAACGATTTTTATGTTATAAATGTTTCAAAATTTTTTTTTCTTTTTAGGAAAAGAATTGGTCCAATATGC
>NW_006263351.1:0-257 GCF_000469605.1 Apis dorsata
GCGCGTTTTCGCGTGGCAACCTGTTTCAGGAAATAAAATTTGAAAAATCGAGAGCAAAACTGAAATGAATGGAGAATACCATATCGTTTCTGGTTTTTCTCATCGATTTTTCGAATTCCGTGATCGCGATCGTGAATTAAATCTCGAAACGAACGTTGCGCTCGAGATTCTGCGCGTGTACGGACAATTATCACTGCGATCGTTGGTCGTCCACGTGCAATTAGCTTCCGGGATTTAGTCTTTTTTTTTTCTTTTTT
>NW_006263351.1:946-2504 GCF_000469605.1 Apis dorsata
ATAATGTTGCGTTCTATATTTATATCGGAATATTTGTTATTTTGTAGTAATAGTAAATTTTTATTTGATTCATTTTAAAATTAGTGTTGCGATATCGTTTCATCGCGATTGTTTCGATTAGTGTTGCGTTGATAAATGATCGCGTTTTTTAAATAGTATTGTGTTAACAAAATGCCCAAAATTTGTCCACTAATATGGTGGAAATCTTCTTTTGAATCACTATGCAGCTGAGTTACCCAATGGTAAGTTAACAACTATTTTTGATATGGCTTCATTGATTGCAATTTTTCGCTATTAGTGTTGCGTAATATTACGAGTACATAAATTTGTATTTATTATTGTTAATATTTAAAATCTTCCATTCTATTTTTTTTATTTTTATTTTTTTTTGTTGGTAAAAAATTGGATTATAAATATAATAAAGCACTCTTCGCGGTTTCTTTTGAACTTTCCATTAGTATATTAATGTTGCGAAAATATATTCTGCTTACGGTTTGTTCGGTTGTGTATTGAGTGAATGTTTATTATATTTTGATAGCGTTTGTGTTATTAATCTTTTGTCTTTTTCTTTTCCAGTATTCTATTATTTTATTAACGGAGTCTTTGTTTTTAAAAGTATTATTAAAAAATGTATTTATTATTATTATTATTTTTTAATTATTAATTCAATAATTGAGTTTGTTATAGGTATACATTGAAGAAAATGAAGAAATGGAGAGAAATTTGATCTTCTTGGTATAAATTAACTATATTATAAACTTATTATTATATATTTAATTATATTTATTCTTTTTTTTTTACAGGAATCACTCAGTTTTCAGTGGAATAGAACGGAAAGAATGTTTCATTCTTTCTTTTGTACTCTATTTAGATTTTTATATATATATAGGAAGATAATTGATAAATCTTCCTATGTAAGAAATAAATTCTTTTAGTAAGATAGAAAAAATTTTTAATTTTTTAATTTTTAATTAAATATATAGGATATTTTTAAATTTTTGATAGATAAGATGTATAAACGAATTATTTAATTGTTATGTTAGAAATATTTTTTGATATATCAGGATGTGTGAAAATGTTTGACTCGATCATTCTGTTATTTATCCTATTTTAAAAAATCCTTTGTTAAATATTATTTTCTTCCCAACCTTGTTGCCCAACTTTGTTTTGCAATATTTTTCAAGACAATATCATCATGAATGGCTTGCTAAATTCCTTAATTCTCTTGTTCCATCGTAAACACTACCTAATAGTTATCCTCTGCATATCCTCTCTCTAAAAGTCAAGTATTTTTTATGAATTGTTGAAAGCAGTTAGATTAATGCTATTCTGCTTTCAATAATCTTTAAAATTTGTTATTATGTGTATTGCAAGTAATTTTTAAAATTTTAAATAGGCAGTGTTTATAAACTAATTATTTAATGTGTGTTAGTAAAATCATTGTGTCTTTAATAGGTAGATTAAATATTTATTATATATTTTATTATTATATATATATATATATATATAAATTCAAATATTTATTTATTTGAAAAATATTAAAAAAAAAAAAAAAAAA
>NW_006263351.1:2799-11297 GCF_000469605.1 Apis dorsata
GATTATTACACGCTAGAGAGCGCAAAAAACATTTTGATCTTTTTTTTGAGGTCGGTATTATATAAGATAAATATTGACGGTCGGTATTTATTTTTTTCTTTGATCATGTTGGGTCGATAATGTTGGGAATATCTAAGACGAATTTGTTTATTGAATTCTTGAAGTATACGATAAAAGTGTATTACATTTTATATTTTTTATCTTACCTATCATGAATTTTATTTTAGTAGATCTATGTTTATCTATATCTTAAATATATCTGTGCAGAGTTTTTTTTACATAAAAATTATCGACTCAGCATAGAATATATTTTGTACACAAACCTTTTTAGAAGATTATTGTTTTACTTTCCACCGTAAGATGGTACTGTTTGAAGTCTTTTCAGCTTGCGACACATACTGGAGGTTTATGTAAGCTCAACTACATATTTTAAATACACCGTCGGTATTTAAATAACTTTTATTATTTTAAATATTAAAATAATACGTTGTTCGATTTTACACGCAATTATTATCTTCTGTTAAACATAATTTCACTCTAAATATCATTCTATGTACATCTTTTCCAATATATCGGAAAATTTATATATACGTGCCTACTACTATTGTACTCTTAAGGGGTTGCTTTCACAGGGGAGTAAGTCACGAGACGACCTGACGTCACGCATGGTGCGATCGACCAATCGGAGGTGGCGTTCTCGCGACTAGTCAGTTTTCCGACTGCTAGACTAAGCGCGACGCCATATTGCCCGTGGCCGAGTGGTGGCGGCCTGTGTTTATATCCGTTTCGTTTTACCACGTTTCGACGGACCACCGGGAGGTCTCGCGAGTGACGTGCCGAGCCGTGTACATGCCCGTCTACGCCACCCGTGAAACAGGTCGTCGATTCGCGTGACAATAGTGAACTGTGCGCGATCGTGGAGTATCGACGTGACATACCGTGCTTTGTGTTAGTCTCTCTTTCCCGTTTCTTCTCCCTTCCGTAAACTAGTGCCGTTTACGCTTCTTTGCCGTCGTTCACCCTTTATCTACAGCCTTGTGTTCTGACGTGCCACCAGGATTTAATTGTCGTCAAACGGAATGCCAGTTCGTAAGCAAGGTGGTAAGCTCTCTTATTTTACCGAAACAAAAACCACCCCTGAACTTGCCGTCGATTCGGAGTAAAATCCAGAATCGTCCAATGGGAGGGGCGATACGTATGGGTCACTCGGTCAGCTGTCATCTGACTGTCAGTTGCATGCCTCTTTAATCGCTTCTTTCTCTTTTTCTCTCTCTTTCTTCGACATCGAACTATTGAGTTTCAAGCGCTTTCCCTCCCCCTTTTTCTTAAACGAATGAAAGAAAACTCGTGGTATATCTGGTGAAAGGTTTAATCGTCGATATTCGTGATTGAAAAGACTTCATCAACTCGTTGTTATGGTTAGTTTTTCTAAATCGTGTGCGAGTTGCGCACAACGCTCGACCTTGAATCCCATAGTTAATCGAGAGAGGTCGCATGTTACGTTTACGAGAATGCAAGATTACGTTCGATATAATCGCGCGTGATTATTAAAGGGATGATTAATGATCACGATACTTGTTGGAGTTTCAACCACGTGGTACGTGTAACTTGGTCCGTGGTGCTTGTTTCGATTTCTCTTACAAATGTGATATATTATCCGTAGTAGGTCGTTATCGAAGCTATTCAATCTTTCTTGGAGATCTTAATTTTATTTCACCCTATCGTTCGACCGATCTTTGAACGAGTTAACGCCATATTTTTCGTTGCATTTATCGAAATGAAACGAATTATGAAAATATGAAAAGAATCGATAGATCGAAATATTAAATGCGCGTTCTTCTTCATATCGATGTAGGCCAGTATAGTAGAATGTGTTGCAATAATCACACGGCAGTTAGTTGTCGGTGTTTGGACGTGATCCAAGAAAACGCAATAATTTCAGCTCTGGCGGGACTCTTTTGCCGCGGTTATGCGACGAGGTACTCACGGCCACGGACTCAGTCGTTTGCATCATGCTTTTTCCCCCCTTGTTTCTTCTTTTCATTCTACCCTTCCCTTACGATGATTTGCAACGCGCGTATTTTCTAATAGACTTTATTTTTATATTAATAAACCGCTTAAAATAGTTGATTCGAGTGACCCTTGGCTTTTATCTTCCCGCGATATTTTTACATTATGAATAAATATTTTATAACTTATGTATCTTGTAAATAATTTATAAACATTTTTATAGCATATTAATTATTTAGGTAGTGAAATAATACGTTACGTGAATTTATCTAATATTCATTGATAATAACTTTATCGAATTGTAATATAAATAAATAATTCTATTTTTTTTTTTTACAAATAACGATTTTATGCGATAAATTCAGTATCGTATAAACGGAATGAGTTTAATGTCCTTGGAATAATAACGTAACGAATCATCTTCGTATAAAGATATGCATTATAAATCGGATAGTTGAAGGACTTCCTATAATCCTGAATGTTCGTTGACCTCTCGTAGAGATACAGTGAAAACCAATGCTCTTTCGTAGCACGTGCCAACTAACGCGGCATCTCCCTACGTACGGTTTACCGATCGATAAAAAGAATTTCAGAAGCGCTTCGTATTTCTGAAACGAAGAAGAACTCTTTCACGTTCGTTTGACACTTACCGATCCAATTGATATAATTTCGTACATTGATACTTTCTTCTTTTTCTTTCTTTCCTCTTTTTTTCTTTTTCTTTTTCTATCTAAAAACTATTACTGAGTCAAATATCGAATATAAGATTCGCAATATCTCGTTTTAAATTATTTTGTCGTAATAAAAATCTCTAGATATATCCATATAATATCCTTGTATTATTTTTCTGTTCTTCTGTGAAGAAAAAATGATCACAATCATTTTTATTACGCGAATCCCTCGAGTATAATAGAATTTAATTTGAGAAAAGATCACGTCATCGATCAGTTCGAATTTCTTGATTCTTTTGCACGTCTCAGCATTTTGTACATTCAATACCAATATTAGATCCTTCGAATCAATCGTTAATCTATTTTCGTCCATGAAAAATATCCGTATTCCTTCCTTTTCTCGATCCGTTTTTCTCTTTCTCTCGCGAGAACAGACATCTAGAGCGTATTTAATTGCAAAGAGGGCACTTTAAAAAACATTCTGGCCGATATATAGCGTTGAATAATTAAATTTATCCCTAATTATCTCTCCGTTATTTAGAAATCATCGCGATTCGTTACGATTTCGCATTGGATTCATCCATGCGATGTTGGAGGGAAAGAAAGAAAGAAAGAAAGAAAGAAAAAGAAAATACAAATATCTTTTCGCGCTTCTTCAGGCCCGTAAGACGATACGCGCGCGCGACACCGAGCCAACCAACGAAGCCGATAGTTTTCAATTTCTGCGGTGCAGGCGCTTCGTAGGCAAAGACGAGGAGAGAGTCAAGGATGGTTTATGGGTCGGTGATTCGCTTACCCCGGCAACCCACCAAGCTTTTATGCATGCCGATGTATGTACATTTTATATTCTCCGGTTCCGTTTCTGCCCGTGTAAAGCCTCGTTTCCAACGGCGCGCAACGTTTCGCCGGTGAATGCGCCCCGAAACCTCGAAAAAGGGTCGATTTTAATAGGATGTCGGCCACGAAGAGGGGCCCGTCGGTTCACTTTGCCCACCCGTTGTCGAAAAGACCGTGAAAGGAAGTGGAGGAACGCGTTTGAAGACAAATAAACGCGGCTGCTTCTGTGCCGGATGCGCGCGGCATTTAAAGGGGGCACGAGCGTAAAAGCGGTTGATTCGAGGAGGGTATAAAATTCGTTTCTTGTTCCTTTGGATTAATTCCGCGTACGTGCTCGACACCTTGTCGCGGGTACTTATTTTCGGTGCGTTTAATATAGAAAATTAGAGGTTAGAATTTTTCCGTATTTCGCATTTACACGAAACGGATATTTTATTCACGTTCCCACGTCATGTTTTCCGCAAGTTTTTCATATTTTCAACGTCTTTCCTTGCTCTCTGATATTCGTATAAACTCGATCATGATAATGGAAACGTAGCCCGAAGGTGTACGTTTGAATATCGTACAATTGCGTTTAACGTTGAAGCAAAGGGGGGGAAAATTTGATCGGAGTAATTCCACGCAATTCGAAATAATTAATTTACATTTGTATATTTCGTAGTCATGTGTTAGATATCTATTTAGTTAATAGCACGAATAATATTTGATAAAGCGGGAATAAAGAGAGGAAATTTTAGAGATGGATATATAATCCCTAAATATAAATAATCTCTCTTCTCCTCTTTTCCACCGGTCACATGCATATTTTTAATTTATTTCCCCGGTTTAATTCCCGCATGCACGAGCACGCGGTTCATTTATGGACGACGCTTTGCCGTGGTTTCTAGCCAGTAAATTCGTAGGAAGTTGGTGTGCGTGCAGGTAAGCGTGATGTATGCGAAACGGAGACGATATAGGACGAAAGGGGAGACAACGTGACTGATAATGAGAGTAATGAATAGGAAGTGGGCCGAAAGCTTATGTACTTACACTTCTCGTGGGGATGTGCTCGCCGTTTTGCGGAAACCGGCTATTTAATCACGTCTCGTGGTTCTCGTGCCGCGCCGGCTATCGACGCTCTAAACAATATCTCATATTTCTTTTCCTTTTTTTCTTCAAAAATCAAATTATTCCATGAATTTTTAAAATTCACTCCAAATTATTTCCGAAAATAATCGTTCCACGACGATGCGCTCATTCCACGCGTCATCGAATTGCGAGATTAAACAATCTCGTTCATTCGATAAAAAAAGTTTTTGATTAGAAATTAAATGGGTTAAAAGGTGTCTCTGTCAACGCGTTAAATATTTTCAATTATTCAAATATCGTTGGGAGAATGGGTTATTCTCCTTTTATTCCAATTTCCCTCGCCCGTTCCCGTTAAACGCGATGAACTTCGAATAGAGATAGAGGCAAAAAAAAAAGGGTTTGGCTCTGCCAAAAAAAGGAGATAGCGGGAGGAGGAGACGCGTTTACGATCGATAAGAGGGCAAAGGTCGAACAATCGCGTGCAAGTTCGATGGCAATCACCGATAATGAATCCGCCCAGACACTGTAGACAATGCTCAGGATTAAAATATACCGGAAGGCGAAGGGTAGCATAGGGCAACGTTAAATTGGATTCTGGTAGTAGCTTTAGAAATACCTATTCGCAGCTGCACCTGCACGCCGTCTGGGGAAGTTCCGCCGAAACAATTCGGTGGCTTCCGGTTGGTATACATAGAGTTGCTAGATATTTCACGGTATTGGTTTCTGTCATGAAACCGTTGACTCAGGGTAGGTAACGTTAACGTGTTAGTTCGCATGGACCGTGCCTTTCGGATTTTCTCATTGTTCAACGTTCTATTTCCTCTCACTTCCCTTCCTGTATAAACGAAACTTATCAGACATTATCCTGTGAAACGATGCCTTCTATGTCCTGATTTTAATGCAACGAAACTTCTAACGAATCCGTATAATCCGTATTTTTTAATAATTTTCGATGAACGAAATGTCGATGAATATAATCGTTTTCCTCGTTGCTAAATAAATTTAATAAATAAATTTCGTCTCGTAAAAAGAAATAAAACTTTATATACGTGTATCGTAATATATCGTTCGCACATGAACGACGAAGATTCTATTGTACTTTGCAAGAAAATTAATATTTTGTATATTCTCGAATCGTACGAACCACCCACACACATCGGTACAAATCACTTCGAATAAAGAATGAGTTGCGCGTATACCGCCATATCCGAGATCGTATTGTATTCGGCGTATTTTTAAAAACGTAATGTTCGCTCGAAGCGATGAAACGATAAAGCATATACGTACGACATTGCTAATTGATCATTGAAATGTTAAACGGAATCTCGATCGTGCGTCATGAATTAATCCTTCCGAGAATAATTCATTTCCGTTGTTCCGTCCAACTTTTATTTCGTCCGGTTCCAGTTCAACGAAAATACAGTTTAACCGATTAAATCATATCGATATTCGAGCGCGATTTATCTCGATTGAGAACGAGTCGAGTTCACCGCTAACGCTCTCTTACGATTCTTAGAAATTCTCGATCGAGGAAATCGATTATGATCGATATTTGCCAGATATCGACGAATGATTTACGGTATAACTCGTCTAATGGCGAAATTACAACCGAGTTTTGTAATTTAATTGCATGGTAATTTTCACGCTTGCTAGATTGTTCCTCGTGGTTTATCCTTCCTCTGCGGTCCCAATTCATCCAATCCACTGTGATTTCATTTTACACCAATCGATGAAGCGATCGAACGTGCATACTGATGGGTTTCATCGTATTCTGGCTGCTATCAGTCACAGCTCTTCTATCTTTGGATGTATCTTACTAATTAACGTGAAAGCGGATGCGAGCAATAGCTAACTTGCCAGGTTAACATTGTTCGGCTTATACATTGGCGTGCATAAATCATTTGGAGCTTAACCAAAACACAATGGCTCAATAAGAACGTTATGGAATTTCGTAATGGATCTTCTATCGCCGATAAATTGAAACAAATATCTATTAAAAATTTATATTGTTATAAAAAAGAAACAGAAAACATTCCACGAATTTTTTTCTTTTCGTGATGATTAAACCCTAGTCTTTTTTTAGGCACGATTAATATATAAGCAATGAATTGATAAATAGTTTAGAGATATAAGGTAGCATCATCTTCATTTGATAAGATTTCACTGATTGATAATAATGAATTATATCAAAATATTTGGAAATAGGCAAAACGAAACGCGTTCTATGATCGCTAGATTCGATGATGAGAAAGAAATTGATAACAATTATTCACGATTAATATCGGAGCTGATCGTCGAGAAGTAAATTGATAAAATTATTCATATTGTATCATACGTGCCGCGGTATAGTCATAAAGCTGATTGTGTCCTGGGGAATGTGCATACAAATGGAGGTTCACGGTAATGAATTTCAATAATTAACAAATCATTTTGTCCAAGATTTTTCGACTGTTGTATTCGTGTTCTCGACGAGGATTAAATTTCGTGAAGAATAATATCATTTTATTGCTTCTTCTCGTCTTATCGGAATTTTATTATTTTCAAATTGTTCATCGCGTTGATTTCGAAAGGATGGATTTTAAAATCGGATGGGAAAAGGAAAAAGCTCGTCAAATATTAAAGAGTTAAATCGTTGAACGATGCGTCTTGGCTTTAACGAGCGATTCTGTTGCCAATTAATATCCGATAAATCGGATCTGGCGATCACATTGACTGGTTGTGATGTCGCGTGATATCAATTCGAAACTTATTTCGAAATCGCGCGTCTGTCTTTAGAATTATGCTGTCTACGCTCTGGCATATACAGATGGCATTTTTAATCGTTTCGAATATCAAAAATTTAAATACAATTTGAAGGTTTACGAGTTTCATTTCTATTTGATAAATCGATACTGGAACTGATAAAGCAGATGAGGAGAATTTTTTGAGAAATCGCGTGTTAATGGGCCTTTATTTAAATATATACGGGTCTTTCGATACGATTCAGTTATGAAAGCGACGAATATGGTATAATATTGAAAGATACACGTTCCCCTGCAATTACGTATACGTTATTACGCAAGTTATATTCGAGCAAATATTGATTCGCGTATTTATACAATATTCTAATAACTGGCGGAAATTTTATACGTCGCATCTACTAGAAGAGACACTAAATTCCACCTGATTCTCCTGATTGATAATTGTTACTTTAACATTCGTAGAAATTTGAGAATATATTACAACTCGAACGAAGATATTACAACGAAGATACTTTTATGCTATTTTTAAAAATTGTAGAAATTCTTCATTTTGAACGTCTCTTTTAAATTTTGGCTCGAAAGATCGATCGATATATTTTAAATAATTATCATTCTTGATATATATATTTTTGTTATATTATATTTGTTTTTCGAGAGAGGAACATATATCGAGATAATATCAATCGAAACGACATTGATATTTAATAGGTAGTATTTATAAAGAAAAAAAAAAAACTTAAATAGAATGGATCTCGTTATTTTTCAAACAACCTAAGTATATGTATGTGTAAAACACTCGAACGAACACGCGTCTATAAATGTTGTCTGCATGTGGGACACACGGAGGGACGTTCACACGCGTGGGTATATCTTTACACTGGATACACAGTGTGTAACAAACTTGTTCACACACAGGGATACACGCTTACCGTCACACAGAGGGGCGATACGTATAGACACGATTCTTCTAATGTGGGCCGTCGCCGAGAATGTTAAATTTAGGGTATGTTCGAGCAGTCGATTCTCGAATGGTGCCCACGCACGTCGCAGGTGCTTTTATCGAAAGTTCGATTCAGCTTTTCGCGGAATCAAAGTTTTCGAGCGTCGTATTTTTCCCGTCGTGTTTTGTTCAACCCTTTTCTTTTCTTTCTTTTTTTTTTTTTTTTCGTCG
>NW_006263351.1:11465-27153 GCF_000469605.1 Apis dorsata
CGAGCGCAAACTCGCGAGAATCGCGACCTGTTCATAAACAATTTCGCGTGTCACGTGTCGTTGAACCGCCACCACGTGTAGTAGAGGCGTGACAATACAAATAAATAGGAAGCATGCTGGCAAAATGCCAGCACGCGCCATTATGGATTCTGAAATTGGAAATTTATATCCCAATCGCGGTAAATAATCGAGAATCATGGAATGATCATTCGCAGATGGCGAGAAAGTTGGGATAGAAAGCAGCGATGGAACAATATTATAATCGTAAGAGGTCGAGAAATAATAACAAGTTAAAAATTGGAGTTGTAATGGAAAATTTGTGATTGAAGAGAAGATCCGTGGAGAAGATAGAAAGGATTGAATTAAGATTTCGTTCAAGAAAGAAGCACGACGAGATATATTGTCAGAAAAGAAATTAGAACTTATTATAGTTATTGGCAGTATAGAAATAAATCGAGGAAGCGAATTGGATAGATATATGTGCGATGACGTAACATGAGTACAACGAAAATGTGACTACTATATTGCAAATACAATCTCTGCAGATATGACGACATTCGAGGTGTCTCGCGTTGAGATTTTTTCAGACGTATCTCGTTGACTCCACTTCGTGTGTCTACGGTCGATAATCTCTCGACTTTTCTCTTGCTACATTTTCAACTCTTTAATGAGCTCGCAAACATTGAAATCTGTGCACGTATGATATTGGAGAGAACTGTGCCAGTCAAGATTTCATTATAATAAATATAATTTCATAAAGAAATATTTTATTTCGATATTTATAAAGTTAAGAAAAATAGCTAGCACGAAAGTCGTGGATTAATTCATAATTCGTAGCGAAATTTTCTTGAACGTGAAGAGGAAATTTTTCAAAATTAACAACAGATAACAGGCTGCTTTATGATTCAATATGTGGTTGCCGGTGATATCTATTTTATGGACTATCGTGAATTTGGTGCAGCGTAAATTTACGACAAAAAGTGTGATGTATTCTACGTTAAATGAAACAACAGGTAATTTTTTCCTTTAAGTTATTAGTCGAATGTTGACTTATATCTTATCTGAAAAAGATTATGAAAAGTTGTATATTAGGTCATAATAATCCGTGGCGGGAAAATATCGATTGTTCTCTAAATCTCGCAAAGATTTACGAGAATTTCAAACATGCGAAATTGCGTTTTACTGGGCTAGCTATCGATGCAAGTAGCGATTATACGATTTCTATTGTCATTTCTCAATCGTGATTTATACGATTCAGGTTAATGTCGTATCAGAAGCTCTGGAATTTGTTTCTCTACAGATCGCAGCTGTAATTTCCGAATACCTAATTGGCTAATTAATCGACGAATAATTGAATTGGTGGAATGTCTTCTGTGTTATCGTTACAATTATATATATACGATAAATTATATTGAAGTAGCATAAGAAAATTTAATCCATCTTTTGAATATTACACAGCTTTAATCATTAAAATAATACCAACAAGATAGAACATTCACAAGAAATAACGAGCAAATTAATTATAAATTTTAACATTATAGGGATTCGACTTAATTGGATGTTTTAATTTATTCCTTGATTATACATATACATATTACATGCAAATATATCATCAAATATTCCTCTACCTTTATTCTTGTCTTTTCCTTTTATCTTCTTTACGTCGTATATGTTAAAATATTTTCCATGTTAAAACAGGATTGCTTAAGTTGATTTAATCTTGACTTGATCGAGCCACTTTGATTATCTGTTGACGCTTTGACGATTGATCCAAAAGCTAGTGAAGGCTCAATTTATATTTTTCCACCCAAGAATGATAAAATCTCTTTTCCCGGGGTTGGTGTTGGAAATACTTTTACTTACGTACTTGGCGAGTTTGAGGAATGGTGGAGGATTAAAAGAAAAAAAGAATCGGTACATGTATGAGTTTTAAGAAATAAATGGAGCCTTGAAATAGCAGAATTTGCCTCTATCCACTTCGGAATACTGACATCATCACGAAACCTTAGAATCTCGTGTTCGATGTTAGATAAGTTCGATATCTTCAAGACTTCGGTTTAATTCTCGGTGGATCTTTCACGATTCTGAGCTCATAAACCTCGAAGTCCTAAGATTCTTTAATGGTCTCAAGATATATCCTCTGGTTCAAACGCTAATCTCGTAGAACTTGAAGTTCTAAGCATTTCGACGTGCTCTTTGACGAGTGTATCGAATTTTTAGAGTTCGAGCTTCGATGATCTTGTTTTCACAGGACTCAAAGGGTTTAACAGGGTTTAACGTTCTTAAGGTGGATGCTTCCACCGATCATCTCGGGATAGTTATTTCTACGATCCTCGAATTTAGTTTCTTCAATTTTTAGGTAATTTTAACTTCGAGACTTCATATTTTTTTTTTATAGACGAAGATATTACAGATATGATTCGCTTCTTTATTTGTTGAATTTATATAGTGATCCACTTATGTAATTTCATTCTTATTATGCTATACTTATCTATCTTCTCATACTCTTGTAATATGAAACTTGCTTCGATCCCTTATGCATCACGTAATACGATGACGTTATAAAATATTTAATATTTAATATGGCAATGCTATTGAAAATTTGAAACGAACTTTTATGAATAAATTAACGCGTTAAATATTGGTAAAATATTCGCAATATAATCGATACATCGTGATTTTTACAATCATTACAACGCGGTTCGTGAAATCTCTTTTGATAAAAATCATTTCGTAATATAAATATAGTTATATAGTGTGATAAAATTTTAAGAAAACAACGTAATATCTTGGATCACTGTATATAGGAAACAAATGTTAAATGTGATTAAGAATTCGATCGTGAAAAGCTCAAAACGTTGCAAAATTTCAGCTGTAATTTATCTCGGGAATCTTGGCAACGATAAAACTCTTAGGAAGTTTTCGTCAGACAAGAGAAAACGTCGGACAAGTACGATCAAACTGATAAAAATTGGCAAATTACACGGGTACATCTGGCCATGATCGACCATCTCGTTTCCCAGATTCTAGACAAAATTCAACGAATAAATTGGCATCGTTGAAAGCTCGAGACAAGTCTGATACGTCGCATTAACGCAACTAAATATCTTGGACAATGTTTGACGAATGAATCGATAATAACCGAATTCAAACACGCTGCTCATCGCGCGATTCTCTATATCATTGCTCAGCTGTTATCTCGCATTCCTTTCATTCATCTTCCCTTCTACCTTCTTCTCTCTTCTTCGTGGCTTTTTCCACCAGCCAGGTTGGACCGTGTTCATCTTCCATGCTCGTTCATCGAAGCTCCTTTTCTCTCTCTCTGCCTTTCCGTCCTCGCCACTTGTGCGTGTGTCTACCTTCAAAATTTGCTCGCGACCACCCAGACGTGACGTAGATGCCCGCTATTCTGGTTACCGTGTGACGTCGTCCTCACAGTGTTCAGAAATAAACTCGAGTGGCAAGATGCTGCTCGTTGTGCGGCCTCTTTCTCTCGTCCACCTCTTTTAACCTCCATTTGTCACTGTCTTCCCTCTTGGCCCGCGGTGATTCGCACCCAATTCGACGATTATTGTGTCACGGACAAGCACCAAAGCAGAAAATTAGTAGACCAATTTAAATTCGCGCCCGGTGATGTTAGTTGCACGATGAATAAACGAGAGAGGGCGAGTTCCTTGCTCGCTCGATCCCTTGCCTAGAGCCACTGTTCCTGTCGTTAAAACGATTAATAAGCGCACACATAGTTGGCAAACGATGGCATAACCTTGCGCCACATTTTCTGAAATGCGACATTCCACCAGTGAATACCTTTGGCCCATTGTTTTTCAAGGAAATATTTCTTTCTTCTTATGGATAACAATGATGTGCATTTTAATAATTTACAATGATTTACAATTGAAGATTGAAAATTAAAATTTATCCCTGTGAATTATATAGATTTTAATATTCAAATAAACGGATTTTAATATTCGCTCTTTAAATATTCAATTTCAAGATACAAGAATTACGGGAATAATTTATATTAGAGCAGATCCAAGAATAAGGTGGTTTATCGCTCTATATTTTTATGGGATTTATGATCTCCAGACATCCTTTAACGAGTTTCTTTACTTCCTCCAGTCTTATAAATGTTCGTCCTATCCAAGTTTTCAAAGTTTCCTCTCTTGGATACAATTTAGTTAAACTATTTTCAAAAAAAGAAAACAAGACTTTACAAATATTACTGTCTCAAAGTTTCTGCATTTCTACATTAACTGTATCTAAAACAGTATATTCAATTCGCACACATTTCACGACCGATTTCACCGATTTCACAATTCAAATTTATTTATTCATTCTTCCATCTGGAAATGAAATTATAACATTACGACTGAGATCATCTTCCTCTCTCTCTCTCTCTCTAAGAGATCTCGCGTTTTAGCGAATTTAAAAAAAAGGATCGTTACAATGTTCCGCAGAATGTTTCATTCTTCTTTGTTCTCGATTATCAGGAAACTAGTTTCATTGGACGAGTCGTTAGAAGCTGCGGGCATACTCCCAGGGCAATCCAAACAACGGTTGAAAGTTACATTTGTTTGTCGACCAGTCGGGCATGGTGTAAACGAGCGGCTCGTTCGTTGATAACAAAAATTTAATTAGAGAGATGCGATTCACTTTACAGTTGTGGACGGTTTTTCTTTTCTCGGATAATGAAGTAACGCCGGCAGCTAGCCACTCGTGCTTTACCGTCTAAGGGCCGGAAAGGAGGGTAAAAAGTTGTGCTTTAGGTATACGTACGACCTAACCACCTAACCACCTTTTCTCTATTTCTCTCTCTCTCTCTCTCTCTCTCTCTCCCCGTTAAGCGAACGATGGACTATTTCATCGTCTCATCGATCTGTTTCGTCATTCTTGCGCTCCTTTTTTCTTCTGTCGAATCCTCCTCCATCTCGTCCTTTGATCTATCTCAGTTCGGGGAGAAGGAGGCTTCCGCTTCCCTTCCAGTGTCCTCTCTCTCTTTTTTTTCGATTTCCTCGGTTCTGGTTTTCTGGCGTAAATACATTTCCGCATAGAGAGCGCCACTTTCAAACTTGGCGATCTTCTCCCAAACCATTTATCTTTTATCCTTGTAAATGCGGTACTCGGATATTCTTGTCTTTGTCCTGTCCTCGCGTTGCACGGCAAAGAATAGAGATTTACCAATCCTCTCACTCGTAACGTTGCTCCTGTTAGGATAATGAAACTATTTGCAACAACGATGACTTTGCCGTTAGTATCCCAGATTTTCTACGTTTTCCCCTTTCAGGATGGATTTAGTTAGAAGTTTTTAATCCAAATATCAAACCTCTTCTCGCAGATGAAATGAATATTTCAGCAATGTGATACCGGTTCAATCAAATATTTGCATTATTAATTAGCTTGTTAATTGTTCCAGATATTCGAAACGATATTTGTAATACCATTCACGATGGAATCGTTCTATTAGAACAATTCGAGAAACAAAGTATCGTTTCGTTCTATTATTTTCTTTCTCGAGTACGGAAAATTCATTGTTCCTCCCGTGTATAATCCTCGTTTTTGAAAAAAAGAGAGAGAGAGAGAGAGAGAAAAAAGACACGGTTTACGTGCCACGGATGGGGAACAGTCGACAGACAAATAGCAGTCTAAAAAATTCGTTCTGATTAAAAATTCTTCCTTCAATCCGATGGGATACGTTAGCGTGAATACGTTTCGTACGAGTAGCTTCCTCTTTTCTCTCTTTTTCTTTCTCATTTTTCTTTTCTTTTTTCCTTTTTTTTTTACTATTCTTTTACCCCATTTTTTTCAAACGGTTCTTCGTTATCGTCTTTTACGGTCAGCCTTTACATTTTCCAAGCCGAGTGACCGCTTTGTATTAAGCAACGTCCAGTAATTAGGTACGTAAGGTGTCCATCGAACTTGTATCCTCATAGTCGATTTTCTTCTTTGCCCACGAACCCGCCATTTTCGAGCTGATTTTGAACCGGCGGTGAATGTTTCTCTCCTCTTTATTACAGCGGTGAATTTTTGTCGTCAAAGCTGGCAAAGCCCTTGTTCACCAACCTTCCCTGTTTCGCGTCTTCGCATCGACGGGTTTAATACCGCTCCAGGGTTAACGGGCTGGGTACAAAAATATTTCTCTCCAAAGGCATGGATGCGTTCGCGGAAACGCGCGTTTTTCCCCGCCTCCCTTCGTTTCGTCCCCTTTTCTCCTTCGCGGATCGTGGAAAACGCGAACGTTTAATCGATGTCCCATTTTTGCGATTATTTTTTTACAGCAAAAATATTATAGGCTCGGGAGTAATTTAATTATTCTTTTTAAATCGAATTATAACTTATAACTATGATTTTTGCACACTTGTAAAAATCTCATAAATATGAGAATATCCGATCCTCGATCCTGCATTTGTGAAAACGCGAATGATATCGTTTAAGACGATTTTGATCGTAGAAATACATTTGTCCATTGGATATTCGTTTGAAAGGGCGGATAAATTTCGAGAGTTTCGAGGTTTCAGGCAGCTGACCTCGGTCAATTTCCTCTTCGTTTTTTTGTGTGACTTTTGTGCAAATTTTGTGAAGCACCGTGGTTCGGTAAACGTCGAAATAATTTCTGGATTCGAAGTTAGCGAGAAGTTTCTTCTTTGACGTTTTTTTCAGTCCGACGTAATGTTATTTATGGTTTATGTAAATGAGAATCCGTAACGAATATCCCCTCTTGTTGATTCTAATTCTTTGCGTGGAAAACAATATTTAATAAATATATTTAAAATATTCGTAGATATATTTTTAATATTTTAGATGGATTCAAAATTATTTTCAAAAATAGATATTCTTTAGAGATATAGTCATATGAATATAAATATGATAATTCTTTTGAAAGGACAGAGATAATATTTTATACGCATCTCACTGCGAAATGTTCTCACGATTCAGTTCCATCTTCGAGGAAATTGGCTTAATTATGCTTCTCCGGTATGCAGGTAACGTCGAAGATAAATTCTTGCTTAAATGTCTTATTGAAGTATCTTAAAATAGGTCAAGGATGTAACAAAATATTTCGTGTTTTATGAATTGTTAAAATCATTCATAAGTTGAACAACGACGTACTTATTTATTTACAAAAATTTAAAGAATTTATTCCTTTTTTTTATCGATGGACGAAATTGAGAATTGATTTCGATTTAGTTTTATTTACATCTTGGAACGAGAATAAATATACTATAAAACGAATACAATCATAGATGAAGTATGGTAGCAGCTGGTCGTGATGCCTTTTCTGATTCCCAATCGTCCATTCGTGGAACAATCGGCGAGAGAGATCTCATTACCTCTCGCCCGGATATAACGTCGTTTTCCTTTGACGCCATCGTTCGATGGGTTCACTTCATGCAACCTCATAAACGATGAAAATAGGTCAGGAATAAAGTTATTTCGACGTTGTAAGAGGATCGTTGGTTCCTTTGTGTCGCTGATATTGCACTCTTAATAACTTATGTCGCGAAATTTCCTCCAGTGTCCTGTGAGAATTCCTTTCCTCGAATTATATCGGTACTCAAATATTTTTAAGAAATTTGCTAGAATCTCTTGCGATTAATTGGAATCTAAAAAATACTTAAAAAAAAAAATACGAATCTTAAGAATCTTTCGAGAAAAATTTAAATACATAAATTAGAAAGAATTCATAATTATCCTAGAATTCTAAAAATTATTCGACAATTATCGAGAAAGATGAACGTTTTATAGAAATTTTCAATTGTTATTTTCTCGATTTTATCTCGATTCCTCATTGATTCGGTTATTGCGTGTATTCGAGATGCGCTTGATCGAGACTTGGTTGATCCTTGGTTTATTTTCACGCTGATGGATCGCGCGCTGGTTTTCGACGGGAACTGTAATCTATAAAGATCAGAATATAGAAAGCGAGATGGAAGAGGGAGATGGGCGCGGTTATATCACGCTGCGAGGTGATAAAACCACTAATTGTTCGGCGAGAAACTTGGCGTCGCGCTATATTCGAGCATCGACTACTGAAACAGCTGCGCTTCAGCGTGTAACATTGCAACAAAATTTTATCGAATTACTTAGAGTTTTAAAAATCCTTTAAATCGCCCCTGTTACAACGAATTCTAAGACAATAACGTTTTCTTTGTCTTGTGCTTGATAGGTGAGTGTGACCAGTTCGTGGGGTGCAACAAGGTGGAAATCATCACAGATTTTGCGCCACGTACCGCACGAAAACACGCAGGTAGGAAATGCATTATAAATCATTTATCACGCACGTAGGTAACGCGCGAAAGAGAGAGTTAAATTTGACGGAGGATTGTACAACAGGGTGAAAAATGATATACGAGTTTTTAGAAACAACTTTATAAGCGTAGCACACATTTTAGCAGTTATAATATACGTAAAAAAGTCTGGAAATATTCAAATATTCTATGCTAGAGATCATGCAAATGTTAACTCGAGAGATAGTAAAATCGTAGAAAAGTAAAGTCTTGGAAGGGTTTGTGATGTTTGCCCGTTGGCTGAGCTTTACGAGTGAAGAAAAGCACTGGTTGGTAATGTTGGTAACCGGTCAAGCCGCATTGTGCTCTCCATTGCAGTAGATTCACACATTTACAAGTCTCCTCGTACGTGTGTTATGCAAGTCGCGTTTTCATATATGTATGTGGTGAGTATGTGTGTGTGTATAGCGAGTACAACGATTGGAACGATAGCACTGTATGAGAAATGGTGCTATTAAATTCGACTGCAGTCGCATCGTGCGGCTTTACACTTCTTTATGCGGCATACGCAAATCAGAAATGCGTTTGGTCATTGTTCGCATTATCATTTTTTTAACGCGAGTTTCCCATTATATATATATATATATATATATATATAAAATTTCAAATTCATCGAATATTTTTATATAAATGTGAATCAGAGATTCGTTAACATTCTTTTATATCATTTCAATTTTAATTATTTATTTTTTACTATTTCTTTCTTTTTGGTTATTTTACATTTTTTTTCCATTAGAAAATACTTTAGCTGTACGATAAAAATTATTTAAAAGTTATTAATATATGGAAAATATTTTTAATGTTAAGAAGAATTATATTTTTAAATCTAGAAAATTAGATTGATCGAAATACGCAAAGTTTTTCCCTTATTATTCGTCACAGAGAACATATTTACATTGGAAAGACGAGAAAAGGGAGAGGGGATAGTCTCTTATTATCCTCACGAATCGTGCTCGAATATATAAATAAATATGTATATTGTACAAATCGACGAAAGTAAGACGCACAACCTTGATTTCAACGTTAGTATGGTCTCGTCTGTGACAAGGGAAACATCATACGGAAGTTCTCTCGGTTATAGAAACGAATAAGATCGTAAAAAGGGAACTAGAAAATATAACACGGAACATTTCCAATTCAGTTTTCGATATGGTTCAGTTTTCTGTAATCGTCATAACAATCGGTGTCAAAGATCTCGTTTTCTTTTCTACGCGAAACGATATGTCATTGGAAGAATGATGATTTGCCAAGTCAGCAGAGATTCTCTCGCCTTTATTCGTTCAAAGAATCGATAAATTTTCTTTCTATTTTTCCACCTTCGTATTCTCAGTTTCTCCGCCTCTATTCTTTTTTCACGTTATTGTCCGACACTCTGATTCAGAATATTCCTGATCTTAAATTGTTCTACGATGCTTATTGATTTCATCGTGTATTTTCCAAGCATAATTCGAGTTCAAATTTTATTAGAATTTTAACGCATTCGTTACGGGTGATGCGAATGTGTCTTGCGGATTTTTTAATTCGTGGCGCGTATGGTGGCCTCATAAACTATTTTAAAAAATGCGAAAGATGAAAAAGAGTTTTCTACGTACTTGCATACGAGTTAAATACAAATGTCATCATCAGCATGCATTATTTTCGTTGCTTTTTCACCATTGTCTTCGCTGTGCATTTATCAAAAATATGAATATCCGCCAGCGAATTAAAAAAAATGTTGAACCAATAATTGCACGTCGAAGTTTATGTTATTGACAACAATTTATAATAACTCTTTTAACGTGAAAACTTTTTTTTAGTTTAACGAATTTTCGATTTCATAATGTTAATTTGTAGGAAATGGAGTTGGAGCGAACTGGGTCGTTAAGTTAAATACATACGAAACGCTTGTAGTAGACGCAATTGGATGCTTCCTTGATGTACGTCTTCATGAATATTTATCTTCTCCTTTCCTTATGAACATCATAAACGAGACTACGGTTTTTCTTTACACAAATTAACGAGCATCGTTGCTATGGAAAAACTTTTATGAATTCTTTTTTTTCTATTCCTTTTACGTGATATAAGGAATTCAATTTGGTAACTAATAATTCTTACCAAAGTTAGAAAGGATCTGCATACAATACTGGTATGGAAGTTTTAAAAGTTTCGAATCGAGCCAACGAAATAGTTAATCTGGACGAATTCCAATAATTTTGCCAAAGATGGTTCCTTTTTGGCCAATTTTTATTGTCACATCGAATTAATTCGACATTTCATCGTTTCTTATATTTCGTCCTCGAAATCTTTTATATTCATCTTTCATAGCTCTTATTTTTTATAAAAATAATATACGTATAAAAAAAAAATCTAATAATAAAATTTTCAAACATTTTCTCCAAAGAAAACAATTCCCCGAAAATATTCCACGTGTTGTTTTCTATCTTGAATTTGAGAGAGATCGAATGATTTATATCATGCTTTTGCAATTCAAAACAAGTATTCCCGTGCAAAACAGCTTTCAAACAACGTCGTACAGAATTTTACACAGAGCGTGAATAACGATGATAAACCCTATTTTTAAACGTTCCTAGGATAGATAGGCAGCCGCGACAAAGCGAGGCAAACGAGGAATCGGCAAAAAGTTTTTCTTGAGGGCTTTAAGAGCTTCAACTTTCTCACGTGTTTTCTACTACAAAGTCGCGGGAACTTGCGAATAACTTGGCAACTTTATTACAACTGCTATGACCGAAGCAACACTATTCCAGCCGCGGGTTAAACAGCACCGGTTAACAACGCTCCTTAACCGAGTGGTTGCACTCGATACGGTAATCAGGAATTATTGCCATTAGTCTTATCGTGCCCTCGCCTCTCGCTAAATTGCGCTCCACTCGATCGATCGACCTTTGTAAATTGTTCCAACATCTCTCTCTTTCTCTCTCTCTCTCTCTCTCGTTATCTTCGCAACGATTCTCGCAATGAAACGGAAGAGCCGATGGAAGTGATTTCGCGGTATGTTAATTTCGGAGGATCGTTGAATTAATTTCGAGTGTCTCTCACCTGTCGCGCCACCACGCTCCCATAGATGTTCCCTTTTGCTTTGTGCTCGAGCGTCCAATGACAATACACCTATTTAGTTACTCCGCTCTGCAGACTCTCTCTCTCTCTCTCTTTGGATCCTGGTTAAAGGAGATACTGAGTACAGATTCATGGTTCATTTGTGTGTGGGAACACCACGCAGTCTGTTCGTTTACCATAACTCAGGCGTATCCTGTGTGTTGTTGCAATTATAGCTACGTTAATTTCGTTCGCGTGTTGTTGTTGCATCGCTATTCTGTAGATCAGATTAATAGTTTAGGGAATTGCGGATAATTTAATCCCTTTCGTATCATTTAATTCCGGCCTCCTCTCCGTGGTCTTATTTGAGGTAGCTTGGTGGAAGTTGTTCGTGCGTTTAGTAATCGATCCGGGAATCTTTCCAGTAAGAAAATTTTGCTTTCATTATGCTGGTACGCATCCGCGTTCGTGGATATTAAAATACTCGAACGAGATCATATAATCGACGCGGATCGTTGGTCAGTTACGTTAATTTCGTATTCATATGCAACAATAAATAAGAACTCGAAGAAAATAATAATATTAACATTTTGGGATAAAGAATCTTTACAAAGGAAGTGTGTTAAAGCGTTTAAAATGTTTCAAATTTCTCTTACTTTTCACAGCAGTATAAGGGAATTCGTAATAGGCAATTGAGGGTGAAACAGTGATTGAACAGTGATTCCGTCAATAATAAAATCGACAATTTTCTTCCTTTCGATTTGGCGTAATTTTAATACGTTTGGGTTTTAATTATGGGTATTTCTCAGGACTGATATCAGCTCGGTCGTGATACATATTTGATGCAACGTTGGAGCGGCGGTAAGCATCTCGCACCTGCACTCCCACCGCACTGCTGTATCGCTGCAGCTTTCCGTACAAATTACTCTCAACGAGGATAAATGGTAGCGATGTATTACGCGTAAATCATAAGTGTCGCCACTGAGCGTGGTAAAGAGTGTCCTATTCGTTTATAGTGAGGATGCGGCGCAATTATCTTGGCCAGCAACCATACGAATAAAATACTAGGGAACTGGTAAAAATCGAATCTTCCGCCAACGAGGGGAATTCTCCGTATCTCTTACCTAATTTTAATACATCGTGCTACTTTTGTTTAATCGTGGCCGACGAGCGTTACGCTCGGTCGAAATAACCTTTCTCTTCCAATTAGCGGATGGGAAATAAAATGGCCACGAGCCATTCGTTGCTCGTGCAACGCGTAAAAATACTACGCGTTTTGAACGCGTTCGCGTCGCAACTGCGGTCATTCGTTGCCAAACAAATTGTGGAAGGGTTAGGGAATGGCGGTTGTAACAAAGGGGAAGTAGAGGGATGGAGGATATCGTTCTAAAGTGGCGTGGATGCAATTTGCCGGCCACTCGTGCGCTATTTACTTCGAAACAATTTAGGTTCTGGTCGCCGTGGCGCAGTTCGTATACGTCACTGTCGGACAAAAGCCACGTTACATCCCTGCTATCTACGATCCTCCAAGGATTTTTGCCTTTCCTTCGCCTTTTCCGCCATCATCTTCGCGATCTTTCCAAACCTCGACCATATCGTTAAACTCCTTCAAGTTCTAAATTTTAAATTTATTTCTTCTGGCTTCCTGTTTTATTACACTTTGGAGCAACATTTTTCGAAACATCAAACTCGAATAACTTGCAAATAATTTGCGCAATTTTTTTTTTTTCTTTTTCTTTTTCTTTCCATTCATAGTGTTTTCAGTTATTCGTATTCTATGGAATATTAAATAGAGAATCAAAAAATCATTTTCTCGGCTGAAAATACAACTTTTTTCTATACTTCTATGGATTCGATAGAGCGATAAGATTGCGTGACTTGCTCCGATCGAGTAGATTGATGCGTTTCACAATCCCATCGTTTTTATTCCTGACTTATGGCCAGGGTGCAAGCTGATTCATTTATGAGAAGAGCCTCGGCAAGATGTCTGACCGTCTTCTAGGCGTGCAACCAACCGAATGGCAGGAAATCGATTTTATCTTACAGTACTTTTAAATATCGTTTCGTTTCTTCTCGTAGATTCGAGAGATTGTCGGCTCATTGAAGATTTCTCAGTGAAAATAAGATGGACGATAAAGGGGAAAATATTGTGAGGATCGTTTCAGAAATAATATTTGGAGAAAAATATTTGCTTTTTTAAATATTTTCTATATTTATCTAAAAAGTGAAAAAGTATCAGTTTTTCGATTTTTTTTTTTTTTTTAACAAATATTACCGTTTATACAGATTCGAACAATAATACGTATCGAGTTTCATATACATATCGGATATCGATGTGTATTATTCGAATTCGAATTGTTTTTTTCATCGTATCATGGAAACTCATTAAATCGTCTTCACTCCGATGGGTAGATAAATTGACAATGCATATTTATCAATTACATCGTGTCATTTTCTATTTTGATGAAAATATATTGAACGTGAATGCGTAGTAGTAGCGTCATTTCAATTTTTTAAATTTTAATCATCGGTTTGATAATTGTAAAAAGTATAATGAATATATCCGCGATCGATACTAATCGAAAGTTATTCGAACGATACGGAATATGATTGTATTATAGAAATGATCGATCGAATGGATAATTTTTTACGAATTATCCTGATTGTATTGTGTGAAAGAAACGTTATCCCGGTATATGTATCGTGTCAAAATCAAAACGTATCGACGGTGTTTCCGTTTGTTTGCTCGCGGTCCAGGAAGAAGAGAGGGGAAAAAAGATTGAACGGGTATCGATCAGAATTCTGGATATTATAAATCAAACGATAAACCGTTCGCGTGATTTCATCGTGTCGATAATAATATTTGATGAAATTTTCGACATAACTGTCTACAACGTATGAAATTATAATATTGATTTTACTCGCAAGCAATTACGATTATAATTTCAATTTTAAATAAATAAAAGGCATTCCCGTTAAGAGGAGAAGAAGAATGTAATAAACGCGAGACATTCGTTCGAATCATTCGTTGCGTAAATAAATTTTACATAAAAATTTCACTATCTATATCGCGACGTTTATTAATTCTACGCGCATGATTAAGTATCGTATATCGTGACGAATATTTTTACACGTTTATTATTATTTATCTTCTTTACGTAGTAAACGTTGCAACGTTGATCAGTGGTACAACTCGACGCGATTGATTTCGAAACATTTTTAACATTTCGAGTATTTATATCGAGGAACATTGATGATTATCATATTTTGAATATTTCATTTTTTTTCTCGCGTGTTATAGATACGACTGGACGTTTAACCAAACGCTCGGGCGCATTCAGGAGCGGTGATAAACCTTTTCGACTATCGCTACTTCTCATTCAGCTATGCCTGAAATCTATGCTAATTCGTGGGCATAAAATATTTGCTTTGACCCGCGCATGTACCGAGTCCACTTCGGAATTCGTGGCCGTACAATAGCGCGAGTTGATTTATGCGCGACTGACGAACAAATTCTACCCTCCTCGCGGCCTCGTGTATTACTGTTGTGAAATTTTATGGATCACCTTGTCATGTTAGTCACTCGTTTGATCGCAACGGGTAAGATCGATGCGTTGACCATCTCTCGAATCTTCGAATCTGAGTAAAAAATTGATGACGTGGTTATACCGTATTTGAACGAAATAGATGGAAAATTGGAGGGATGGTTTCAAAGATTAAATATTTGAAGCATCTTTTTCTTTTTTTTTAATTTCTAAAATATTTTTCAAATTTTTTCAAGCACATTTCGATCGAACCACCCTTATATATATTCATTGATGTAAGAATATTCGTCTCGTCGGCTCGTGATCTAATAACGTCGATGAATAATCACTTCACGAAACGGTAATCCAAAAAAGGAGAGTAATAAATTGAAAGGCGGACCCTTTTGGGAAAGGGAAAGGGAAATTTGTGTCAATTTCACGAACGCCTATCGAGCGCGAAAAGATTTTGCAAGCTCGGCTTTCGACTTGGTTGCATCTACTTGGCGGCTTGGTCCGCCCTTCGACCCGTCTCTCCTGTTAGCCGTATAGATCGCTGTATTCATTATTCTGGCGCTAAATCGTTTGTGAATAATGGCCTCCATGAATCTTTGCCCGTTTCGCGTAGCTGTACCGTGCAACTATCGTGTGCCACGTAAGTCCTCTTGCACCTAAGGAACGCCTAAATAACACAGGCGTTGAAGATTTCTCTCCACACCGTAAAAAATTACGGTATCCTTTATGAAAATTGAAATTAAGGAGGACGGACGTTTAAGAGAAAAACGTTGAAGAAAAAAAAAAAAAAAAAAGGATGATTTAAATCTTGAATACCCGTAATTACTATTCTTG
>NW_006263351.1:27335-35999 GCF_000469605.1 Apis dorsata
TAATTTGATATATTTCCATTGAATTAAAACTGACGGGAGAATAGGAATGAAATAAAATTCTGTGATAAATTGCCAAAATATAAAATTGTTTCTGCTTCTGATCTCGAATTGAAATCGAATTATTATCGCGTAATTTTAATAGGAATATTAATATTTCTATACTTTGATATTTTTCTCCAACATTTTGTCGGTACCGGAGCCGTTCCTTGAGCCGATATCGATGCATCGAAAAAATGTCAAGCACTCGCTTTGTCATAGGAGGTTGGAACTGCGAGGAAGAAGATATAATAACGGATATTTCGCAAAAGTCACGTGATTATGTCCGCGGAGAATCGAGAGTTTCCTTTTTCGCCCCAGGCATGTGCGTGAAACTGACGCGAATAGTCGGGCTCCATTGTTGTCGGGGTTCTTTGTAACCGATACAAAAGGCAACCGGATAAAGTACTCGATACACTTGGTTCGAAATCAAGACGGAAAAGCTGGAGATATCGCGACTACCATTTATCGCTCTTGAATTAATTGTCTTTGTCTAATGTTCTTCTTTAGGTCCGATTTTTTTGTGTCTCGAATATAACGAGGAGTAAGTCCAATAATTGTTCGTAATTCGCTTATAAAATTCGACGAATAAATACACGTTTCTATTTTTTTAATATTTCTATCTCTTCTTTTGTAAATACGTTGTAATTAATAATTATCAACTCGTTTATTGTTTCGTCGCCGTTTGTTTTAGTTAACAATTGATAAACTTGGAAATTTTTCTTTCGTAATAATTACGATATAGGAAAGAAAAGACGAGTGAAAATTTTTATTTAATAAAAAAATATTGGAGTGGCGGGAGAAATACGCGATGAAATTTATAGAAAGAATGGAAAGGAGAGACAAAAAACCGTATATGGAATACGAAACATCGAGAGAAATTCGAAGTCCGTGAAAATTTCCCTCACGAAAATTGAAAATAAATAAACTACGAGATGGAATAATTTTTATAACGCACGTTCGCGATCCGTGTACCGTTTTCCGTCGCTATTTTGCGCGAATGGAGACATTGACAAAAAAAAAAAAAAAAAAAGAAAGAAAGAAAGAAAGGAACAGAATAACATATTCTATATAACGATATAAGAAAAACAACGAGGAGAAAAGCGAAATAATTTGTAAATTGAGATACATATACGATTAATATCGATTAACAATTTATAATCAAAGTGAAACTGATGTACTCGTAAAAAGGATGATCCGACGAATATGTATATCCAAGGTGTACAAGCTTTCCAATCTGGCAGATACTTTAGTCATAAATTTAAAAGAAATAAGATTCTGCTATACGCGTCTGAAAGTCTTCTCTATAAAGCTAGGGGAACTGATCTCTTAAGCCCCCAAGGCCGTAACGCCAATCCCTGCCTTCGGATTGTTTTCTTTCGTTATCTTCTCGTCACATCGCCTCAAAGAAAATAAATGGATATACTCGTTTCTATTAATAAAATGCCTTAATCCTTTGCGCCACGATTGGAAAAATCCGAGCTTTGAGCACCGCGAGTCATAGAAAGCCTGCCTCCATCCATCTTGATATCTCCTTTCGAAAGGAAGATCCGTAAGAACCAGACGAAATCTTTCCTTGAAATCTTCAACTTGCAACCATTATACCAATCCCTTCCATCATCATCCAAATGTCACAGTTGTGGAATAATTCGTACATACGATTCTGAAATTTTCTACGATTCCAAATTCTACTGTTACGAACTCTTCGTTAAATTCCTTACGTTTCTTTTTCTTTCCTTTCGAATTTATCTTAACTCTCAACCTCGTGTTTTACACGGCAAATTCGTACACGCGATTCGCAATGTTTTCCTTCGTGTTCCGGATAGTTTCTGCCACTTGGCAGAAGTTGGTCACGCGCCAAGAAGATGAAAATTACGTGCTCGCGATATTCGTCATACACTGCGATTGGCTGGGATAAAGAATGCGGCGACCCGTACTTCTTTCATTCCAGCTTTCTTCCCAACTCCGTTCCTCCTTTCCGGTTCTCTCGACTTTAATCTGCGACGCGGGCTGCCAGCCGAGTTTATAGAAAAAATGGCAATGCGGATGAAATGGCACGCTCTCATACGTTGGATTCGGGATCGTTGCGGTTCGCTTTTTCTTCGAAGGCACGGCCAACACTTGGCAACGAGTCATCCTACTCGCCACACGTAAATATTTTATGCCTGGGAACAATCCTCGATTAACCGTACCTATTGCGTGAGATTGTCGGTGAGCTGGCAACCGTCAAAAGTTGACGCGATGCCGGATTTAGAAAAGTGTCTGATATAATCGCGGAGTACGTAAAATTCAATTTTTGTCGCGTTTCAATCGATATTGGTTGGAAAGTTAATTCGTTTCAAGGATAATTTTAATTTTAATCGGAGTAATTTGAAGTAGTTTCATTTTTTGATTAAATATTTTCGTGTGGTTCGCGTGTGCATGTTACGTAATTCGTTACGAGGATATTTTTGATTGGAAATTTCTTTTTGATACGAGTTTCCTCATTAATGCTGTTAGTATTTAAATTTATTCTTTGCTATCGATCGATTAATAATTATTATCCGTCGCAATACATTACAATTCTTATGCAACCTTAGATCGAGCTAATAGTGTCTATGATTCAAAATAAACGTGATTCGATCGATGTTTTCTTTCGATGTGTAGAATGGGATGAAATAGCATAAGATCAGGGAATTTCTAAGCTTCGAAATAAGATCGTTTTATACACGATTAAACATCATAAGATATATTCGAAATAAATCTTTATTTCAATTTCATTTCTCAGAATTCATGGGAGAATTAAATTCCCACAAACATCCGCAGTTTACTCATAACCTTCGACTAAAAATTTAGATTTTTTCGAAATTTTCGCTATCGAAATCGATAGTTAATTTTTACGTCGGCTAGGAGAAGTCTTTTTTTTTTTTTTTAAACGAAACGAACACAGCTATCTCGCCGTTTTTATATTTCGTTGGACTTATAACTAGCTCTAGGGCATTGTTTCCCAGATTTTCTTCTAAAAAAAAAAAAAAAAAAAAATATTCCAAAAAAAGAAAAGAGAAAGAAAGAAGAAAAAAAACGTACATTTTCCGCCCATCTTGCCTCGTTTCTAACCGCTTTTTCGAGGCCCCAATCCCCCAGACTCGTTCCCGTTTTCGAGCATCTCGTTTCACGCGATCCATTCCTTCCTCCCTTCCACCGTAGTTCACCTCTTCAAACCAACCTCTTGAGGTAGATACTTCTACCTAATCTGGAGTGTGGATCGATGTGGTGTTCGGAGAGAGGACGACGGAGGTTTTAGAGGCGGGCCTCGAATCTTGGCTTCTCGAGGATTTCATTCAAAGATTTCGACGACCTCGACTACTGACCGTATATCGGAATCTGGCTGGAAATGGCGACACGAGTGCGGAGCCGAAAGGATTCGGACGCATCTTGCCGGATAAAGACGCTGCTTTCCCGAGCTTTCCTCGCGCGGAAGAGAGATTTGCGACGTATACAGGAAAAGGGGCGTAAGTCGAGAGGAGGGTGAGGCATAGAGAGGGAGAAAGAAAGAGAGAAAGAGAGAGGATGAGGGTGGAAGAACGGTCCAGGATAATCAGCTAAAAGTGTGCCTCGAAAATAATGGGTCCGAGTTGACGACGGGATTTCGAGCGAAACCGTGGAAATTTGATACCAGCACACGCGAAACGATCTTATCTTTCGCGGTCTCTTCGAGGGGAACGTAGAATTTTCCTCGAAATCGAAAGGACAAGAAAAAGAAAGGAGAAAGAGAGGTTGAGAGGAGGGTTGGCTCGAATAGGAATGATATCCGTATCGTGGCGGTGAAAACGTTGAAAGATTCAGAGGAAAGAAGTAAATTCGAAGAAATAATTGGAGAATCTGCGCGAGTGAAATATAAACGTAAGTGGTAGGAGAATATTCTTTCCTCGATATTCGAAACTTTTACTTTTGGAAACGTTAAAGTGAGAGGAATTCGTATAAAAATAAATTTGATAATAACGACGGTTTCCTCGAGTGAAATTGATGTTCTACGAAGCAAGTGATCGGCGAATCGGTATCGAGAATGTAGTCCATGTATTGCGTGGCATCGATTTATCAAGTTTTTCTCCCGTCAATTGGAATTCTACGGGAATTGATAGAATTAAGTAACGGAAGGAAACAGAGGAAAAATTGTGGCAGTGAAAAAGGCGAGTGAGAGATCAATTATTATATACGCGTAGCTATGGTATCATCATTCGAATTTGAAAACTTCGTATTCAGATATTTAGATCATCAATGTTGATACGAGAGCTTGGAAATTGAAATTCGTACTATCTCGGAAGATTTATTCTCTAATTTCTCGATGTACATTAGTATTCTGGTCGAATAGTCGAACGGAGCGTAATCGATCGTCGGTAACGATTGAATGAACGGGAAAATTAGGCGGCGTTCGACCCGGTAAATCCACAAAACTTGGTAATTTTTCCTCGTGGTCAAGAAGGGAGGAGACGTTTCTGGATAGCCACACGTGTAACGAAACTTAAGATACCACTTTGCCCGCCGTTTCCCCTCCCCCCGATGTCAAGAGAATTTTCTCCTTGGAAAACTCGCGCGTCGGGCATACGAATTCCAAGCTTTATAAAAAATTCATGCCGCCCTTTTTTAGAAACTTCGTGTCGGGAATAACGGCAAGTTTTTCGCGCGTGGACGTACAAATGTGCGGAAAAATTGTGCTCGACCTTGCTTTTATTTCGTTGCTGTTAAAACTTATCCCCCCCTTCCCTCCTCGTTCTCAACTTTCGCACAACTTTTCCAAGTAATTGGCAGACTTTTTAACGAAATTCTTAGTGGAACTCATTTGAGACGCGGAGGAAATCGCGATAAAACGTTACTGCATTGTCGTCGACAGTCGATCGTTAATTGTCTTGACGTATTGTCGGTGATTCTCGAGCGTGTTTCATGTAAAATTGTCCCTAACCAGTTAATAATTTTGGAACATTGTATGATATTCTGTTCGATAAGCTTGTAACTACGATACCTTCATTATCGTTGGTGTAATGGGATCCATCTTCACGCCGTCATCAACGCTTTTTTTTTTTGTCCATTGGTAATGGGCGCACTCCATTAAGATGGATTAAATTTTTCAATGAAATCCGGTACTTGGAACGCACGTCGATTCCTCTTATCGTTTCAAATGCAAACGACGCATTTGCAAAATCACGTGCAACCACGGCGGAGAACGCGTGAAACGTAAAAGGAAACATTTTAGGAGACGATCGTTGTCCCCCTTTTTCGACCGTGATTAAAACTAGTCTTCGACGGCGATTAAGATACGAGAATACTCGAGATTCAATGCCGCTTTTACCGTGCATTCGAAACTCGTTCGAAAGGCGGGATGCTTCCCTCGGTTCGAGCAGCTGTAATAATAGTGACGACTCGTTTCTTGCTTTTTACGTTCGATTCGAGGGAACGAGCAATTAAAGTCCGATCGTGAGGACGATATTATTTAGCCGTACTACTGGGATAGAGGAGCGAGTAATATCGTTATAGGGAACGTAGGCAATTTGTTTAAGAAGTAATAATATGTTTTTTTAGTTCTCAAATATTTTCATTCTTATTTCACATTTGGAATAATATTTTACTTCCATCCGAATAAATTACTCTTAATTTGGGTGCGTACGTCTGACCCTTGTCAGGCTACTTCTGAAAACATTCCTCGGCATTTCTCAATTAAAAAAATATTATACTCTATCTCATTCAGCCTTCCAAATTTCGGATAATTCAGCCATTCGCGATGAAAATTTCCATTTTCGCGTTATTCCAAATACATTAAAAAAAATTTATGGCTTGAATTTGAATAAATTAATTTAATAATTAATTAACTTGGATACGCTCGTCTGATCCATGTCAGACGCTACTATTTTAAAAAGAATCCCACAGTGTTCTTTAGTTAATTCTATAAAATTTGCATTCAAATAGGTCAGATTTAATTTAATTTAATAAAGTGTCTCAATTGCTTCCTCTTCAAAGAAAGATGCTTATTTAAAAAGAGAGAATTACTCGAGAAATAATGTTGAACGACTTAAAAGTAGCCGCACCCACAAACAGATCGCGAATTCGCTTTATCGCACCTAGCTGAATTCTCTCCGGGGAAGATTCGGCTAGATTTCTGCAAAGAGATAAATAAGTTCGCGAGTTGAATCCCGTAAGGTTTTTAAGGAAGGTAGGAACATTTTCCTAGCTTCTAGCAGATAAACCGTAAGAAACTAGTCATTTTTTTTTTTTTTATAAAATTCTTCTCCATTCTTATTTTCCTTCTCGGTTTATTCGTTATTCGTTTAGAAATTTAAAATTTTCTTTTTTATATCGCTTACTTTTTTCACTTATAACGTGGACACGACTACGTATTATTTGTATTTCTTTATCGTACTTTCTTCATTTTTGTGAAATTTTATAATCTTAATTGAGACATGCAATTTTATAAAATAATTATATTTATCTCTATATAATAATTTATATTTATCTTTATTTCAATTTAAAAGTACGATTGCAAAATCTCTGAAATGACTTGGATAACTTATTCGAAGAAAACTATTTAGTTTTTATAAATATCAGATCCAGATTTAATTCATAGATCGACGTCTATTTTCTTCCCCATTAATTTTCGTGATGTACGGTACTTTTTCGTTTGAAGTGTGAAACGTGCGGTTCGTTCAATGCTTCTTTTGTTATTGGTCGGCGTAATCAAACGGTTGTTGTCGACAGACGTACCTAATAAATCGTAATCGGTGCAATGCTATCTGTAGGTGGTGCCTACCCTGCTTTAAGACCCTTTCCAAAGGCTCGAGATTGAAAAACGATCCACGAGGTTCTTCATGAAATTCAATTAAACGTTTTAAAAATGTGTTGTTTCGAAATTTAAGGCCGAGTGTATCTTCTCGTTCGATCTTTCGATAAAAATTCTCATCGAAGTTAATTTATAGCGTAGCACTTTTTTGAACAGTAATTACCGTCTTAACTTTTTCTTTTATAAATTTAATCATTGGTAATTATTGCTATCTTTATAACGCGAGAATCATAAGGATCTACGATCTTCGATAAATATCGAGGGAGAGGAATTTTCAAAGTTTAGAAGCTACCTCGCTAGAGATGTTAAAGCGCGATGTTGGAAAAAGTTTTCAAAGAAAAGTTAGCGAACGAAAGTATCTGTAAGCGCACATCGAAGAAGATTATCGAAAATTTTTTAACAATTTTTAGATCGATAGAACCTTTTATCTTTTACTTTTTTTTTTATTTTTAGATCGGATAACTCTTAGCTTTTTTCTTTCTTCGAAACGAGCGAATTACACATAAGAAATTGTGAATAGGGACAATTATGGTTCAATTATAAATTTGGTAATTAAAAGATGCCGTAAGAGAAAATAGCAGTATCTCGGATGTCTATGATATGTTCCCTTTTCGAAATCTGAACACGAACTATCCGCACTTCGTGAATAGAGTCGAGCAGACCCTTGGCCCAAGGGCTTCGAGTGATTTCGTAGCCGGGTCGAAAGTTAAACGTGTTTCTGCAATCCACAGACACAGTTGAAATACGAATATTCGCAGTCCTATTGAAACTTCTCTTTGAAATACGTATCCTATTTACGCAATTTGACGTTGCTCGTTCAACGAATAATAATAGTACGTGAAATCATTATTTTAACAAAGACAGCAGTTTCGTATTAAGAATTTTTCAATTCTCTCTCTCTATTCTCTGCAAACCGAGAAAGCAAAGAATATTCTACTCGATACAATTCCCACTTTGAATCTTGATGCAATACTCCATCATTGTTTACACGATTATTTTTTAACGAAGATTACAATTTCATCTTGAGAATTCTCCTCTTTTTTTTCCCCTTCCTCTTCTTCCATGTAATTGCAAAGCGAGAAAGAAGAATTCCATCGAATGAAAATTCCTACTTGAAACGTTGGTACCTTTTAGGGTATTGTTTCTCTCGCAGCGAGCAACACTGTCCGCAAACGGGTCTAAAGACATTGTATTGCCGTAGAATTACAGTCTGTTAAACGAGTGCTCGAGAGTTCTAGAGACAAGCAAAGCACTCGAGGTGCAAGTGGCGAACCGTGGAGTCTCTTCAGGCTCCATCCACCGGAGAACGACGGTGCTTTCATCGGTTCAGAGCTCGGTAAAGACCCCGAACCTTTTCCTCTCCGTGCGCCGTATCAGCCTGGTCATGTTATTTTCGCGAAGCTCGTGTCATTTTCGAGTTACATTGACGATGAGTTGCCAAGCTTATTTCGCAACCGTACTCGCGACTTTGGCACCGGCCCTCTCTCTCTCTTCCTCGCAAACTCGATTTTAAATACCGAAATGTTCCTCCTATCCACATTCCTTCAAGACGACGATGGATAATAAATCAGGATTCTTCGAAAGATTTCAATACATATATGGCCACTTTCAAAATTTAAGTTTTTAAGAGTTAATTTCAATTTGAGTTTAAAAACGAAGCGAATAATTATTATAAAACATTGCTCTATCTATAAAGAATTACAAAAATGGCATCGATCCAACTCTCTGTACCTTTGGCATCCGGAAGATGATATTTGTTCCATGAAAATTGAATTTCTAAAAACATTTTCGAGGAGAAAAGATTCGAAAAAAAAAAAAAA
>NW_006263351.1:36146-38918 GCF_000469605.1 Apis dorsata
AACGCGATTGTCGTCTTCTGTCGTCCGTTGAAGCAAGGGACAATACGGGAAATATTTGTCTAGGGAATATCGAGTTGCAAATCCGGGAAACCTTTATCGCGGTAATGCAATCCTCCCCATCCGTGATTGTTACGGATACTTTGTTCCCCGAAACCGTATCACTCGAAAAGTTATTGTTCGTTTAATGATCTCTTTAACCGGGACAGGAATATTTGTTTCCCTCCATTTCCACGATGTGCAATTGCAAATGTGACGTAATTATTCCCGCTAGTATCGGCTTGGGATACGCTTAACGGGTTGGAGGTTTACCTGACACGCGTCCCGTCTGTTTTTTAATACTATTGCTTTGCTCGCTATGCGTTTGATACACCATCGATCGTTCGAAACTCTGTTGTAGAATTGTTGTCGTTGCGGTTCGAAAGCAGTATAAATAAAATGGAAATCACTGCGATAATTGACAGAAGGAGAGGCAGGATATTTAGATGGATACCAAGCAGAATTGTGCATAGGTGTTTATGCATATTCATGGACCACGATCGTAGTACATACTCCATTAATATTCAATCTGTATAGGTTTGTAGTACGCACGCTCTGTAATCAATCGTTATTGATGATTAAATAGATGGTATTTAAACGTATTTCGTAATTATTGTGAC
This sequence comes from Apis dorsata, assembly GCF_000469605.1. Taxonomy (NCBI): domain Eukaryota; kingdom Metazoa; phylum Arthropoda; class Insecta; order Hymenoptera; family Apidae; genus Apis; species Apis dorsata. The sequence continues at coordinate 36,803 of NW_006263351.1, forward strand.
AACTGACTTATATCCCGCAGATGTACAGATTTTTTTTTTTTGTTTAAATTAATAGATTATATAACAATATTTGTTTGTATGTTACAGAGACATCATACGAGGTGGAATTTTAATCGATATTTTGTATCGCAGTCGGTCGCCATTATAAATGAAAAGAAAAAAAAGGGAGGGGGAGGAAGAAAAATACGAACTACTTTTTATCTAAATTTTTGACACGTACGTCACGGTTCGTATGTGTGCTTTTCACCGGAATATTGAAAAATTCCATCAGAGTACCGATTCCATCGATCATGTAACGTAATGTTTTGTACGAAAAACAGTCGACACGATGCGTTCGAAAGATAGTTTAAGCAAGTTTAGTGAATTTTCTTTGTTTAAAATTCTCCTCTTTGAGTAGCTCTCAATATCGAGTTCCAGGCGGGAATCTCTAGGGGTTCGGACATATTTCATTTTTCACGAAAGAGGCGAAGGGCAGGCCCAAAAGGCGAACGAAAAAGAAAAGTTACGAGAGCAAAAGGAATATTCTCACAGGTATCGTAACGTGTGTTCCTCGATCACTTTTCGCTAGGATAATCATATATGTATGTAGAATACGGAACACATGCTGTGACTAACATGTAAAATGTTTCTTCTTTTTCTTCTTCGTTTAATTATGCTTGGAAATTATTATAATGCGATGAAATTATTAATAAATCAGGTATTATCAGAATAATATCGTCAAGGAAGAAAAGTTTATTAAACATTTTTTACAAAGAAGTGTTCATTGATCAATCGTTCCTAAAATTATGGAACAATGCTTGGGATAAAATCAATTATTATAGAAATAATTATGAAACTATCATCATTTGATAATACTTTACAAAAAGATAGAACAATTCATTTCCTCTCTTCAAATGGTTTAAATGCCAGGTGAAGTTTGCGAGGCTGCTGCAAAATATTCTTTCTTAATTTATGCGAATGAAATAATTTACGGAAACAACGAGACGAGGAACTGGGTCAGAAAGACGCGAGAGGAAATAAAGACTGGGAAGTGATGTCGATATACTTGAAGGAAGACACAGACGCGAGAATACTGGTAGGTCTGGCAAGAAATCCCTTGCGAGTCCTCGTTTCTATTTGCTTTTTCTAACTCCATTTCATTCGTATAAATATTCAGATGATGGTTCCGTGCATCTGCGCTCTCTTCTTATTTCTTTTTTACAAGCTCTTCGTTTCTCCTTCGTCACTCTTCGTTACCAAAAAATATCAAACGATTATATGATCCAAGAATATCGTGTTAAATACACAAAATAAGAGAATCATCGTTCTCTATCATCGAGTTACACGTTCCAAGTTTATATTTTTATAATGAAAAATTAACGAAATTACAAGTTTATTACCAAAATCGAGAAAATAGGAATTGCATTAACAATGGAAGGAAAAGAAAAAAAAAATAAAAGACATTCTCGCTCGTCGACACAAAGTAAACCATTTACCATTCGAACGAATAAATCTCTGGTCCGTACAATACAAGGTCCGTACGATTGACAGTGGTTTTCGTATCCTTTATCGTCACGAACAAAAGCTATTTGAATTTTTCATAGTCCTCTATGCGCAACGAGAAATTGACGCTTGCTCGATCGCATTATTTGGATTAATTCGTTCGGGTTTTGTTAGATCCATCCGTTATTAGAACACGTGCTTTTGGGACAAAGTATGATTCTTTCCTTTTTTCCCTTTCGTTTCGATTGTTTCCGACATATTCCCAAACGATCGAGAATACGGTTTCGCGTATGAGAATCGGTCTACAGCAATGCAACATTGTGTACAGTTAACCACGAGTATCATTGATCCACCGGAAGCGGTACAGGCTGTTTCAAAGCTGGAAGTCTGCGCGCGAGAATTTAGGTTACAGACCTGGTGGTTCGTTCCTCCCTTCCTATCTTCGTTCCATTGACTATCCGCGACTTGGCGACCAACCAATTCCGGCGTTTTCGTGACATACTACTAGCCTACATTTTGTCCGGTCGATGCTACTGGTGCATCGAACTTTTGCACTTTGGAACGTTTTGCTCTAATTCCTTCTCCCCTTTTTCTTTTTCTTTTTTCTTTCTTTTCTTTTTTTTTTTTTTTTTTT
>NW_006263351.1:39074-48198 GCF_000469605.1 Apis dorsata
TCGTCTAGGAGAGCAAGATTGCAGCTTCTTTCTCGCGGAATTACCCCATTGGCCCTCGCGAAAAGTTTTTTCGGTGAAACGTAACTTCACTTTGTGGTAAAAGCAAACTGCAGACGTTTATGCATTAGAGAATATCCAAAAATTTAGAAAAAGTAAAATATATATTATAATTTACTTAAAGAACATTGAAATATATATGTGAATAGAATATCTCGTTCAGCGCATAGTGCCTTTTGAAAATATCTAAAATAAATTAATTAAAAAAGTATTTATTTTAGTTTCTACATTAAACGACGTTGATTGCCCGTCAAATTTTATTTCACTCTATTTCCGTGATATATAAGGAACTCGTCTTTGGAACCAGGGGAAGAAATGGGTTGTTCAGGCAAAACTCGAGGTATGAAATTACTCGAGCCGAAATTCGATTTCTCTTGAATGATGAAATCGTTGTTTCTTTTTATCTCTGCATCTTTTGCATCCTCTTCCCTCGAAGGATATAAATCCCACGCGAAAACGAGGAAACACATTGACACAACGAGAGACTCTAAAGACAATAACGTATAGCAATAACGTATAGCATCGTTCGATGAGCATCTTTTGATCTTTACGATCGATCGATCTCAACCATTCTCCGAATGGTTCGGGGAGAAAAAGGGCGGGGAAATCTCTGTTTGTAAGTGGAAAAACGATCCTCTTGGAAGTTCGTTGAATTTTAAGATCGTCCGGGTCCGTGAACGTGAAAGAGGCAAGGCTTCGAGGGAAACTTTGTCGATTGCCGCGGCGCGAAGGGTTATTGCATTGCAAAATTGTTTTCGGAACTTCTTTATTGACTGAAAGTTGGAGGCATTCCATTATTGCAGCTCGTATGCATGATTTTTCTTTGCGCCTCGATCTTCGTGTTCCTAGGAGAACTTTCCTAGAATCGAGCAACGATTCTCGATCTCGATTGTTTGATTTTTCAAGATAAGTAATCGTATTTTTGTGTATGTGTGTGCTATCGACAGGTTAAATTATACAGAATATAGCGAAAGAATTATTAGACTGTTGCATATGATATGATCAATTTTAGGTAACTATGCGAAAAGTGATGTTGAATTTTATTTGTTTCGTTGTTGTTTATTTTAAAATTTGAAGTTGGATGAATTGACAATTTGAATATTGTTACAATGAAACAAATTATACATTGCGACGAATTGTATATTTCAACGTTAAATTTTTACACGGATTTAAAATTTATTGTAACATAAAAAAAGTTGCTGGTATAACATTAATAGAATTTTTGAAAAGATCGCATCAAATAATTTGTAACTGATTTAAGAAATTACAATTGATACGATGAAATTACAAATTATTAACGGCAATCAATCAAGTTAATCAAATCAATTAATTATAATAATTTTAACTTTGCTTATCATTGGATGCGATATGTATTGATTTTATCGAGTCAAATTTTTAATTATCATTTTTAATAAAACTAATAAATACGAAAAATTCTTATATTGAGAATCGTTTCGTTTCCAACAACTTGATATTAAAATTCTTTTTTTCAATTTGATAAACCTTCATATTTTCATAAAGTATATCATATAATATGTATACCATATAAATAGGATTAAAAATATCGATTAAAACATTTTCAAATTTCGCGTTATATCGGTACGACGGTAAAGAGATCGAGGACAGACTCGAGTTGACAGGATAATTGACTCGGTCTAGTTGCAGATAGTTTTAAACCGATTAGAAGTTCCGAAACGAACATAGAGACGATTTACACATAGAAGAATGATCGAGTTAACGTTTGGGTTTAGCGATTACATACTCGAGACGTTCCCTAACAATGAAAATGATATTAATATGCAGCTCGTTTCAACACGTAACGAAGTTCATCGAATTCGAATCGAGCTTAATCTTTATACATCATCGAGATACAATTAAATCAAATAAAAGGATATTCCGAAACGTCAAACCCCATCGATATCTTATTTTCTCTTAAATGCATCAACATCCAATATCCATTCTTCCGAATAGAATTATATATTCCACAGAAACTGTTTCATTCTCAAATGTTAATCGTGTGACGTACGTGTTTTCATTTTTCATTATACGATCGTTAAACTGTAACGATCGTTTCGAAAAGAAGAAATAAATCGCACGATAGCGATCCAAGGAAACAATGAATATTTATGAGTATTTCATCAAGTCGTCAAACAATAGCAATAGTTGAAAGCATCTTCCCTGTCTCCGTATTGAACGCGGATATATAAATTTACAATATTTCCTATATATATATATGTTTATTCCAAAAAGAATTCTTCTCTTCTCGATATTGATTTATCGCAAATTCGAATCACGGGAGATGTAATAAGTTAACAATATTGGTGGATGTCATTGGATCCATGTGACCATTATCCTGGCGTGGATGGAGCAAAGAGTTATTGGTTCACGCAATCCTCCGAACGCAATTGGGTTGCACGGTAATGAATTTAAAATGATAACCGGCCGCGTACAGGCCGGAGAAGGGGAGGATGTGTCCACGATACGTGAAACATTTATTATGAAATAACAGTGACATTTAAGTAATTAATTCGCCGCGTTGACGTTCGGTTCGTCGTCACGGAAATATATAACATGGAATAACGTTACACGTCCTAACCTGTATCGTTATCCCGATAAATCATTTTTTTTTAAACGTTCATTTGATTCTTTCCCACTTTTGCTATTCCTATTTTTTTTATTTCCTTTTAAAAATAATCTTAATCGAATATGTATATATATATATATAGATTCAATTGTTTACATTTGAAAATGAAACAAGCTCTTGCTCACAGTTTCTTGATATTTATCGTGGAAATTTCATGCTTATATGCGTTAATAATAAATGAAAAATTGCATCGTAAACTCGTATCGATGTCCCGGCTTTATAAGGTGATCAAGAAAAGTCATCGTGCAATGACCCGAGCGAGATAAGGTCCGCGTCCAATTTTCAACAGCGGCACCATGGGATCGCGGCATCTTTAACGTTGTTGGCGTAGCCAGCACGGCTGAAATATCGTCTTGTAAAATATGAAACTGGCCGAGTTCCATCGTCGACGTTACGTCGGTCGTATGTCCGCCCCAAAGAGAAATAGCTACATCGTTTCTCGGTTAAAGGAAGAATGGAAAGGCAAAAGAACAACAGGCATCGCGACCTTTTCTTCTGTTATCTATCTATTCTATCCCTGCCTCTTCGATCGTCGCGTTTCTAGATTTACTAGAAAATTCTTCTCGATGTTCCTCCATCGGCTCGAAACGAAAATATCTGTTGGATCGAGAGACGATTCCTCGAGAAATCGAGTTCCGTCTACACACGAAGTGTATTTCACTCTTACGAGATAACAGTTATTTCCAACTCCAGTTCCATCGATATTAATATCACAGTCTATATTATCATTTGCTTTAAGAAAAAAACGTTACACTTTTTTGAGTGGTATTTACAAACCAGCGGTAAATACAAGTTCCCCTCTAAGTTAATTGCACGATAAATATGCGATGCGATATAATCATTACGCGTTAATCATCACGTGAGATCACGTACGGTCCGAAATTTTGTTCCTGAGAAAATTTATCCTTATCGACGCACGTGGATGCACGTAACGCTTTGTTGTTATCCTTACCTGTCAACTTATTCTGAATCTCTTGCAAGGACAGTCCCTTCGTCTCTGGCACAAGGAATACGGTGAACGGTATGCACGAGGCCACGAGCAAACCGTAGAACAAGAACAAGTATTTCTCGGTCATAAAATGAAGAAGTGTTAAATAAGTAAGCGTCGAGAGGAAAGCGATCGTAGAGCCCGAGATACTGACGATGCATGCAGCGATGCACTTGAGATGAGGAGGGAAAATTTCACCCATCATCGTGGATGGGACGAGAATGATGCCCATAAACACCGATACGTAAAATAATATCATTCCAATGATCGCCAATCCTTCCACTTTTCCCGAATCGAAACCGAAATCCAACAAATGAAATTCAAGTGTCAGAATACTGTAAGACAGGAGGATCGCGCTGCAGGACGCGATCATGAGAAATTTCCTTCCGAATATGTCCAGCAGGAATATCGATAAACACGATGCAACAACACCACCTGCCATCACTATTATCACCACTTGCGCGGGTTCTATAACACTGACTTTGGCCGTGGTTAAAATCGACTCCATGTAAAATAGAATACTGTTTATCCCGGACAATTGACTGTACACGATAAGAATCGAGACTATGAATATTGACTTTCGATAATGAAGAATCTTGAGTTCCTTCAAAGTGTCCGACAACGATTGTCTATTGAGATTCTCGACGAATATTCGCATCTCCTTGAACTCGTGCTCCACGTCGCAGTCCCTGTGATACCATTGGATCGAGTGTTTCGCTTTCTCGTCTAAATTTTTCTTTATCAAGTGGTAAGGCGATTCCGGCAACCAGACGAAAATGATTATCATCACGATGCAGGAAATTAGAGCTATCAAAGCCGATGTGTACATCGGCAAGTACGCTCCCATGACGCTCATTAGGAGGTTGCCGATTGGTAATCCAGTGGTACCCATTGCGACCAACGCTCCTCTTATACCAGGATTCGCTATTTCGCCCAGATATAAGGAATAGCAGGAGTAAACCATTCCCAGGCTGAGGCCACCAAGGAATCTCGCGATGTATATCCATTCCACTCTGTTAGCCAGGATGATGAAGAGCCAGCTCAACGTGATAGGCATACTGGAGATCAGAATCGTCTTTTCACTGCCAAAATAGCCGCTGCACAGAGCACCTTTGATGCAGCCCGTCAATCTGCCGAGATTGAACAGCGATACGACCCAAGATAGTTCTGACATCGTGATTGTGAACGAAGAATTCGGGGATATTAATTCGCTGATGTACGGAGAGGACCAACCTCCCATCAATCCCACCTCGGTTCCTAATAACAAAACTGCAAACAAATTCGACGTTGGTCGATTTTCTCGTATCGGTTGGATTCGAGATCGTTACGGTCCAATTAATAATATTAATTTACCTCCAAACCCGGCTATCCATTGGGGCCAAAGTATTCTTTTGCTTCTTAATTTTCCATCTATTGCCATGGTCATGGTGAATGTTCTGAAGAGACAAAGTGTATGATAGACATAATGTTTGCATCAAAATTATATACCTTTGAAAATAGTTAAAGTATATTTGTGAACGTAGATAAGATAAAGAAGAGCGTATCATCGTACAATAGAAATTTCTACAGAACAATTTCCAAATCAGTTTTTATCCTTAAGTTAACACAGGTTTTTAAAGCGAATAGTTTTGTTTGTGAATTTATGTTTTACGATGATTTTATGCGAAATAGCGCATCTTTGAAATAGCATCGTGATTCCAAATTCTTTCGTTTGAACGCGAAATTTTTTTCTTTTTTTAAGTGTCAATAAAAGTCGAAATAACAAACCTGATAATTCGAGAGATGATGTAATTTAAGGCTTTTCTTAAGGAAATAGTTCGTGTTGTGTTTTCTTCCATATTTGATACGCGGAGAAACGAGACGAAGATATTTGATTCAACAAAATAAAAATATAAATCTTTCTGGTTTATATACTGATACGTGTTTCGTAAAGTGGGGATATAAATTTCTGTTACGAATAACGGAAATGTGTTTACCAATCTTATCGGCAATGACATTACTTGTTCGATACTTACGATTCCGAAATTGTTTAATCGTATATTGTTATAACGTTTTATTCTTAAACGAAGCGTTAGATCAACAAGAATAATTTTTATCCTTTTTTTGGAGAAAAAAGGAACAGTTGCATATAAGTATATAGTTATATATAGTTTTAATGTTTTAAGTTTATCCAGTAGTTTAAATAGTATTTTCAAAGTTTTAAATATATTTTGGAATCAATGTAAATTTGAATTTAAAAAGGCCTCTATAATTTACGTACAGTAATTTTTTTAATATTTATGTACAATTTTATATTTTTAATTATAGATACTCATTAATTTCTCTTTATTCTAGTTTTAGACGAAATATAGTGGCGAATATATGGTAAACATTGTCTTTTGACATCTCGTGATAAGATAAGATAATTGCAACATTAAAATGTCTGGTTTTTTCAAACGTATTATACAAATCAGTAATAGTGAAATAATATTTCTTAATCGTTTTCCATTATATACAATATACAAGTATCCATAATTGAGAGTAATTAAAAGCATTTATTGAGATCATTAATTATTTATACGATATTTTATTCATACAAAATTTATAGACAATTTGCTATCGAGCTGCTTTTGTTATCTCTTTCTCTTTTGAACTTTTCTTTCCTTTCTGCCTCTCCTGTAGCATCTCTTGTATTTCCTGTGGACATTGTATGGATCATTTAGTGTCTTGACAACTATTGTTTATTGGAATTAAAACAGATTTCTATCAATCTCATTATCCACGAAATTTTTACAAAAACTAATTTAGAAATATTTTAGTATTGCATTAGCAAAGATTCCACGATTATTTTATACAGAAAGCTTTCATTTTAACTATTTCTTTATCACAAATCAGACGATACGCTAGTAAAACTAATTGGAATTAAATTAATTCAAAAAATTACCTGCAAAGTCTTCCCTTTGGTCTCCGGTATTTCCGCAAACGAATAAATCATGCACACAATCATGACCATCGCGTACATCCAGTAAACGTATTTTTCGCTCGTGAGATCGATCATCGGCTGATAGGTTGCGCTGGAGACGAACGCGAATAACGCGGATGTGATGCTCACGGCGAATCCAGCGATACTTTTTAAATCATCCGGGAAAAACTCGCTGAGTATAGTGCTCGGAACTGGTATCAGACCGATAGATATCATCACGTAAAATATCATGGCCAGGATCGGCAACCATTCCAGATTTTTTGAGTCGAAATTCTGTTCCAATAACATAAAGTGTAATCCCAGTAGCACCATTCCGATGATTACGCAGCCGCATGACACCGCCATGAGAACCCTTCTGCCGTATCGATCGATCAGATACACGCTGATCCAGCCGACCGCTATACCTGAAATGCGTGATATATATATATATTCCCTCAACGATCGAAATATGTCCAAAAGTTAAAGAAGAATATCCGAGTTTTCCTAATATCGATGGAAAATAAACCAGAATGTATCTTTCTCGAAGCTCAACAACGAAAAGGAAATCTGATATATACAAAAGTATGTATACTTTTAATCTTTTTAATGAAATTTTGCAAATGTACGACAATTTTTTCCGATTGATCGAAGGTTGTATAAGATGCGATACCGATTCCATTGACGATAATCACAATAGTGGCCGGTTCCAGTATCGTCACTTTCGCCTTCCTGATGATAATTTCCATGTAGTACGTGACAGTGTTTACCCCGCTGAGTTGCATGAAGATGTACAGAAAGATGATCAAAATCAACGACCGTCTATTCTTCTTCTCCGTGATCTGTTTGAGTTTGTGGCGGAAGTTCATCGACCCGGAGGATCGCACAAAGTTCTCGATCACTTCCAGTTCCGCGTTCACGTTCGATTTCCGATGGTACCATTGAATAGTTTTCCTCGCCTCGGTCGAATTATTGTTGCGCACGTAGTGATGCGGCGATTGAGGCAACAGCGGGAAGATCATCACGAAGCAGATGGCCAAAGCCAGACTTACAAGCCCGAAACACATCATGGACACTTGACTGCCCATTATGCTCCCGATCAACGTCCCGAACGGAAGTCCATTTATTATCGTGCTTACCAGGGCGCCGCGAATTTCGGGTGCCGCCACCTCGCCCATGTACATGGCGAAACAACCGTAGAACATGCCGAAGCACATACCTGGGAAAATTGTAGGAATGATCGGCGCATCTGGGAAATCGAGCAATGATGATTTACCTGCGCAAAGTCTAGATACGTAGAGCCAGACAGCCGAATTGGCGAATATTATACAAATCCAGCTGATCATGATAGGTACACCCGAGATTAACAGAGTTCTTTTGCTGCCGTAATATTCCATAGCTAGGTAGCCAACCATGGCGCCGAATAATCGTCCGAACGGAAGCAGGGAGACTATCCATGTCGCCTCGTCATCGGTCACGCGCAGTGGCGAGTCTTCTTTGGTCAATTGGGCCAGGTAAGGGGACGTCCAACCGATCTTCAATCCCACACTGATAGACAATAGGGTCACTATGATAAAATCCTCAATTGATGTTGCATCGACGTTGTTGTATTATCGCGGGGAACGATTGCAACGATTGCGTAATTTCGTTCGAGATATAGTTATCTGGTCGCGAAACAGATCTGATCGTAATGCAACGTAAGCACACAGGAAGAGGATTACTAACCTGTCACGCAGGTGGCCCACTGGGGCCACACGCGAACAAAAGTTTCTGTCACCTTCAGCTTCATATCGGTGCAACGTGCGCGAGATAGAGACCGTTTCTAAAGACTGTGCTGACTCTCATCACTCCTGCGAAGTATCCTGTCATCTGATTGATTTACGGTTTCCTGTTTTCTCAATAGTTCTCGAATCTCGCAAATATTTGAAGCTTAGAATCTCGAGAACAGTGACACGATCCGTCACCAAGAAGATTTTGCTATCAGCGATTTGGGAACTGTCTGCATCTGCGTGTAATATTTCAATCGAGTTTTTCTCCATGTCGAGTACGCTTCTTAAACGAATTAAACAACTTTGTGTGTTTAAGAACTCTGCGCGAGAACAGACGGTCTCTTTAACGATCGTATAGACGCAAATTGTGGATGAACAATCGTTGAATCGAGGAGAGGAAGATTAATATTTTTCCAAAAAAAGAAACTTATTTGGTTTGAATTCTATTTATACGTATTTATGTACGTAATTTTTTATATCTTTAGGAAAGAAACAGAAAGATCTAATCGTGTTCTAATTGCTTTTAGTTGTCGTTCCAACGATCGTATCGATTTTAGCATGGAAATTTGCTTTTTCGCGTTACCGATAGAATGGGAAATTGAATTTTTGCCAAAATACAATCCCTCGTGCAATTTCATTAAACGGAAAATAATATATGCATTATACGTTCATTATATACAATTAAGTTTATAAATTGCATGATCGAGAGAGAGAGAGAGAGAGAGAGA
>NW_006263351.1:48333-53827 GCF_000469605.1 Apis dorsata
CATCGAATGTAATAAATAGTTTTAATTTATTTATCCGATCGAAGTTGCTGTTTTTTTCACGAGTTTGAATCGCGTTTCCAAGATAGCGGTTTTTATGAAATGAATTTCGAATGTTACGAATGATTACTTTTCTACCAATCGTGTTGTGTTGATTCTATGTTAAATTTTAATGCCCGCCTATTATCCTTGCGCGCAACGTGGTCCTTATCCTATGATTTTGAATTAACTTTGAAATTTCATTTGCATATAAATAACGAACTGGACGAAAAATTTAGATTCGATAAGATTAATCGTGAAATCAACATTAATAACATTTATTCGGAAATTGTTACTTGCTCGATCCCCTGTTGTCATAACTTGTAAATAACTATGAAAAAACAATAACGATAACATTGTTGATCAATTAATATGTTAATCAAGAAATATATGGCGTAATTATTTGCGCAAACAAAAATTTGCTCGTCGTCCGAGCTCTTTTATATAAATAGTTAAAATAGCATTCGCGTCTTAGAAACGTGAAAATACACATTTATCGTTAACAAACTTTATAATGGAATGTACACTGTACAGATATATGATGTATCTGCTTTGATAATCATCAAACCAACGATAAGAGTTACTCGGATGAAAATATTCAAATATTCAAATAGTGTTTGAAAATCTCGACTGATGATGATATTTCTCAATGAAAATGATCTTCAAATTCTTAAGATGTCCTAGAATTGTACGGGACATATGCCAGATGTCTGGCTTTTCGTCTGGGAGTGAAGTTACTTATACAGATATGTGAAAATACATATATATATATACTGTAAGAAGTTCTCTGAAAGGAACGCTTTTGATTGGTTATTTCTGCTAGATGGAATCGTGCAACTATGTATACATATCGAGCAAAGTCTCGCAAATATCGTATCATCTGCTGTAATAGTGAAGTACGAGTTCAGTGAGGGAGTTTACCGTTCGAAATCTTTAGAAACCTGATTTATATTCTATTACGTATTCCCAAAGTTAACGTTAAATGAAGATAGACAAGGAATATACGCGCAAGAAAGAGAATAAAAGGGTAAATTTCTTTGAAAAATTCAATATCGTTTCGTGCTTGTGTTGATTTCGAATCTTATTGTCTGTTCGGATGCAGATTATTGTTAATTACAAACCGCAATTTGACAAGAGTTTTCAGAATCTGTCAGATATTTGGTATCCCTAAGGGCAGTTGGGGCCAATCTAGGAACTTCAATATTTGATACATGTGGTCGGTTGTATGCCTCGCTCTTCGAACTAGTTTCACCGTGTGACTTGATGACGTGCAAATTGGATTACTTGCCCTCGGGAATCGTATAATTGAATTTGACCAGGTGTGCTTATCATCAAACATACTTGCAATCAGAAGTATATAGGATTGAAAAAAATTTTTCGAAATTTTTAAACGTATCGTATAAATCTCGCGCGATGGTGACTGTGAAGTGAAATATGAAATGTATTTTTTTTTTTTGAACGAGTTATCATAAACGTATATTTTAGCTGATTTATGAAAGGAAGTCGTAACTTTTTTTGTTTGTCGATTTACGGATTTTACGGTTTCCAACACCAAAGGATCTAAGAAACTATCCTCGCTTTTATTACAAAGGGAGAGTTATTCCACTGTATAGTATAGTATAGTAGTTTCCAAGGATTACTACTTCCTTTATTCACTTTATGCAGAAAGTTATATATAATTTGGTAAGGTTATACTTAGTAGTGTCTCTCTATTCTTCGATGTGCACTTTTCATCTTTTATTCAACTTTATTCTTCAAAGCGTCTTCAAACAAACGAAATGGCACATCGTTCTTTTACTTCTAAGACACGCCACATTCCAGAGTCAGATTTAATTTAGGAATTTTGTAACAAATTAAGATAAATTATTAAAGTTTAAACGTAAGTTACGATTCCTTTTAACGTGAAATTTATATAGATGTGACGAGTTTGGAGAATTATTTCGAATATTAAAATCCTCGCGTAAGAAATCCAGAGCACGATTTCTAGCAGGAAAGGAAGATTCTAATACTGCGAGCACGAGTGGTTAGATTATAGTTTACTTTTAAGGAGACGACGAAACACGTCTGGGAAAGCTTGGACGTAAGAGGGTTGAAGCTCATAAAGCTCGTCGCATATAGATAATATATTAGGTATACTGCCGGTTCCCTGGTCGTGTTTTTTCTGCTTTTCTCCTTTTTGCCATCCTCCTCCTTCCTTTTTTTGATCTTTTTTCCCTTACCCTTTCATCCTGAAACTTCTCTTTGCCCCCGTCGTTTTTTTCTTTCCCCTCTTTTCTTTTCCTTCTTCGACTTCCTTCCCCTTCCCCGAGATCATCGTTCTCTCTTTATCCGACAGCTAAAGGAGACAAAGATGAACTGATGTACAAGCGAAAGGAGTTCCTAGTGTATAATGTAACGTTTCGAAAGCTATCACTCTTCAAGGTAAAAGGAAGAGGTTGAACCGTGGTTGAAAAGGGTTGAGGGTAAAACCTGGCTATGGTAATGGTGAGGAGAACCGACGGGAATGAACGTATTCTTACACCGTGTGTCTTTTCATTCCGATTTTTATAATTTTGACAATGTCGAACGTGGTCGTTTTATCATTATCTAGAAAAATTGGTATTTCATTACATTTATTATTACGGAATTAACGATGGGAATAATTTTATCGATAGAGATTTAATTTGAAAAACATCATAAAATGTCACGTATACCGGATAATTTTCTTGTGTCCTGTTTTGCTTCAAACACGAGTTTGTGTACATTTTTATCAAGATTTCAATGGATAATCCCGTGTATTGCAAATATTTCATGTTACATAAGATGGATTAAATAAAATCCCTTCGAAATTAGTTTTCCATTTTGTGTATAGATCGATTAGAATTTCATTCTCGTATGGTCTTTGCGATAAATTTATTTTATTTTTTGCATCGTGCTATCCGATTATATAAATATTTTATTTAAAAATTTTGGTCAAATATTCCACGATATTTTTATGTTTAATGAATTTACATGAAAAATTATTATTTTTTTAAATTATTCAGATTTTTTTACATTATTATTTATATTTTTATTTTTATCTATATTTTATATTATTTCACGTGTTCATTTTCATGTATATCATTTAGGCATTCGGTCTTTAAATGTTACAAATGTTTGTACGTTTACTTTGCTTTATGTTTCCTTCGATCTTTATTTAGTTTCTTACGACATTCGCTTCAAGTTTGTCGAGTGCATCGCAATTTCGCGTAGATAGATGGGCGTAGAAATTTTTAATTTTCTTACGGATGCAAGATTGGAATTTGAAGTGGAGATTTTTGAGCGAATCTGTTTTAAAATTTAAAATTAAAACTTACGATGCAATCGTTTCTTATAATATTTTCATTAACTTTTTTACTTTTTAATCGACAAATTAATTCTACATAGAAGCACGATTAAAAATGATTTATATTTATTTACACGTGATAAAAAGTTCAGATTGATTTGATTTTTTCTGTAAATAATGTCCCTGAAGAGAGGTGCTGAAAAGGGACTTAAAGTTCGTGTAATTAACGATCCTTTTAATTAAATTAGTAATTACTGCACGTTCATCGTTATTGGCATAGTCATAAGCGGATCCGCTTGAACTATTCGAGTCAAGACTGAGTTTCGATGGTAAATAATAGAATTCGAAAGCTAACTCCCATTTTCCCATAATTAATGCACGAATTATTTCAACGAGGCTTAAAAGATTTAATTAACTCGAAATCTTAAAACATCTTATAAATAATAAAACGAGTAAATTAAATTCTAAATGATTTTTTACGATTTACTTTTCACTTTTACAATATTTCATAATAAAATTTTAACCATTTTTTTCAACTTTTAAGTTGCACGATTGCGCAATCGTCGAGGATATAATGGTCGAATAAAGTTTTTTTTTCTTCCCTTCCAGATATTTTATTTTCCAGTCTGTAAATATTTTCCAGTTCACGCTCGGTTAGAGATGCAACAGACTTCTCTCTCTCTTTCTTTCTTTCTTTCTTTTCTTCTTTCACGAGCAGTTCTCTTCTTTTGTCTCTTTCACTCGGAATTCCGCCAAATATTCAGGAAACTTGACTTTTTTTCCTCCCCCGATGATAAGAAACGGAGCGGGGTAGAATTCATACCCCATTAGGAATTCGACGTTTCGCAGAGACGCGCGCGATCGATTTACCCCACTCGAGAATCGAGATTTTCATCGTTCCACCGTTCGAGTGATTCTTCAAATAGGTTCATTTTTTCGTTCCCTCGTCCCACTATTCCCTCTTTCTTTTTTTTAATCTCCTCCTCCTCTTTTTTTTTCCAAACTGGAGAAAAATTACTTAGCAACAATGACACGAAATTGTAACGCAATTTTATTGACTTTTTGCTTGATACACTTTATCATAAACGAAAATATTTACACACAACGTGTAGACGCGATATGAAATAAATACGATGTTTTAATTTTCACAGAATATTTTTATCACCGTCTGATAAATAATACGATGGTAACGATGAAGATACAAAGGGATAACATTTTATTATAGGACAGAAATAGCTTTGAAATGTAAAATTGTGTAAAGGATTTATATTTGCGAGCGAGAAACAGAAGACCTGTATGTGTATCCAGATTAGCGATATTTGAATTGTAAACATGGTTTATATTTGGGATGTATTGTTTAACAATTGTTGGCGGACTCGAATGCATAAGGTGATGAAAAGGTATTCTCCGTTTGTTGTATCTATAAATTGTTTCACAACTCCTGAAATCAACCGTAGAATGGTTAAGAGATTATGGAAGCTTAGTTAGATTTAGGCAAATACCATTGTCCAGGAATCCCAGTTTATGATATTCAGCGATATACGGAATTTCCAAAGCATTGAAATCTTCGTAGTTCTCTCGCGCTCAATTTATACAGCGTACCGTTTCCAACAAGGAGTGAATCAAGAGCCTTGGTAATTTCAATTTGTTGTGTTTCGACGTGTATTCGCAACGAAGCGAAGTGTTTTCTTGGAAAAAATCCTACAGCTAAAATCCCTTTTGCTAAATTATTTTCACTCTGTTACGTAGTTTGGATTATTTTCGATCCTCTCGAATGCACTTCCACTTTTAACTTCAACTTGAAACAAGTAATTCCTTTTTCGCAATAAATAATCTTATTAAAACATCATATCGGTTATCCAATAAGTGCATGGAATTTTTTTTTTTATGGTGTCACTTAAGGTACATACAATTCAAACTTTTGAATTTTATTCAAAGTTATTCATCGGTTTCAAATGATTCGGAATAATTTACGAGTATATACTCGTTGCCACTCCATAATTTTAAATTTAAATTGAGAGAAAGATAAAGGTATTTTTTTTTTTAAAAAAATTCAGATGTATAAAGCCGACATTTAATTTTAATTTCCTCGGATGGAAAAATTCATGATCGATTTATTTTTCGTCTTTTTGCCAATTTAAAAAAAAAAAAAAA
>NW_006263351.1:54025-57756 GCF_000469605.1 Apis dorsata
GGTCGATCGTATCGGACAAGCGTACTTCTTTTTTTTATCGATCGTTTTCTTGCCAGGCGTAATGATGAGTAATAAGGCGTAAAAAGCTATTAGGTCCCCGAAGGATATTCCCCATCCTGCGCTACCTCTTTTTCTTCTTTACTCTCGTTAAGAAGACTTCCGACGTGAAAGCGGGATTCGACGAGAGAGAGAAAGAGAGAGAGAGAAAGAGAGAGAGAGAGAGACGTAAAGCCAAAGCGAGGAGATGTCGGGTTCGCGGATGGCTTTCTTCCATCGTCTTCTCGTTTCATGGGGTTTTATCTCGTTTTCTTCATCCTGTATTACTCGTTCGCGCCGCTTTTCCAGCCGAAATGGAAGAGAAGGGAGTCACGCGCGCGCGAGAAAGAGAAAGAGGTGAAATGCGAATAGAAATCGCGTGTTTTATCCTATTACACGCGTGCATTCGATCAACGATCGCGTCGAAAGTATAGTGGGAAACAATTAAAACATTGCACGAGCATCCGTTATGAAATATTTTCCAATTTTTGGATATATGGGATCCAATGGGAAAATTGTTTCTTTTTCTCTGGATCTCTCTCTCCGCGCTTTATTTTATTTTCATACAGTTGCACGAAAATGTCTGTACATTCGTAATTGTTTCGCAATCATTTCTTCGTTATTAATTATAACGAAATTATCTTTGCGAAAGCTTTCGTTTAATCCGCGAACTTTGAACATAAAAGGCTATATTCCTCTCCACTGTGATTTTTAAGCTGCACCAGCTAAGCAAAATGTATATCTATTTACATCGGAATCGAGCTGTAAAAATGCTATCCATTAATGTTGCGGAATTTTAAAAGTAAAACGAGTCAAAAGTAAGAGGAAACAAAAAAGAGAAAGAAAAAAAGAATAGAAAGAATTGAATTCGAGTGTTTCGTATCGATGAATTCTCATACCGGTTAATGTCTGACCAAGTATCGTAATACTACTTACTAGGTTAATTTCAAACAGGAAAATTCAAATCCCATCTTGCATACGAAAGTATTAAAGAAATTTATCGAATCGTCACATTTTATAATGCTTTTAATAGAATTCTTTGTAATTCAATCGACTCTTTTTTTTCAAAAACTAAAAGCGCTGCGTTTAAAAAAAAAATCTGACTTTCTTATTTCAATCGTTACTCCCTTGCCGGAACAAATAAATTAGATCGTTTTTAGACGTTTTAAAAAAATGTTTATATGGGTTTTCAACTCTGTCAAAAATATTTTCAAAAAACGAAGAAATTCTAGATGGAATCTTTTAACAATAGAACTAATGGATATCACATTTTTCGTTTTATAATTATTACAAAAAAAAAACCATGAAGATATTCTCGTCAAAAATTCATATCACGTTTCGTTGGTATAAAATCATAATTGCATCTATTTACTTTTCATTATATCGTTTCAATTACCATCAATTTACCTACTAAAATATTTACTTATTACAAATTATTATATTAGTTCTAGTATCACTCAAACACAGAGGAGACATCTCGTATTCGTTCAACCACTGCTTCACCACCGTTTGAGCGTCAGCATCAAATATCCACAAAGCCCGCATTTAACGAATGCTTAATAAGCGCATTGAAGTAACTTAAAAACGATTAATTAAACATCGTTTCTCCTCGCCCCGATATTTGTCCCACACGAGTTTCAATTTCCGGAACGTTAAACCTTCTAATTATTTCCAACCCCGAAATTATTTAAAACAGCGTAGCAGTCCGCCAAGTCGCCAATTTTTTTTTTCTCTCCTCCCCTCCCCCTTTGTGGAGGCCGGGGCCCGCGTTATTAATGGGAGAAATGAAAAGGCGCACGAATACTTGACGCGATAGGTGCGCGCGTGTGTATACGCGCGCTCGTAGGAGGAAAGGATTTGGCGAAGGTACGGGCAAAGGTAGAGGTCGTAGATGAAGTTGGCGGGATGGAGGAGGTGGAGGAGGACAGGGAGGTGGTCCGGGACGAGTCAAGGGGTTGGAAAAGGGGCGACTCCGGCAGTCAGCGGGTTAAAGCCGCTCCGAGCGGGCGTTCCATGTGCGTCGCCTCTCCGCTTTTCCTCTCCAAGTGGAACCACGGATAGTCGCGCAAAGAATGCTGTCGTCCACGCTCACGTGTTAATCACCAAAGTTTGCGCGATTACGATTTTATTTAACATTGTTTGACAAGTGATCGTTTCCAGTTGATTCCACGATCAATCTCGATAATTTATTGATAAGAAGTTGAAAGAGAGGAGAGAAAAAGAAAAATGTAAATTGTGCTCGTGACGTGTGTGCATTCCCTCTGTTAAATTCTCTGTGAAATGTGTCGATTAAGGAAAGTAATGGTGCGTGCTTCTTTGGATGGATAACGAGTCGAGTCGATCAAAGATTTTTTTGAGGGATCAAAGTGAGACGGGAAAGAGAAATATTTCGATATTTCGATCGTGCTGGTGCTAGTGCTGGTGGTGTTTTTTTTTTTTTTTTCAGAAAATGAATTTCTTCGATATCCATCGGGATAGTTTGTTCGAGTTGCATCATTTAATCGAACGTGTGTTTGTTTTCGATCTTGATTTTTCGAGCTAGATACTTTCTCTTTGATGTTATCGATATACACACACGTTTCACGATGAATATTGAAAATAGCGAGGGGAAAAGGTTTCTATTCGTGACATTCTGAACATCAATGGTCCGTTTCGACGAAATGAATTTCGAGTTTAACAAGTTTCTTCGTACCTTGTGTGCTCGATGAACGATTCGCGGTAGAGCTTTGACATTTGAACTTTGGCGAACAGTGCCATGTGTTGCAACTGTTGCAAATCGTCTTGCGACTTATGCGTTGTTGTACAATTCTCTAATGTACCGTGTAAAAAATTACCAGTTGTTATACCTTATATCGAAGATACGTCATGAATAACACGAATAAATCACCGTACCATTATATTCGATAACACATACGTTACACTATGCGCATGTTTATCAAAAACTGGTTTTTCGGGAGCACTGTGAATTATTTATGACACCGTGTGTAATATTGTAGAACAATTTTGGACGAACAACAATTTTTGACGAACAACAAATAATATCAATAAATGTTTAATCGATCGTTTCTTTCAAATAACCGAGCGTTTCGCTCTTCTTCACGCTCGTGAAAAATTAAACAATCGACGTATACGTATTTGTGAAACGTACGAAAGATTCTGGTATACTGGTATCGTGCTAATAAAGATCGAAGACAGATTTATAGGATGAATTTTCCGCATATATCGAAGGAGGATTCGCGCGTATTAATCTATTCATCATCTCGATCCTGAAAACGATCGAATTTTTCGAACGTTGCACGCATTGTGCCGAGAAATCAAGTATAAAGGGGATAAGGGCGGTAACGTGAAATTCGTGTCGCGTGCTCGATGGAATTCTAGAGTTTGACTGCCATTGTCCTCTAGTGATTAACGGCGTTAGTCTGTGAATGGTTAATTGTCGATCCGCGCATCACGATGGCGTGCGATGCTTCATTGAATAAGTTTGTCGTTTGTCGCTTACGGGAGCTAATATTTACGGAGGGGAAGTTGCGAGAAATTGGACGTTTCGTGGCGACCGGAATAACAATTAAACTCGAAGGGCTCCCTGGATCTAAACTGCCCATTCAAACCAACTCGTAATTAACATCGATATTTAACGAAGTGAAAGAAGAACTTTTTTAATTTCGTCAACTTTCTCTCTCTCTCTCTCTCTCTCT
>NW_006263351.1:57869-61364 GCF_000469605.1 Apis dorsata
ATAGAAGATTAAAAAAAAAAAAAAAAGGGGATTGAAAAATCGTTCGAAAAATTACATCGTCACAGGTGATGTATAATACATTGAGCGAAACGCTCGTGCTTAACGATCGATACCGATTAATTACTAATTAGTGCATTTTTGCGAATGATGAAATTTCGATATTATGACGTGGAAATGGAAATGATCGAACCAATGAGTTCTTGTAAAACTGAAAATTCTAATTGCAACGTTCGTATATCGTTTTGATGCCGAAATCCAAAATGAATAAACGCGAAATAGAAAAACAAAAAAGAAATGGAATAAAATAAAAATAGATTCAAAAAGTTGAAACGAAGAGGAGGGGAAAAAAAAAACGCAGAAATCGTCATAAACGGGGTGCAATTAATTCGTTGACAGGTGTTCACCTCTCAAATAAATCGCGTGTCTGGTTTAGGCGGATCAGTCACGTGCGCGTGTTTGGCATCATGAATGCACTTGACTGCGACCATTTTCCGTGCAATTGCATAACCAGCCTCTCGGGAAAATCGCGTTAACTGTAACTCGAATTCACCGTATCGATTCTATTTTCAATTTTCGCATAGATACGCACTGCCTCCAAGTTGCACCGCTCTTTCTCGATTATTATCCTTAATCGATAAACGGGAGAAACGAGCAAAACAGACGCGTGAATCATTCCACGCCGTTCATTCCGTCGTATTTTCAAAGTTCGTGTTGTTCGAAAACCTAGTCATGAGGAGATTATTTATCAATGTTATCGGATAAGCATCGCTCCCGTTACAACGAATTATATCGTTGTTTTATATCGAGTTTGCTGGATGCGAAGCGAGATAATAATCCCCGCAACGAAATCATCGATTGAAAATAGTTGACCGTTTTTGAACAATGAACGGGGCTTCGATATGAAAATGTCCCTTGTGCGCGAGGATTAAACGGGAAATCGACGGTGTATCACCTCGGCGTTAAAAAGCTCAGGTTAAAAACGACCGCGGAGTTTGACATTTCTGTCGCGTGTAATTTTCGACTCGTTCGAACGAAATAAAAAAAAAAAAAAAGAAGGAAGAGGGATGAAGCGGATACACGCTCGCATCCTGTCGTTTCCCCCTGGAACACAGATTTAATTTCTCCACGTCAAATTTATCTCGCAGACATCGCGCAGAGGATCGCGAGTGGAACCGGCGCTGGAACTCTCGGTTTGCTCTCGAATTGGTGGAACGAGTTGGCTGAGCAAGGTGATGGTGGTGGTTAGTGATGGTTGTAAAAGTTCCGCGTCGAGATCAAATCCTCGAATTCGCAATTAAAATCGGTCGACGAAATTCCGCAGACAGTCAGTCGGCCGCGTGCTTAAACGTGTTCTTGGTCGGCTGGTGATTGGAAAGAGCGGACGAGGAGCGAAGAGGAGAAAGGTGTTTTAACGAGCGGATTGAGACGATTGTTGGTGGTAATCGATCCGCGTTATTATACAATTGCTCGTCAATTTGTAATCTCGATCCGGGGATTATTGGATCGATCGATCGATGGTGATTCGCACGCTGCTCCCGTCACCGACCATGCATCCGCGATTAACCGGAACCGGGTGTTCCGGCATAGGTAAAGGATCGACGAGTGGATCGACGAATTGACAAAGGAGAACCGTTCTGTTAAGCGTTCGCGGCAACACTTTCACGTACGCGTTACCTGCGGGGCTTGCGTCTGTTAATTAGCCAGACATGTACGCCCACGTGCACGGCGATAACGGCATGTGCTGTTATCTTCCCACGGTGCTCTATCTGGAACGTTATCGTAAGTTTCTTTTCTTTCTTTCTTTCTTTCGTTCCTCTCCCTTGAATGGTATTGCATACAGATTTTCTATTCGATTTTAGCTTCGATTTGGACATTTTCATTATTTGGACATTATCGATCTGTAATATCGTCTCACTTGTGCCAATAAAAGTTCGTTCACATTAAACACGAGGCACAAAGGATTATCGAAATAGGAATCAGAATGGCAATACGTAAGAACGTGCTTGAAAATTTTAATATCGTTACGGATATTATCGAAAGATTTTCTTGTTGTAACGCTGTAATTAATTTCAAATGGCAAACCTTTCTATCTACGCAAGGATCAATTCGATCTTTCCTTTGCCAGTTAATCGGAGAACGTTAAACTCGAACATTACGATACTTGAACGCAAGTTTCCACGATACTTTATGCAAAAACGAGGGAATGCAATGAGTCGAATCCGTTTCCAGTGTAAAATACGTTTTCGTAGTTGGGCGCAAACGATCACGAGACTCTCTGTAGTTTCCTTAAGCGGCCGAGTATATTCCCTGGCCGTATTAGTTTGGGGAATGGCGAGATTAGCGTTATTTTAAGGCGGCCGAGGGCTAAACGAGCAACGAGCTCGGAGGAGAACGGACGTTAACACGGCGCCCAAACTTATTTAGGGAAAAGATAGCGAAAGATTTTGCATAATGAAGCAGTTAAATTACGTCTACACATAAATGTTGTACCTCGAAACGTAATCGAACGAACGAGCCGAGATTCTTTATATCTTTCGATGTAACGTTCGCGGAAATTTATTTCAGTGTTCATGAGCTAATAATTTATTCGAAGAAATCTCTTATTTTTTCACATTCGTGTGAAAATTCGATCAAATCTCTTGGAGTCGGTCGAGTTCTTCGATTTTTCTTTCGATTTTTAACAACGTGGTGTGTGTTGATCGTTTAAATTCGATATTTGTCGATTTTTATAACATTAACAAACGCCTAGATAAATCAATCTTTTTCTTTTGCTGATTTTTTAATAGTAGGTAGCATTTTGAATATATCGGACTTTTTTGAGCTTCGATTATTTTTGTTTTGCTCTTGAATGATTTATTTGATTATTCTGATCAGTGATATTTCGAATAATAATTAAAATATCGAAATTTAATTCTCTTTACTTCAGCCAGAAGCGCGTGCACATACGTATGTTGTGCGTAGGATTTGATTGTTTGGAAAATTTGGAAAAAATATAAGGCAAATATATTTTTATATGATATTTTATGACGTGATACATGTACGTCCCTTTTGGTTTATTTATTGGCTAATTTCATGGTCGTCTTTCCAAGAAATTTATTAACGCATTCCGTACAAATTTTTAGAGTATATGTTTCATTCATTACCAAGAAAATTTTGAACAAAATAAATTAAAAATTGTAAAGATATTACAAATTTTTAATAAATGGAACAGACAAGTCCGAACATTTAAACTAAATAAAATATTATCGACTTCGAAATTATATCGATCATTTTATCTGTTCCAAAATTTATTTGCAATTAAAATATACTTTTAATGATCGAGAAGAAAGTTTTGGGAACGCGTAATTATATTTGAATCATGCTTCGTCCTTTGCAAATCCATTTGTGAAATAAATTTATTTCCAAGAAGATTAGATACGAATTTTGCTGAAAAATGAGAAGGAATCGAAAATGGATAACGTTTGATGAAACATCAAAAAAAAAAAAAAAAAAAAA
>NW_006263351.1:61548-71624 GCF_000469605.1 Apis dorsata
AATGGCCGACAATGGGATCGGGGTAAATGGACATTGAGATTATCGCGGTTTCACGCTATGGTTGCTTCAGACGACTACTACTCGGTGGGCGGAGGATCGTTTCAGCTGTCGCGCGCAGAATGGAGATTAAATTGGCACTGTTTGTACGATCACCTTCGGTGCCTACTTGCCACCGTTCTTTATTGCCGTTCGCGTATATCAGAGAATGATCACGGGAAGGAAATTAAGTTTAAAATTGTCGAAAGTCGTGAATTTTCACCCCCATTTCACCCCCGTTATCGAATTGAAAACAAGGATAACTAATTTATTCCATCGTGTGACTATATTGTGATTTATCTTCAAGTGAGAGAAAAAGTGGAAACTTATTATTAACGGGGGATCGTAATAAGCGAGTAATATTTTATTGGAGATATTGGTAAAATAATTAAACGGTATAAGTTATAAAAAGTAATTCGTATATCATTCAATCTGTCACGGTTCGTTATTCATATCCTTCGATAAAACTTTTTACGAAATGGCTGGGTTTATCGAAGACTATTTTTTCAATCTATTCGTCCGAGTAAACATCGATTTGGATATTCAATCAGAGATCACGATGCTATCCTAAAGGATATTTTCGATCTACCGATTCGCTTTGATCACCGGATTAAAATTTACTACTTTTACGGATCATTAGAAAAGTAAAGACTTCAGAAAATCTCTCAAGATCACTTTCTTCTAAATCTTAGAAAACTTTAGAAAGGTGTTTCACTTTTAATTTAGCTCTAGAAATTTAAAAAGAGAATGAAAAATTTCAATTTTAATTATGGATGTATATATGAAAATAATTTATCAAGTTTTCCTCTCGTCTTTACTTATTGTTCAGGATACAGAATCACATTGATTGATTCTTTACTGTAATACAAAGAACGATTGTTTCGTATCTCTAGCAAAAGATAATTTATGATTTTTATGGGGACAGGGTGACGGTGGAAAGCGGAAAGATTACAACAGTTACATCCGCTAAATTGCTTATAAGCTTATCTTACATCCATTAACGTAAAGCTTAATTAAAACTTTGTGCTAATCCATCATTCAAGAGAAGAAAGTAATAATTTTAATCGACATTATACCATAGCCATATTTAATCATTTTTATCCTCCTTTATTTCAAAATTGAATGAAAATTGATAACGTGTGCATCTTTAATTCTCTATCCTTTAAATATTGATTCGAATCATATTTAAATATATATATATAAAGATGACTGACATTCGCATTTAGCGATATATTTATTCATCGTGCCGTATATGTATAATTTATGCCCGAATATATGAAACTTCTGATACTAAATTACGGATACGTCGCTCATGCAAATTTAAACGTAGTCGGGAGCTCTGAAGATGCAAATGTACCTCCTATATGTACGAACGTGACGAACAAATGAGTTAGATAATAGCAAGCGAAAAGTAAGAGAGTCGCAAAGGGAAGGGAAAAGATGGTGGAAGGGAGGAAGGAGGAAAGCATCAAGTGGAAAAGCCGACTTGGATGTCACGAATCCGTTTTCTTTCCCCGACAGCGGTAACGTGCAGAACTTTAAGGGTGAAACGTAAAATTCTTTCTCTCTACGTGGAACGTCGGCATTCATCTTTTTTTTCTTTTTTTTTTTTTCTTCCTTTCAACTTACGCTCTCTCGTTTTTTTCTTTCCTTTGTGCTCTTTCGACATTGATTATTTTTCTTTCGAGTTGAAACTTACGTTAAATTGATTATGTTTAATAAGTCACGTTGCTCGTGTTTCATTTTGGAACGGTGTTAATTAGAAAACTCGCGAAACCACGTAAAACTTGTTAGATACGTGTATGTATAGGAGGAGGAATTAAAATTCATCGCAAGTATTTTTTTTTTTTTTTGTTTTCCTTTCTTTCTTCTTTTTCCAGAGAATAATCTTCGATGTTCTTATTTAAGTTTTTACAGGTACAGTTTTCTTCTTCCCCTAATGAAAATTGTTAGGAAAATTGTTTCATTTTCTCGTTATTCTTCCTGTTTCCTTTGCATCCTTGACCGGTCGATTTTTTTAAATATTCTAAAGGTTCGGTCATCGTTCACAACGAAAGAGAAATATTGAGAAAAAAATGGCGCGGAATATTAAGAAGAACGGAATTACTTTTTTATCTCGACTTAACGTCCGCCTATCGACCCCCAAGGAAATTTATTACCTTTAATTTTTCTTCTTTTTTTTTCATACTAGAGCTAAAAGGTTTGATATTTTCTTCTGATTTTCATCCCGGTAAAGAATTACTTTCCACTCGATGAAAATGACGGCCTATCAAATGGATCTTTTTAGTAATGCATGAAGTAGAGCTTGCCGTGAAGAGAAGCTATAACGCTGATGTACGTTCGATACATTGGAAGACACGGGGAAAAAAAGAAAGAAGACAGGGAAAAGGAAAAATCGTTGATCATTAATTTAAAATCGACATAGTTATATTTTTGTTGCGCGAAAATATTCGATTCGTTTAAAATTTCTTTCATTCCCTTTCGAATGTTTAAGATTATCTGCTCGTTGTTTTTTTCTTCCTTCTATCGAATCGTGTTCACGGGTAATAACGCGAGAATGGGAAAAGCAAAATAAGAAATTAATGAAATGCAATAACAAGTAATAAACATTAAAAGGATTTAGCACGAAACTATTATTTAGAGGGTTTCACTGTTACGCGCTCGTATACGCTATTTCTCGTTCCATTTTGCTCTCTATCGAACATTTATTAACAATTCTTTAGGATTAAAACGCCTCTTCGAATATCAATTATACAAGAAGATTTCTTACGTTATAATAGAATCTCGATTAATCGGATCCATCCTTCTTTCGCATTTATCATAATTATTATATTAGAACTTGTACAAATACGTTTTCAATTATTTCCTTTCAAACTGTTTATAATATATCGACGATATGTCGAATATTCGAAAATGCATCTCTGTTTATTTGTTCCTCTTCAAGAGACCAATACCAATTTTCCATCTTATAGCAATTTTCCTTAATCAATTGATTAAACAAGACTCTATCGTAAGAGTAAATAAAGATACGTGGAATATTTGGAAATGCTGGGTATATATCTCCATTTATTTGTTCTCTTTCGACAAAAAGGAACCAATACAATTTCTCATCCTGTAAACCAATTTCCTTCAACGTATATTTCCATGTCTAACGCGAAACGCGATATTTCTATACTTGGTGGAAAATATTTAAAAGAAAAACATTAGGTGTCTCTGTTTATTTATTTTCGGACAACCAACACAATTTTTCATCCTATAACAATAATTTTCCTTCCCTAATAAATTAACCAATCGAGATTCGAATCGCATGGCGATGGCAAATAATCATATATTCTCTTCATCGTATCTTTTCTTTCGACGCACAAAAAAACTAAAACCGATACAGTTTTTCATCGGGTATCAACCAATTTCCTTCAACGTATATTTCCATGTCTACCGCGAAACGCGATATTTCTATACTTGGGGGAAAATATTTAAAAGAAAACAATTAGACGTCTCTGTTTATTTATTTTCGGACAACCAACACAATTTTTCATCCTATACCAATAATTTTCCTTCCCTAATCAATTAACCAATCGAGACTCGAATCGCATGGCGATGGCAAATAAGCATATATTCTGTTCATCGTATCTTTTCTTGCGACGAAAAAAAAAAATAAAACCGATACAGTTTTTCATCGTGTATCAACCAATTTCCTTCAACGCGTATTTCCATCTCTGTATCATGTAAAACAGTTGCTACTTCGCGGAAAAACGAATTTGCCGGATTTCGATGCATCTCCGAGTCACGTTCACCTGCATTTGTCTCGCGCCGTTTTCCCAGGGGGGAGAGAGGAGAAGGAGGAGGGGGAGGAAAAGGGATGAGATCCAATTATTCGAAATTTCCATAATTCTAGAACTACAGGCCCTCCCCTCCCCTCCCTTCTATTCCGCCTGTAAATTTCGAAAATCTGTATTCCGCTGTTCCCTTGTTTATCTTACGCGGCAGACACTAGACGGCGGATAATACGATGATGGCATGGATTAAACGTTCTCTCTTCCACGAATTCTCCTTTTCCTTTGAAGAACTCGAAGAATTGATTCGAAGAGTCTCGAGTCTTCGAGTCGATTTATCCTCCGTGCACGAGTTCAATCCCTTTTCGATTACCTTTAAGATCGAATCTTTGTCGAAGATTATTCACGGTATATCCGAAACAATAATTCAACCTGTCCTCCGGGTTCCGTTTGATGCGCCGTCCTCTCGTCGAATTTACGAGGATATTTAAAGGGATGGCGGGGGGTTCCTTTTGGCCCGTGTATCCGTCGGAGGATGTCATGGATCATCGGTCAGAGGGACGTTTCAACCGCTATTTTTCACAGGATTTCGAAATGGCGGGCGTCGTTCCCATTTACGTTTCGTACACGATCCCATAAAGTATGATAGATGTTCCGGTTCGTGCGGTTCTCCGTGTGTATCCTGCCTTCGTATAAACTTAACCCGAAAAATATCCTCTTTCTTACGTACTACGTATTTTTATACGCTCGAACGTGTAGAAGGAATCCATATGATATTTGGTCTGTTTAGTATGGGCTGTACGTTATTCCGACAAACGTGAGATGAGCACGCTGTGCCGGATAAATTTCGTTGCTTACTACTTCGCCCGCTCGAGTAATCGAATCGCAGGAGAGAAGATGGAACGATTTATACGAATTGATAAAAATTTATTTGACTCGATGAAATGAGATCTGGGATAAGGATATAACGAAGGACACGGTGTTTCGAGATATTTTAATAAAAAAAAAAAAAAAAAAGAAACGACTTACTTATTTAAGTTCCATTTCTTCAATCGTTAATTTTGCAGTTAGAAATTATTTTTCTGAGAGAATAGAGTTTCAAACGTAACGCGATGCGACGTTTTTCCAAAGGAAAAAAAGTGCAAATTTATGAATATTATTATTCCCAGCGTTATTAAAATAAGGAAACGTTTGCCACGGAACGTGGCGCATAAATTTGAAACGATTCGAGGAAACGGAACGCGGAAATTAATTTAGGCTTTTCTTGGGAAACGTTAATTCAGGATCTGGATTAAAACGAAAGACACGACCGTAAGAACGGAAACAGACGAAGGAAGACGGTCGCCGCGCTATTATTTTCGTCGTTCATTAGCACGTGCGCCGGTGACACAGTTCGCACGCAATAATTAAAGGACGCCTCCCCCTCCTCTTCGCCGACGTGCGTCTAATTAAAGCACGCTAATTATCGAAGTGAATTACGGCACTCGTGTCTCGACCATGTTTCCTACAATCACTGCGACGATGAAACGTTTAAAACATTGTAAATTTTAATTTTTAAATCTCAATTTTATTTTTTTTTTTTTAAATTATCCTACATCGACACGTGCTACGATTCTTTTCTTACGAATCATGTGCGAAAAGTGTAACTTTTATTTACGTTGGTTAATACGATGCAAACTATTTTGAAACGATTTTTTATTCAAGTTAACGGGTAAAGTAATGGGCAATCTCACTCGGGCTACAATCCCTCACGATTTTGCGCTCGAGATGTTACGAGGAAATTTGAATTTCTGATGCAGTTGACGATGTTGACATAACAGAATCACAAACTATTTGAGAAATTAAGTTTCAAGAAACACATAGTCATTGTCCAAATATTTTACTTCAATAATTCCCAAACCTATTTCGCGAAGATACAATCTCACCTAAATAAACCTGGATTGAATCCCACGATCCAAATCCATATAAGCTAATTTCCAAATAAAAGGAGGAGAAAAGGGGAGGAATGACAAACTCACGTTTCCTCAATTTCGTATTATTACCTCGCAAAGATCTCGTCCTTTTTATATCTTTTTATATAAAGCTTTGATTAAAAACCCTCCGGTCGTCCCTCTCCCCCGCTGTTTCCAGTTGTGTTGTTTTCTTAATTAAGTCTTTCTCGAATTTATCTCGTCCTCAAAAGGAGAAGTTTCGAATTTTGCAAACAGAAGATGGAGACGAAACAGATTTCGAAAGTTGGACACGCGATACGTTTCACGAATCACGTTTTACGATTTCGTGGCGGAAATTGTGTATACCCGAGGGAGAAAAGAATTTTGTTAATTATTAGGGAGATGGCGTGTAAGACAACGTAGCCGAAGAAGAAATAGCCACCTGAATCATAAAACCGAGATAAATGGTCGTACTTGGCATAGTTTCATTGCTTCACCAAGCTAGATGACTCACCCATTGCTCCCTTATTACCCCTGAGAAATTTTCTCCTTATTGCCGAGCCACACACGATCCACTACATGGAAACGCGGCTACATGCCGGGACGACAGGGTTTCATCTTTTTTCTCGAGAAGAACCAGTGTACACACTTTGTACCGAAGATTGGATCAATGTTGAATATTTTATAATCCTAATAAATCACTGTTCCGTCTAAAATAATTCTTAAAAATCAAAAGTATTTTAGAATTGGACGATAGAAATATATTTTAAAATACTTACTTTATATATTTTATTATTTTAAAATAAATCAATTCTTTGATGTTTTGGAAATTTTTCTCTCGAAAGAAAATTCGAAATGAGATATCCTAAAATCGGAGTATAGAAAATATTTCCTTCTTCAAGATTGCTCCTTCGAATATCTTGATCCAGATTAGAAATATTCGAGAATTTGAAACGAAATTTTTACACTGGAAACATAGACGTGTATATTTCCTCCATAAAATATGGTACATGGTGCGCATAAAGAATAATGTTTATAAATTTATGTACAGATTTTAACGCGCAGTTAAACGGGTTTATGTAAATTTTTCGCGCATTATCGACACCCAATGCGATTTAAGTTTTATGGCGAAGCTACCTATAATAACGCTTCACGAAACATATCTATACATTCTTGTATAGAGTATCCATATCCGTCTGGATTTTTTTTCTTTTTTTTTTTTCTTTTTTTCTGTTTACGCGGAAAGTGGTTTTCTCGTTTTTACGATGTATCCGGGATGACGCGAAAATGGATCGCTCGGAAAGGAACGCTCGTTACACGCACGTATGCCGAGCTTTTCAGAAATCAAAGTGCCACTTTGACTTTTACTCTTGTACGTCGTCGCTTTCATTTCCAAACTCTCGCGTATATCTCTCGCGTAAATTTTTTTGATTTATCGGTTTATCGCTTCTCGAGCTTTTGTCATGATCTCAATGGAAAAAATTGTAAATTTTTAAGAATCGATACTTTTTATCGTATTATCGAAGATGCAAGAGATATTGTATCGATCGGATTTGTGTGATTTTGAATACGTAAAGTTGGATATATTTTTCTTAAAATTGAAAATTATGGAACGAATAATAATATTTTCTCTTTCTCTTCAGGAAAAGTACACGCACATTTTACGTGTTTGGTCACGTCCATCCAAATCCTCCGAGTGATCATCCACTCTTCGCACCCTAATCTCAAACACTCAGCCCTCACTCGAATCTCGCAATAAACAATCTCGCCATAAAAATCTCATCCCCTTAAGATTGATGAATTGGACGGCAAATACTTAGGATTCCAGAGAAGTCCACAAAAAAGAAATTTGACCAATGGATGGATCATCATCGATTCTTCTTCGATCAAATGGATTAATAACGTTCCAATTCAAATATCGAACAAAAATATCGTTCGAATGCATTTACTTTTATTTTTTTCCACAAAGGAAAATTTATTTTTTTCTTTATTTTTAGACTTTAAATTAGAAGCAAAGAATTGTCTGCAATTGTTCTCGAGAAAGGTTGTTTTCGAAATGGGGCATTTAAGATAATTGCCCTCTTAGCGTTTAACAGAACAGTTAATGATAATTAACCCAGCTGGTTAGAAGGATCCCAGTTATTTGGAAAATGATTTTCACGTTAAAGCTATGTCTCTCACGGTTTTCACTCCCGCGAAACAATACCCTCATTATCACCCTTTCCATTAAGTATGCTCGATAATTACAAATTTACATTTAATCCTTAAGTTGCCCGAATCTATCGTATTCTGTTACGTGATATCGTTGGTCGAATGTTCGCCATCCTAATTCGATAATCATGTCGTCTAGAACATCGTTAACAAGATGCTCATTAAAGTCGACTCCCAGTAATGACGTGACTTTTGATGGATTTTCGGGCGGCGTTTGAATATCGTGGCTTCCAATTTTAATTGCCTTGTTCTCCCTTCTATCCAACGATTTAATTAACGATCTTGAGGTATTTGTTAACACGCGCGCTACTTTTAAAGTCGATGACTCGTCGTCTGATCACGTTGGGATAAAATTTAACACGAAATAAACATGCTGTTTCACTGATCTATATGAAATGCACAAAATTCGTTCAACAATCGTGAAAATCAATCTTTCACCGTTTAAATTGGCCCAATAATCGCGTTAACATCTGGTCGATTCTTTCAAAGAAAATTCTCGGTTACATTTAACTTTTATATATTTCGGATGGAAAGAGTTTATTGTTCGAAGAAAAAGAATAAAAGAAGGAGTAGTGATAAAGGCTCGTGAAGATTATCATCGATCGAGATATTTATATCGTTATTTGCGTGGCTTGGTTCTATCCACATTGTGTTACGAACAAAAGAGGGCACTCTTCGAAAGGAAACAGAATGAAAACGTACGAACGGGAGAGATCTGATCGATCCTTTTTCCTCGAACTTTAGAATTCAGCCAGGAAGTAGTACGAATCAACAAGTGCGCCGACCACTCATCCGCGACTGTCTGAACTATCCGGAAGGAAATCGTCGAGATGATCTGCAGATTTTCAACAATGCTTGCTGCGCGAAAATCCCTAGGACAGTTGGAGTAAAAGCTTTTCCCTGTGCACGGAATATTTCACGACGAGAAGAATAAATGGTGGTTAAATTCTTTAAGAGTTTTGAATTAAGAAACGAGGATGGAAAAGAAAAAAAGTCTCTAATATTTCCTGTTCCGAGGATTTAAACGTTGAGACGGATATTTTTTAACAGCTTTCTATCTTTTAGGTTTTTTCGAATTCAAGTTTTTATAATAATCATACTCAAAAACGAAAAGAATAATTAAATTTTAGAGTTTCTTTCTTTTTTTTTTTAGTATTTTTAGTATTAGAGAGAGAGAATGATCATGAGAGATCATTATTTTCATATTTACCTTTATGGAAGTCCACTGGTATTTGCATTGTTCTTTGTGAATCAGCGCTGAATGCATGTAGGATTCTAAAGTAGTTCTCTCTGTTCTTATGGAATCGCCATTGCCTCTTACCGGGAGTAATGCAAGAACAGAAAATGGCAAGAAAATGGCGAGAGAATGGTTTGCAGATGTTCGTCGATTCCTGTATTTTAACTATACTTACGTTTTCTTTTATCTTCTCCATTCTTTCTTCTCTCTCTTTCTCTCGCTCTTTTTGTTATAAAAAAGACGATTTTTCTACTTTGGATCCATAAAATTCGAAGATGCGAAGGGAAATTCTCGTTGCGAGGATTCCTCGTTGCCAACTCTCCTCCGTATTATTTTTTTTCTAGTAGAGAATTCCACGTACACGAAACATCCTTGTTGTCATTTTGCGCTCAGAGATCAGATGCACCTGTGCACCTGTGTCTTTTATTTCTTGAAATTTTACGTATGTGCCTGTTACTCGTTTCTTTATGCGCGTAACTTTTGTCTAGTCTGAAAAACAAATGCACGATTTACATTTTAATAGGTGGCGTGCGATATTACGACGTACAATCGTGCTACTATTTATTTTAATTTTATGGAGAGATATATTATGCCACCGCTTAAATTTGTATTAATTTTACACAACATTCAACGAGATTAACTTACACTTTGCGGAGTGCACGCACTTGAACGCATTGAACGTTAATTCAGTGATTATAATGGATTCATATTGAATTCATATTGTATTCCATTGCTTTGTACAATCGTTCTTTACATTCATTGCATTTTATTTGTGTACTTTATTCAATGGTTTTATTTTTCGATCTATTAAGCTGAATAAACTGTTCTCGTCGAATGTTATATCTACAATATTATATCCTTTTCTTTTTTTTTTTTTTTTTTTTTTTT
>NW_006263351.1:71808-72629 GCF_000469605.1 Apis dorsata
ATCTCGTTGAATTCGTTCAATTTATAAATATATTAAATTATTCCAAAAATTCCTTTCATTCTTTAAATAATCTTTAAATAATTTCATAATTAAAATTTCTCGGAACTTTTCTATCCTATTATTTTTCCAAAAGTATATTTCCAAAATACTCAAAGTGATCCTCTGATGATAATGATATTGATATTGATCGCTATTTTCTCTATTTATTATGTAATCCATTGAAGGCTGAGGATGGAGGAGAGAATGGATACCCAAATTACTCAAATCTTAATTTTCTTTTCAGAGGCTCACAGAGCTCTAGAGCTCCTCGAGGATTATCACGCGAAGCTGACGAGGCCTCAGGACAAGCAGCTACGATTGGCCATCGAGCGTGTCATCCGTATCTTCAAAAGCAGGCTCTTCCAGGCGTTATTGGGTGAGTGTTTCGTTAAAAATATTTTGTCGAATAACCTTAAAAAGCGTTTTCCGCTCGTTCGACTTCCATCCCGGTGAAATCAGTTTTCTTATATCCCGACGATATTTTATAAAATCCGAAAAATTCCGGCGATTCATGGAAGATTCAAAGAGATTCTGCACCTCATCCCATTCTCTATGCTCGGGCTCAATCTCATCTTATTTATCGGAACTGGCACGTTGCCTCTCGAACGTTTCTCGCGCCATTGTTATTCGGAATAAAGCGCTCTTACCGCGCGATTCATTCCGTTCGCATCCTCTTTCAGATGAAAACTCGTCCGAAATTTTGACCGAGGCTTTGTACGATCGGCGGAGAAAAAGAGAGAAAAGGAGAGGGGGGGAAGGGAGGGAGGGAGGGCAATATCGAG
>NW_006263351.1:72789-93699 GCF_000469605.1 Apis dorsata
TGTTTTTACTTCAATCCAAGGAATCGAGGATTCTTGTGAACACAGGGGGAGGTTTTCATCGTATTCTTTGAGTGTACGATTCTCTTGGTATTGATCCTTTTTAGAAACCTTTTGTTATCGTCAGTCTGGACGTACGTACGTACGGCGAGAACAAATAATATCTTTTAATCTTTCCAAGGATAAACAATCCATTTAAAGAACAACGATGCTCTCCAATGATTTCAACACACTTTCTTTCCATCTTTTTTTCATTAACTTTTGTTTCGTAGAATAATATTTTTCAGCAAGCACTTTTCATATTTTTAAAAAACGATCATTAATATAGATAATCAAAGATTATTTACTGGATTATTTACTGGAGAGAAGCACGGATGTCAAAGTAACGCTGTCCCTGCGTTAATTTTTATTTCTCATCATCATCTCGATTCGCAGCCTGCGAGCGTGTAACCGTGCAAGTTTGTTCGCGAAGCAGATTGTCCTATTCGGTCCACGCGGTATAATGGTTTCGCACAGGGGGAGATTAGTCGGTGCATCTGCAACTGTGTCGGGTGCATAGGTTGTCCTTATGCCGCGCTTCGCCTGTTAGTGCTGATAACCCCAAACACCCTCGCCTCCAGAGTCCCATCGGTGACGTGGACAATGGATACAAGATTACACGTCATATCAGCTTCGCTAAGTATTTAACGAGATTAGAATATTACGCGAAACACCTGAAATTAACGCCTTTCCGCCTAAAGTAAATTAAAGTAATCGAATTAAAGTAAATTTAAAAGCAAATCGACGAATTTCAATTTTTGTAATAAACACAACATAGTAGATAGAGATTGAAGATTTAATTAACTCATTTTTCTAGAGATGTAACATCGTATCTAAATTTTCGAGAGAGAGAGAAAGAGTATATCTTTTTTTCAAGCAATTTCATTTTCAGAATTTTCCATGCGTCTCGTGCGAAATTCCAGCGAATAGATTACGCGGATGAGCACGGCCATGTTTGCGCGCATTCTTAATTCAGCTTGCAATCTCATTGCCCATTGCATAGAAAAGAAGGTTGTCAGTCCCCTGTTCTAATTCGCAGTTCAGGCTCAGCTGCTTCGAAAATGATTAAATTGAAAGCTAGAAGATCTAGATTACGTCAGATTCGATTAGAGTTTTTGCATCGTTTCGCAGTGAAGCAATTACACGATGCTTGGTGCGCGTTCTCGATTCTAATCGAACCCTTCCCAGAGACGGTTTATCGTTGTATCGATGAGGATAACGCATCGATAATTAATGATTCGAAGGAGATCGTTGCAACGTATCGTTGTGGATGCAGCGATTTCCTGGCCAATGCCCATGGAATTACGCGTCACGTTGGCAACGCTAAGTACGTAACAAGGTTACAACTTGGAACTAAACGTGTAGCCGTGCTATACGCCCAACAACTTGCGAACACAAGTTTAGGGAACCGGTTGAAATAACTATATCGAGTATTTAGACTGGTAAGGTGGCTCGAGTGTGTTTGGTAGCAAAGATCGTGTTGATTTTTAACTTTCTCGTTGTATAAGCTTGTCCTTTTTCATAATCGCCAAATTTTTCAATCTTTGGATAAAATTGAGTGTGATAAAACCAGGATTATATTAATTTATAAATTTAGAATTTTCAATTATTTATGCGTTTCATTTTATCGTTCGTAGCTATAACTTTGAATGAAAAACTATTGTATTCAAATTGCGTTCTAATAGTGATTTGAAATTACATATCTTTGAAATTACGTATTCCTACAATTTAATCATAATATTCATTTTAAATTTTCTCTAATTCTGAATAAATTGAATTAAATTGAATTATTATTCCAAATTTGTTCAAATTTATCTTAAAAATCATACAATAGGATAAATATTCAATGCGAGGAAAGAATAGAAAGTAAGGTTAATTCGAATAAAAATAATTAATCTAAGAACTGGCAGGAAAGGATTTTAAATTAATTTACTCGGATGTCACGATGATTGTTGTATAACAGCACGGTGCTGAAGTTGCAATCAAGTCACCGGGGAAACGCCAGCTCTCGTGATTTCATTTTCTCCGGACGAACAACTAAATCTTAATTGCGTTTAACGCTTTCGTGTCGCAAGAATTCGCCGAAAGAATAATTCGAATCGCTCACGCTTCGCCTTAAAAATCTTTCGTAAATCTCTCCGTCTTTTCGCGTGTTTTCTTCATTATAATATAATGAACAATATAACGAGCATATTACGTAAAATGCCTTTTTGAATTTATTGAAATTTATTCAGAAACAAGAAGCCTTCCCCATTATTGAGGCGTTTTAATAACAAGTATTATCGAATCGCGTGTTCGACGAGATTTCTGTGAAATTTGTCAAAGGCACAAGATGATGAAAGTTGCTCGTGACTCTTTCTTGGTCAGCAAACTCGAAAACAATTCAATATACCGTCATCTTGGAGTTTTTCTTCGAGTGGTTTTCGACTCTCAATTTATCATTCTCACGCTTTCTTTGCTTCTTTCATTCGTTATAATCGATATCAGGTTCCTATCGATTATCCAGATGGATTGCGGATTAGAGAACTCGAAAGCGACGAAAGTCGAGAAGTGTTTTAACTCGTCGAGTGGGATAGAACGAGAGGAAGATTGATCTTTGACGAATAAACGATTGTCGTGATTAGAGGAATTTTTTTCCCGACAAGTTGAAATTATGGTGACAAGTTGTGCAAACGTTCGACAATCTTTCTTCTTCGATTTGAATTGGAAATGTGTATTTAACGAGCTTGTTATTTCCGTGGGAAAATTTGAAAATAGACGTTTCGACGTTTCTAATCTTTTATTATTATAGCTTCAGGGATCTTTTTGTAGGATAAAAGAATTGGAAATCCAAGAAAACGTCTACTTAAGATCTGCTGCGTGATTTTTCTCGGTTTCTTCTGTTTCTCCTTGTTCTTTCCTAAAGAAATCCTTTAGAAATGGTAAATTCCCTTACGTTAGTTACGTTTCTTATTCGATCGACTTCTTGAGGTTGGATAGAAATCGATTTTCTTCAATGAAAAGAATCGATGTCAATTGCAAATACAAAAGAGAAGTACTCTTTTTTTTTTTTTTGTATTTTTGATCGAATTTATTTCAAAACTTCTCGTAATTAATGATGAAAATTTAAATAAATTTTTAAATTCTCGTATTTGTCAAGCTTTATTTTCCATTTAATTATACGTATTTATTTAACAAATTTAAATTTGAACGGATTTAGATTTAAGATCCTGTCGTTTTTACAGGACTAGCTTTCTCGAGGAGACAGGTATGCAAAGCAGCTTGTACTAAAGAAACTTAATTAAAGGAAACCAGGCCATTAATCTCGTAATTCATATCTATTGTTTCTTACATAATTTCACATGTGATAAACTTGCGACAGTTACTTATCATTTGATTAAAAGTTTTACAAATTCTAATTTAAATTTGAATACAATACGTTTTATTATCAACTCGTTCGTATTTTTGCTTTAATAAAATTAAAAAGAGAGAGAGAGAGAGAGAGACGAAAATAATTGGTCACGTACAATCTATTTGACAAACCTTGTTGGGTAATATTAGAGTCTCCATGGAGCTAAATGTTGGACGCAATATGGAACATAGACGTGGAACATAGAACACAATGCAGTATTTTACACTTTGGTGGTGGATGCATCGGACGTAACATTGCAAAACACGACCAGCTGACAAATCCTCCTTGTCCTCGCACACGTGCACCAGTTTAGATCAGGTTTACGCAATAATCGATCAACGGTTTTATCCCCTCCTATTTATATATCTTTCATACGTATATTACTCCTTTCATTTTTTCTTATAACAGTAGCCAAAACTTGATTTTAAAAACACGATTTTTTTCGCGCAGAAAACTATCGTCTATCTTCATGAGACATTCAAAACTTGGAATATCGAAGTAATTGACAAAAAAAAGATAAAAAACAATTGCATCTTAATCGTATCAAATTTATCGATCAACCCAAGAACCAAAAGAATCATTAATCATCAACGAATCGTCGTCCAAGATACGAGTCTCGATCACTCGTCGAGAAACTTATCAATCTCTCGATCGGAGAAACGTTAACGAATCGAGCAAACTTCGTTATCGTCCTCCCTAATGGAATCGGCCACGAGAGCGATAAACGTGTTTCCCTTGGCAAACACGGACGAGATTTAAACGCGAGACGGAAAAACTAAGCTCGTTGCCGCTCGAAAATCAGCTTGCTCTCGCCACTTTCAGGTGGAAAATTCAGGTCGGGGTCCATCGATCGGCGGATAAAA
Organism: Apis dorsata; assembly: GCF_000469605.1. Classification (NCBI taxonomy): domain Eukaryota; kingdom Metazoa; phylum Arthropoda; class Insecta; order Hymenoptera; family Apidae; genus Apis; species Apis dorsata. The sequence goes on from NW_006263351.1 coordinate 77,080, forward strand.
ATTTTCTCGAAACTGGACTGGGAAGAAAGAATTCATCTCTGGAGGCAAGAAGGGGGGAGAAGGGGGGAGTATCGTCTACTTTTCGCCGTAAAACTACTGGAAACTGGGATTGGTGCGAAGGGAAAAGCGTGAAAAACGAAAGGAAGGGGGAAAGAAAGTAAGGACGTGGACGTGGTGGGTGGCGGATCGATTCATAAATCAATAAAAAGCACGACGGCGGTGGCGCTGTAATGAGAAGGGAATACGAGTAAACGGGATCGAAATGGATGGAGAAGGTTTCGGAATTGCGACTCTAGGAAATAAAATAGCTTGGAAAACAGAAGGAATGGAGAAATATTAAAGTACGAAAACACCGACGTTGATAAGTTTGCGGGGGTTTGCTCTTCTTTGAGGTAACAAAAGAAGAAACCCTTTAGGGCAAACTTATATAGAAACAACTTTGTTCTTGCGGCTTCAACGGGACGAAATATCATCCCGTTTGCTGTTCAGACGCGACGCGTGTTGCTAATTTCATTGCATCGTGTGCAGGAAAATTTTTGATAGCCGGATTATGAGGAGAGACACGTTAGTTGTACACACAGGATATCCCGGATATTCAAACTTATTCAAAGTTTCATTCATTCAGTCAAATCGAGTACGATCAGATTCGAGGTACAATCAAAATTAAACTAGTATTATAAAGACAGCCAGGATGTTCCATAATAATGTAATCGGGGAAGAAATTATTCGAAAGTTACTCGCGAGCAAATAAGATTTTAAAAGTAATATAACTTTGTCCAAGAACAACAGTTGTCTCCACAATATAATTTCTGTCTCGATAGAAACGAATTATTAATTTTGTCGGAATACATAAATACATCTTGGAACTACTCAATAATATCAATGTAGAAGCTATCAATAGTAAGATTAGATCCATCCCAGCATCCTCGACAACGTTACCTATAATTCTGCTCTCTCGTCCAAACTCTGGAAAAATCCAAAAACTCGGAAAAAAAAAAAAAAAAACTCGAGACTCGCATCCACGGCCGAGATTATTTACGCCGCGCCGTTTGTTTTAATTACGATTAATTCTTCTTGCACGGTGCCTAACCGTGTCCCCTTCCCACCTTTTCCACGGCAGTTTTTTTCCTATTCCTATGTCGCGCCGCGCGGAAAATCCGATTTATTTCGGGCGTTAGACCCGCGGCACCAGTGCAGAAAATTGCAGCTTCATCTGGCCGGACGATCGTTCGCGCCTAGGCCGTTGCACTCGCGGCCGACGACATTTTGGTGCACGGCGGAAGATGGAAGCGGGACAGAGAGATAAATAGTGGGCGAAATGAAGAATGGACAGAAAGAGAGAGAGAGAGAGAGAGAGAGAGAGAGAAATTGACACGCGTCGTCGATGACGCAGAAATGGCGCGTCAGCTTTTTGACGCATTTCAGTTTCGAAGCTGTTCTTTTCATCCGTTCGTTCCTCCCGTCAATCTTTCCTCGATGTCGTTATCGCACCGAACACGCTCACTTTCCTCCCTTTGTGAAATCGATCTCCAAAATCTCTGGATGATTTCTTCTTTTTTAATTAGAAGGCAATGAAATGAATCGTTATCCTCGAAGGATCTTTTGCTGAATCTTTAACGACGTAACCAAGTTTTTGTTGGAATCCGTGAATCTTTCTTCGACTAGAAATTCGATCGATATTCCTTTCACGAATTATCGCGATGCTCGTGCACTTTCTCGAGCCTCCGTGTTCTCATCGATGGACAAGAATTAAGGGAGGGGAGGAGAATATTGTTTGGAAGGTTGTAACAACGAAGCTTGGGCGATTTTTATCGAAATTGAAGTTGCACACGCGATGGGGCTAGGCTAATATACGAGCACGAGTTTAAATTATCGAAAATCGTGGAACATTAGAGAAACGTTATCCCAATATTTATTAACTGTCCGGTTTATTCGAAATGGTTAAAATGTTAACTGGACGGAAATTGGTACGGTGTTCAACTTTGATGCGAAGTTTCGGATTACTTATCAAAGTTATACATTTGACGCAGCAGAAAGGATTGTATTTCGAGATGGATGTGGGGGGGACTGATCGTATTGCCGTGGAAAAATTGCATTTTCGGATCGAGACTTTTTATTATATATCCGATGCCCGTCGATTCCGTTGCCTAAATTTTCAAAATTGAAACGCCCGTGTAGCTGCATCTATGTATATACCAGATATATACCTTCTATCCTCGATCCCTTCTTTTCTCTTCAGAGATTCGAATCGACCGAATTTCCGCCCCTTTTATGATTCGATATTGAATCTGCCTTTTATTTCTTCTTCATTTATTAGTATTAGTAAATGAATTTTGTATGTGTCCATGTCATTTAAATGTAAATTGTACGCGTAAAATTTCAGAATTAATTAATTATTTAATTTAAAGATAATTTGTATTTAAATCTTGCGTCAATATACAAGATAAAATCATCAAAGGGATAATAATAAATAAGAAATTTATCATAAAAGAAATCCACTGAGAAAGAAGGGATAAAAACAGGTTATATTTCGCGATAGTGCTTTATTCTCATTGTTCTTGCTTTTTCTTTTACAATTTACGCAAACAAAAGGACAGTATGATACACGTGGGTAAGAAATCTTCATCTTCGATCTTAAAGTCTGCTTTGTTTCATCTACACAGTTCACAATGTTGGGTACATATTGCAGTACATAAAGAAGCGTACGTACCCCTTATACATAGCCAACTTTTGTCTCGGGATCCAAGAATTCATTAATTATCATTGTAGAGTGGTCTTTATTGTCACTATGGTGGGCCTTTGTTTTACGCAGATGGCAAAGTAGCTGTTATTCCCAAAGCTGCTGCCGTTTCTGATTCTTAGCCTGGTCTTTACGTGGTTCAAGGGAGTCGAGAATCGTATAATAAATCCATTGAGAAACTTTACGAAATAATTTCTGATTCTCGTATTTATCATTTACAGATAATTCACGCGTTTGATTCGTATCGAAAATTTTCTAGAATATTATTCTTATTTGGAAAATTTGAGACCTTCAATACTGAAATTTTTTTCTCAATGGCGATAAATTTTAGTAATTTTATTTCTGGAATAACTCGGATTATTCATTTTGGCCGAATAATATCTTTTATAATATTTTATTTTCTCTGTCGAAATTTTACCAATTCCTCAACGAATCGATGGACTTTAGGAATTTTATTTCTATGAAAATATATTTGAGATTTTAACTTTAAAAAATAATATTTCCCGCAAGGGGGACTTGGAAAATGGATCCATTTTCGCGAGTCCTTTGGGTGGTGGCGTACCCACGTACCTGAGCCAAATAAAAAAAAGAATTTGAAATCAGCTTGAAAAATAGGAAAATAGATATTTTTTGATTCTTCGTGTAAATTTTTTATTTCAATGTTTAATCTTAAAATCGAATCTTTTGAAAATGTAAGATAAATCCTTGTTTCTTTACTAATGTGCCATAATATTCAAAAATCGTAAGATATTAAATCCTACACACACACATACGTGTGTTAAGGGATAGATATGTGCATATATTCGTATCGTATTGACGTTAGGATACCTTGAGCGTTGATATGTAGATACGTTTCCAATAACTTTATTGATATTACACATATCGTAATATTTGAATATTGTGATCAAGTAAAGGCTCTTTTCGAACTCATATATGTATCGATGTGCAGTGAAATGTACGTATCTTTTGTAGTTACCTTTATTTCTCGAGCACAACATGCTCGATTTTTGTATTTTCTTTGTAAATACGGTTTACGGTTGTATAGATAAGTTAAATTTGCTCTGTTAATGGACGCGATAAAAGTTTGTTTATTCAGTTTGCGTCGATGTTTTTCTTTCTTCGATAACTTGAAAATTAATGCTTACGCTTTTCAACTCGAAACGTTTTTTTAAAGATTTTTTTTTTTTAATTTATCAAGATTTATATCTCGTAAAAATAGTAGACAATAAAAAACATTGTACGTTCGTTCAGTCGTGTATAAAAAGAAAAAAATATTAATTATAAAAAAATATTGAAAATTTAAAAAATAAATCGGACGAAAAATCGATCGTAAAATCATCGATCCTTTTAATCGAGCGATTCTCAGCAATTCCGATACATTGAGATTATATTGTTCCTCGTCGACGGTATACGATGTGACGACGATATCTCGAATCGTAAATCTCGATTCGACGTCCTGAGAAAAAGAATTCGGAGGAAAGACAGTTATTCAAAGGGTAAAGATCGCGGGCGCAACAAGACCGTTAACATCGAGCTCCGTTGGAATTGCCATCGGTTCCCTGACGATGGCACAGGACGATTGTTGGGCGAACGGCGTTCCATGTCGGCTGGCGGGACGATTTGAAATTCAAAGCACGAGCGGGCCGTGTTGTAAGATCGTTAACCGAATACCACGATCGTTGCCACGGCTCGCAGTCGTCGCAGTTGTTACGAGGGTTGGCCAATTTCTCTCCGTTTTTCCGGGGAATGGTTCCCCATTCGTTGCTCGATGTTGCACACGCGGATCCGATTCGTCGCCATAAACTCGGTCGTTACTCGCCTTCCCGCCATTTTGTCCCCCATTTTTCCCTGCCAGAGAAAAATCGCGGCATTACGCTTTCTATAAATCCATTGGAATAATTCTTTCCGAGTTATCCGCCGTTTCTTCGAGAACTCGCAGTTTCCATCGCGATTCATCGTGCTTCGCCTCCTTTCTCTGTCTTTTCTTCGCTTTTTTTCTTCTTCTTCTTCTTCTCTTTTTCAGGAAACGCTGTTATCGAAAGATTAATTTTATCGGAATCGATGAGAATACGTATCGTTTCCTCCGTTTTCATTTAAATTTCGTCCTTTGTTTTAGGATTTTCGAAACATTCATCACGAGAATTGGGACAAGTTGTTACCGTTTCATTGGGATGAGAATATATATTCCATTTTGAAAAATAGATTTTGTATTTTTGATAATATTATAACATTATATTACTGAAATTCGAAAGTTGGATATCTCTACATTCGTCGTGTATTCATCATTTTCGATTTTCCAAGATTCTTAATTGACGTTCCTTAATCCTTTTACTCGTCCGTACTTTGCGTTTAAATACGTGCAAGTTGAGTTGGGTCGAAGGGAATATATGTACGGGAGAAATCATCTTATTACTGCATCCCTGTAATTTGATTCTCGTTATGATGTAATTACAAAGTCCAATCGTATTTCAAAATCGTTTGCGTTTCCACGAACTTTTCTCCAGAAAATCGTTTCTCGAGAGAAACAGATACCGTTGTTGCTCAATCAAAATATCGTTTCCCTATCGATCGTTCGTTATCTCACGAGATTGTGATGAGATATTAATCTAATGTTTGCAAAAAGTATCAATTATGCTTTAATAAATATCTGAAGATGATTTGACTTTAATTAAGAGGAGTAAGTTCGAGATATTAATCTCGTATCTAATTGCGAACTTCAAAATTTTATCGATCGAAAGTTTGTCGATCGTTGTTTCATTGGGTTAGTAGTAATAATCATTCATCGTTGTGCTTAGAAATAATTTTAACGAGCATTGGATATTCGTTTGCGGGTTTTGCATCAACTTGATGAAATGTTATTTACCACAACGTGGTGATTAATTATCACTATTTGCTCGCTAATGATCAACCACATCTAAATATTTGACACGAAAATATCTCTGCATTCGATATCTTCGAGATTATGGAAACTTTTGGAAAATTTCTTCTTAACTTTGATCGCGTTATTACGATAATAATTAAATAACCAAAACGTGAAATTTAACAACTCGTTCGATCGAACGAGATCGATAAAGCTTCGATTTTCATTCACGATCTTTAAACCGTTTTAAAATAGTTAAAAAATCGCCGAGAAGTTAAAGATTTGAGGGATCCATTTTTTTTTTTTTTCGTTACGATTCGAGATTTTGGTCGATTTTGGTCGATATCGATAACGATATCGAAGGAGAATCGGTGAGAAAAGGTCTTTTTTAATACGATTATTCATGCACGAATACATTACATCCGCACAAAGTGTTGAACGCTGAACCTTTTTACGAATTCGTTCCTCAACTTCGATTCTTTTTCGTGACGCAACATATATCTGGGAGCCGCAGAGGGAACGCAGAACATCCCTTTGTATCAGACACGATATTACATCCGCGCCCGCTTTCCACCACGATCCTTTTTATCTCGAAACTCCAAATGCTTACTGCATCTCATTATCCGTCATTATGCTTGATCACAAACGCCTCGTACATCGTCATCATCGCGTGAAATTTATCGGCAATTGGGTCACGACGTATCCAGACGATTATCGTCGAATCGTCCTATTTTCAAGACGAATTGATTGAACGCTGGGTGAAAAGCATCACGAGAGATACATCAAGGATTTCCTTTTTTCTTAAATTTTATATTGGAAAATTTTATATTTTTGGAAAGATAGATCTGTGAAACGTGAGACGGATGTATCATCGTGTTCTTTAATTTTATGATGCTTTTCTAAACGATCGTTTCATATTGAATGATTGAATGCATTTGTAATAATTGAATGAAGGAATTTATGTCTCATTTACGTAATGTACCACGACGTTATCTTCCAATGTCGCGTGGAAAATGAGATTGATTCACCTTCCATGAATATTACATTATTTCTCGATTTTTAAATATAAAAATCTCGTTTTATAATTAAAAACGATACTATTTTACTTTGGAAAGTAGGAGCTATTCGGAATAGAAATATCTTATTCATCGATAAAATAAATCATGAAACATTGTTGCGAAGAAAAGCCTTCTATCGAGTAGTTTTTTAAAAATTTTCAATTTTCTTTAATAGAATTCTTAATTTCCTAGACTTCCAACAATGTTACACGATACGTTGGTGCTTCTTCCATTTTCCTTCGTACCACGATATTGCCTTAAATATGCATTACATGTTCACATTACAAAGTTAAAACTAAGTTGACTAAAATGAAGATCGGATCGTAAGATTTCACCCTCGATACGTTTTCAAGTTTTTGAAAACGCGGTTGTCTCGATTTAAAAACCTGTACTGCTTCCATCTTAATCTCTGATTTAAATTCACGCGCCTTTTGACTAGAATTTCTCAATATAACGAGAACAGACATTGTAAAAGGAGAATATATTTTTAGTTTAGCTTCGTTGCTTATAATAAAGCGACTTTGTTAATTCCAAGTTGAGTCGGGGTATTTCGATTCTCCCCGTGGCGAATTTTTGACGATGGTGTGGTTTTTAAGCGGAATAAAAACAATCTCGCCTCTCACCCTTTCGCGCGGAATTGACCAAAGTTTGGAGGATCGAGCGCAGATGATATTCCAACTTAACTAATTTTCTCCGCGAGTGAACAGACGCCTCTTTTTATTCCCTTCCCTCTTTCGAGATTCGCGTCCAACTTCACGGTCGGCCGGAATGAAAACGCATTCTCGCGTAATTCGATCCCTCCGGTATCGAAATAGAATACAACCGGTTTGTTTTCAACAACGCGCAATTCTATTTTGTATGCGTGCGCGTTTTTGTTCGTTTCAAAACGCTCGGGTCAGTATCTGCTTACTGTGCATATGCAATATCGGCGGTGTTTATATGAAGGCCCGTGCCAGACGACCAGACACGCAGAGTATTAAGTTTGTGCGGCATTTCACTCACTACCTTGTTACAAACTCAATTACCGCGTTATTTATGCCGTATCGCGGCTGATCACGTAATACAGGGTACACTGGCTGACTAGTTAGCGATCGTATCTACTTGTTACCGTGCATCCAACTTTACAAAGACCGTGTTACAAAGCTTTCGCAAAATCGTCGTCACGGAGACACGTTATCCTTTTTTTTGTTTTTTTACTATTCCATCCGTATTTCTTTTTTTTTTTCTTAAATTGATTGATTTTTTGATTCTATATTCCGTGGAATTTTCATTTCTACGTTAATTGTTTTCTTTTGTCTTTTGGAATTGTAATTCGATTTGTTAAATAGAATATGTTCAGATGAGTTGTTAGCTATATAAATTTATTAATCATAGTTTTCTTTAATGGAAATTGGATTTTAATCCGACAAATTTAAACAGTGTAACAGTTAGAACAGAGGATATTATTAAAATAATCTATTTATTTAAAATTTGGCTTAATTCGAAATAATTCTTCCTGAAATGAAACAATCGATCGAGATGTATCATATTGAATTAATGAGAAAGTATATCAGTAAAGAAACAATATTAAAAGCATAAGACTAGCATAATTTATTTTGTAAGGATTCTTTATTCGTGAGATATTCTATTCTCTGGATTTAAAAATCGATATATCATAATACGGATAATTGAAGGTAAAACAAAGTTAAGAGCATGTAATACAATAAAGAAAAAAAAAAGAAACAGAATAATTTACACGAAATTCAAATGATTTAAGAATCGCGCTGATTCAAGGGAAACAAATCTTAAAACAAACGAAGGAGAATATATAAAATGGAAGAACAGTGAGTGTTGCAGCGTCGTGATAGCAGGTATTTCGGTATTTTGCTCCGTCAAAGAAGGGTAAATGGTCCTGAATCTATCGGACTTGCACATCGAAGAGCAAAGAGGGTGTGATGGAAGTTGAAGCCGCTAGACGGCATAGGAAGGGCAGTGAAATATTGCCTCCTGCATCCACCGACTCGTCTGCCTCTCCCAACCCCCTTTCTTTCTTCAACCCCTTTTGAACACCTCCGATTCGGCGAAGATTCTCCCTTCCAGACGAAACCAGAAGTTAAACGTCGTCGCGTTTATTTCACGTCCCCACCCCCTTATCTTCCATTCCTCTCCCTCTTCACTTCCCCTACTTATCCTCCCCGCATGCTCGATCGCTTCAACCCTCTTTTCGATGCCGTTTGCACCACCATGCATCGGCGAGCGTGCTTTCCTTCTGTCGGATAATTCGACATTTTTATCCCGCAAAATTTCAATCCTTCACACGTTAGATCGAATAGCCTGGAATGGAAAGTTAATAAAGTTTAAATATTTTTTGCGCCCTCTAGTTTGTTCTGCTTCTGTTGATGCAACTGTAGCGTGGTAGCTGGAATAAAACGTTCACTTTATATTTTCTTATTTTATCAATTAGGAAGAAATATTTCGAGTGATATTATAAATGTATTTTTTCCCTCTCGTTCCTTTAATAACAAAGAAAAACCCGGAGAACGTAGGTATGTTTCCGGCAAATTGCCTTCGCTTAAACGTGTTAAATTAACGAACATGAAAAACCAACTATTAACGGGCGTGTTATGTTTCCCAAGTAAACTGGCAAGTACTTTACTCGTTTCCTCCGTCCTTCTTCGTTTTTTCCTTTCTTTCTTCTTTTTTCTTTTTTTTTTTCTTTTTTTTATTCCCTTCAACTTTCTGCCCTCTGCAATTAGCATCCGGTGTATAAACGAGCGGAGCGAGACTACCTGAAGTTTCATCGGTAAAGCGAAAGAGTCTGGACTAAAACTGACAAGGGAAAATATCGATGTCGATTGTACGACAAAAGAGGGGATTAATGGCAAATCGAGCATGCAGATATCATCGATTGTTCTTCAAATTTATTTGCCTGTTATAATTCATTTTTCGATCTATTCTTTTACAACTTTCGTTTTATTTGACTCGAGTGTTATTCTGTGCGTTCTTTCACGCGTGAGAAGAGACAATGGCATTTATTGAAGCTTTTCGTGCTTCTTTCAATAATATTTTTAGATACGAGATTAATTTATTAACACGTTTAAATACGCCTGCCTCATAAAGATTTTCTATTTCTTATATGAGTACATTCACGTTGTTTTTCTCCAAAAAAGATGTGAAAAAGAGTTTGCAGATATACAGTCGTTATAGATTTCGTCATTTTACAATTGTTTTTTTGTCTTTTATTTATAAAAAGAAATTGAAATACTCTATCAGAGATTCTCTTTAATTTTTGATTAACGTTAAACGTGTTAAATTTGAACCTTAAATAAATTTTATCTCGCGTTCGAAACATCAGGAAAATAAATCGTCTTAAAAAAAGAGAGAGAAAAATTCCAATGTAATCTTATTCTTTAAATGAATCTTAACTTTGTGTTTCCCAAGATTATCGGAAAAAATATCCGTGTATCTCATTCAATTTTCTTCGAGTTACATCTTAGCTTGGCATCCTATTTTGTGATTTCATTACCTTGCTTACTTCTTAAACCCATAGAAAACGCAGTAATGGAAAGCTACCAGATTAAAGCTGGTCCATAACACGGGCACACGTTATGCTTGCAAATTTCATCGTGTCCAACTACAAACTAATCAAACTTTCTCGATCTGTCCGTCGGCTTTTGACGGTATCTTGTTTTTCTCCTCTCGATGCTGGCTGAAGAGAAAATATATTATATAACGTCGACAATTCTGACGATTCTGAATTAAATCGCTAATTTTATACCTATATATTTTATACTTTAAAAGTTGGCCACTTGGATTTCGAAACGTTCCACTTTCTTGCCGGATGAGAACAGATTTTTCGATAAGATAACGATTTGTCACAAAAGGTTTTTAACAGTTCGAAGAAAGTTAATTACTCGTCGGAATAAATGAACGTGAAGCTTCATTCCGTTATTCTTTTCGAGGATGACGAGAGATCTCTTCCCATTTATCTTCGCCAAACTTACAGAACTCGATCTTTTTGCGCCAATTTCTTGATACCATCGCGATTTAATACTTTTCTTTCTGTCTTCTGACTTTAATTACATTTTCCTCGCCCAAATACCTTGTGACAAAATACGATTTATTTCTTGATTTTCTTCTCGACAGTTAGAATGAACCAAAACGTGAAATTTTATAAATTATAAGTTTATTCACCATTGACCAGAGATGAAATCAAAAAAAGTACAGGATTCGAATCCTATTTATGAGATAATTTATCACGTTAGTAATAATTATTCTATTTAAAATTGTAACAAAGAACGTATAAATTGTCAATTATCTGAATTACTTTTCCTTCGACGAAGCTTCGTTTTTTTATTTAATGAAAATTCTACTTAATTATTTACTTATATCTTTTAATGACATTGATATCGAACACGAAAAGAAAGATCATTATCGTAATAAATTTCTCGCATACGTAATAGTTATTACAGTCGTAATAGTTGAATGAATCGCCATTTTATTGGTGTTTGATGTGGAAAGTAGGTTTCGAGGTTTGTATCGCATGAAACGTAAGAAGAAACGATGAACGCATTGCAGTGTTCCAGTTGGAACTTACGAAACGACATTTGTTCGGTGAATCGTCGACGTTTTAATAGGTAACGATGTGAAGTGACTGTAAATCAACGCACATCACGAAACGAAAGACTTGTAATTAACGCGATACACAAGGTAACGGTGCATAAAACAGAAAATCTTAAAAGCGATATTGATGTCTAATAAAGACTAGATTATAATTCTCGCCTATGGGAGCAAGGTTTATGAACGACGATAAAATCTTACCGCACGTTCCACTGTTTTCTGTGTACACGGATAAATAGAGCTGACGCGATGTTACTCTTCAACGTCCTCGATAATTATTACGTGCATACGTGATGTAGCTCGTTTAGGTAACAATGAGAAAACTTGAAGTATTCTCGGGTAAATTTCAATCCTTGTGTCGATACTTGTTCATTCGAATACGTAATAAAATTTGAAATATTTCATTTTTCGAAATATTTTTTTGAAATCCACCTATCTTTGTATCTCAAATTCACAATTTCAATGTTATATAAAAATACCAAAATCAAAACGATGTGGAAAATTTTAGATATTGTTAAAAATATCAATTACAAAACAGTGGATACTTTCTAATTGATTGCTTCTTTTTTCCTTTTCCTTTTTTTTTTTTTTTTTCAATGGAACGAAGGTAGCGCAAAGAATTTTTACAGTTTCTCTGAAACCATTTCGTGCAGGTTGAGCCACGCAATATTTTCAAGGAAAGCTTGTTTTATGTTCGTAAATATAGGGGGCGCGCCGAGAAAGAGGGACGGACTGTATCGAATTTCGAAATTTCGCGAACGACAATTTGTCGTTCCATTGTACGACTTGTACGCGTAATATTTCGACGTGCTGTAAAACCGGACGAAATTTGTCGATCGAGTTATAAACGACAGATGTGTCTAACGAAATTGATGGCAGCGTAAGCGATTTCACGCGGTCCGTTCATCAAAGGATGGACTTTCCCGAATAACGAATATTGAAATTTCACGATTGATTTCATAACGGCGTCGCTCATTGAAAAGCAAGGGAAAAAAAGTTACTCAATGAATCTGTCACTTGCAGCTTTTAAACAAAGAAAAAAAAAATGTATATTCTTCCACCCCTTCCCCTATCTTCACAATTGAATAATACATTCCACTCTTGGCTTGTAATTGCTCGTTTCTCTCCATTCGAACATTCGAGAAACACGAGAGACCTCGCTTAAAAAAAAAAAAAAGAAAGAAACTTAAATTTTTCATTGTCTTGGAAATTTGTTGCATCATCCTAAATTGTAAAATATCCTTGCAATCAAGTTTCTCCAATCAAGCTCCTGATATAATAATGCTCCTCTTAAATATTAACATTCCGTCCAGAAAGAAGGAGAAAAGAGAGAGAAAGAAGTATTTGAATTTATATGCTTCTTTAATTATCCACGTTTGATCGGGTCAATGATTAAATCGGTCTCTCTTTGACGTCGAGTTTATTGCTTTCTTGCTGAAAACTTGTGCCATGCTATTCGACAAACTACGATCGCTACGTGTACCTGGTTGAAAAGGCGAAGGAAAAGGGGAAACCGGATAAACAGGAATAAGTGGGTTTGGCGTTTACGAGCGGATCAACTTTTCCGGGGCTGAGAGATATCAGACTTTAAATGACGACATTAGAACTTGACTCGACTAATACCGTCTATGTAGTTTACACTTCGTGACGAAACTTGGTTTGATCCACGAAATTGCACTCCGTGACGTCTCGTTTTAAAACGAAAGATAAATAATTATCGGATTTTCCACGATTCTCTTACACGTAACATACGTAAATTGGAAAGTTTTTAAACGAGGCGAATTAAATGTACGAAATAAGGGTTGTAATTTAATCTCTGGAAACCATTTTTTAACGGCTATCGAATTTCCTACGAACATCAACACTTCCTCTAAAATTATGATAACGTTACGTGCTCTCAATTGTCGAGATGCTTGCGCGCATGCTCCTAAAAAATTCTATTTGTCTATCATTATTTAACATTTTTTTAACAAATTTGTTTTTAATTCATTCTACCGAGAGGTATATATACGAATACGATTCGCGATTAAATTAATCCTCGGTCACATTCGCAGAAACGACGAATATCGGCGAATTTATCTTCGTAATTATAAAACTTGTTTACATTTCGACGCGACATTCGCGCTCCGTTCCCCGCTACAAAGTTATATATATATATATATATCGCGAGCGTCATTCCGTGCCGGAGTTTCGAGCGAACAACATCTCTCGTCCGAAGAAGACAAATCTTCGATTAAACTTCTTTCCCACGCGTGTAGTTTGTCGCGTATTCCGTTCTAATTGTGCGAACACATTTTGACAAGTGCAACGAATCTCTTGAAAGAAAAGAAAGAAAAAAATAAAAAAGAAAAAGAATCTTCTTCCCGGTGCCTTGTTATTACTGCTTGGCTCGTGTCTTATTTTTCTCGTCCTTTGTCTGTAATTATACAAACGATTCTTCACCATCGATTCTCTTTTCATCCCGAATTCCATCCCGTCGTTTCATTATCCAACGTTTCACTATTGTCCTCTTTCCCTGGCTCACCTTAATTGCTGATCTCCTTAGCATCTGGGTCAGACACCATAATTCAAACGTACCGGGTATTAAATTTTCATTTCGGGATCTTGTTACGCGAAACCGAGAAATCAAATTAATTGGAATCGTTATCGTATTATTTTTTTCCATGGGATTTTACCGATATTTTTTGGACTTTTCGATAACACTATATACCACGAATAATCGTATATATTCGCATCTTTTCATTGATGCACTCGTTTCTACATTTCTTCCTCTTCTTTTTATCTTGGATATACGATAACAAAATATCCAATAAATTTATAACGACTTGTCGTTTTTAATTCTTTAAGTGAGGTCGAGAAAAATTGATCCAAAAAGTATTTGTCTCTTTCATCGAATGATAGACAAATTTATTTTAAACATAAGGAAAAGGTTAAATAAAGGAAAAGGTTAAATAATAACGTTTCATTTTAAAAAATGAATGTAAAATAAATATAAAATTGATCATTCGGTTAAATATAAATGGATCTTTGAAAATTGAACGTAGTCAAAGCATTTACATCACAACTCTTCACGATTTCGGTTCACGAACTAATCACTTAAAGGATAAGTAATCATAATTCATTGGACACGAATTATCAAGTTAGGAGCGAAGATAGTAAACGAACTAGAGTACGCGCCATCTCTTTCTACAATTGTAGACGATTTATTCTTAACAACGTATTGATTCGCATGTGTACGAGGTGTTATTTTTAGAGAGGAAGAACGTGTATTGAAAGTAAAGTTGAAAATTAGCCGACCTTGTTCTTCTCTCGTTAATCGCGAGAGCAGCTTCGACGAAAGGTCGATCGATCGAACATCGCGTGCGCGCCCCTATCGGCCTCTCTTTCTTCCTCAAATTGCCCGAAACCGCGCGAATTTTTCCGTCTCTCTCTCTTCCGGTCATCGATTTCGCACCTCGAACGTTTTCAATCGGCAAGTTCTCGGCGGTCGGCGAAAGTTAAAGCGAATTTTCGAGCGAATGTTTCGTTGATCGTCTTCTCGATGTCTCGCAATTTCGTGGTACGAAACTTTGATAACACGATTACTGTCTCGTAACGATTGTACGAATATAATTCATCGGTTTATTCTCCTCTCTATTTGATTTTCCGATTAAATTTCTCTTCTTTGGATGTATTTTTATGTAAAAAAAAAAAAAAGAAAAAGAAAGAGAAATTATTAAGATTTATTATAAATCTTCGTTTTTTATTAAAGTCCATTTCACTCACGGTCCTATTGTGAATATTCGTCACTCCATATTAGTCATTCTTAGGATGGGAATACGCTTAAAGATAAAAGTTTCGGAAATATCCACTTTTACGCAAGTGGATACTGTCCATTAGCGAAGAACAACTTTCGAGAGCAACTCTTGACAGTTGCGCTTGCGCCCTTGGACACGAGATGTCATTTCTCTTTTTTCTTTTTCTTTCTTTAAATAAAAGAGCAATCCTTCATCCATGTTATTTCATTTCGATCCGCGTATTATCACACTTATCTTTCGTATACATTGTGTACATATTTAATCGGAGAAATACAGAATGGAATTGTGCATGGAGGAAATCGATATCCCTTTGGCTTTTATTTTAATAAGTTTGCCGTTTATCGGTATCGAAGCGGGAAATTGCACGAAATCGAAGGCAACAATCGAATTAACATCGAATCCCAAATATTTTGAGATTGCTCGAACTGAAAGCCTCCAGAAATAACAATACAAATGCATCCAAATGCATACACGTTTGCTCGTAAAAACTTATCGAGAAAGATAATCGGATAATCTTGAAATTTTTATATCGTTGAACGAATGAAATTTTTTGAGGGGATCACGAATTTAACGAAGATAAATTTCATGATCTTTCATTTTTTTTTTTGTTGTTGTTAAAACGTTTCGGCAAATACAACATTTGTGACGAAATAAATTTGTATTTTCCACAGTGGTATGTTTCGTAAACACCTCACAATCTGAAACAGTTGTTAATTAAACAGTCTGCCTGAACTTATTAGAGTCATTCGTTACGTCGGTAATCGTGTTTAACGCGATGTAATTACGCTTCTCGTGTTATAAATTCTTGCTCGATACGTTCAACATCTCCTCCCGATCAGTGGGATGTATCCAGGTGAAACAGTTATATTAGTTGGTTCTCAACTGAATTCAACGTTTCGTAAACGACCTCTCAGTCTCTCTTCGTATTCTCGTATTCTCTTATGTAATATTTACTGTGAGTGAAAACGTGGAAGATCGATTTAGCGAGGGCACTTGCAGATTATGGTATTGTTATTGATATCACTTCGAGTTCTACGTGATTAATTTCTCGGTTTATCGTTGGTTCATTAATATTTTACAATCTACGATGTTCGATATTCCGATTTTATTAATTATAGTAGAGATTGATTCGTCATCTATTTTCCATCGAGTTGTAAAGATATAATCTCGATAAATTACATTTCTTCTTTTCTTTTTTCCTTTATTTTTCGAAGCTTTTATCTCTTGTCATCGAAATATATAAAAATACAAATTTCGATTCAATTAACTCGTTAACGTGTTCAATATATCGTCATCTCTTTGTTTTAATTACAAGATATACATTTTATTCCTAGAATAAAATTATCAAATCTGAAGTCTCGTTCAAAATCTCTATGCAATTTAAGGCTAATATCCTTAAATCTTTCATTTTCTGGTCCCATTCCAATTTTTCACTCTTCCGTTTTCTGTCTTCTCTAATTTCCAACGTCCCGGATCTATCCATTCCAATTAGAAATAACTCATGTCGAGAGTGTCACGAAACATCGAATTTCGAAAAAAAAAAAAAAAAAAAATCAGGGGAACAAC
>NW_006263351.1:93900-98117 GCF_000469605.1 Apis dorsata
CAGGAAACGAAGATTTCCAATTCCCATAACATACGACTGCAACCACACCCATTATCCTCCTCGCTATCGCGACGAAACGACGCAGAATCCAGGGAAGGCAGCGCGCGCGGATAACGAAATGGTCTATCGCGATGCATCTTTCGTTTACAGCCAACTCGTAACTTCATTACGCGGACCAAGTTCTACCAAGTTCTGCGGTGTTCGTTCAAACTTGTGCCCGCCAGATAACCGGACCTAAGTGCACCGGATAAATTATGTACTTTTGTATGCGGCTCCGCCCTCCTCCGACTTATACGAATGACACCACGGCTCGCTTGATTCGTTCAATCGAACGCCTATCTCTCCTTCACTGATGCGATTAAAAATGCGATTTTGTCAGTGATAATAGTGGCTTTGATCCATCTTCTTGCCCGATCTCGATGGGTTAATTACAAGCCTCGTGCTTGTCCCTCGTTAAGGCTATCGGTGGAATTGGTAGTTGAAATTTTTTGGATCGAGGAAAAAGATCCTTTGAGTTTTCGAGATCTTTTGGAAAGGGAATTTGAAAATTGTTGAGTTGAATTAAAGTAATCAAAATTTTTGGTTATTTAGATTAGGGATTTGTTTCTTCGATATTCTCTTTTAAGTAATAAGGATAAACGAATGTCTGTTGCATCGTAGTTGTACAATTTGTGATCCTTTAAAGCATAGTAATCAATTTCTCGTAAAGACTTATATTTCAACGAATATCTCGAACCATCCCTAAGGTTTTAATTAGAATTTTTTCATTATGGAATTCCCGATCTGGAATCTCATGTCCAGATCATTTTTATAAATATTCCTTTGCAACGCAGAGTTCGTCAACTCTTCGATTCTTCATCTTATACCGGAGAAACAATAGAGATATCCTAGATGCCTAGAACGAAGGATTCTCCAATCCGGAGAATCGATTAAAAGTTTCGAACTGATCCATTATATTCATCGGACGATGGTAGAGGGATCCACTAACCATTATGAGATTGTTTATTCTGTTTGTTTGTGCATACAGTTCCGTATTCTGTACTATCTACCGTCTGATGGATCCGGGTTTACAGTTCCTCGTGTATACTTATCTACACTGCGATGTCTAGTCACGAACAGCTATAAGATTGAATGACAGGAATTACCATTTGTGTCGTTGGCTCTTCTGTTGGCTGTTCTGTAGCACGTATCCACATCCTATCGACCAACTTGCAATGCTAAGCATTCAAGTAATAGAAATATCCATTGACAGTGGATATTCTAAGGATGCTATTGTATGTTATATATATTATTGCGTACATTTCGTCGATAAAACGTCGCGTCAGACAATTTTTCTCTGTTTTACTTTCTGTTTTATTATTGGACATGGTGTTTTCTTTTAATCAATTATTTGTTTCTTTCTTGCGTTACTCGGCAATTTCTTTCATTGTCAGCCTATTTAAATGATAATTTAAATGGCTGCAATACATTTGCAATCGATAAGGATTGATTTCTTTCTCGAGGTGCGTGAAAAGTGATCGATTCTTCGAGAAAATTTGTATCATTCCAAATTGTTATTATAAGCATTCAAAAATTCAGGCGAGAAAAAATATATATATTGGGAAAGAAACAAATTAATTATTATTCTGAATTCGATATTTAAATATTTAGAATTCACCCTCTAAGTATTTTAATCTCGGGCGTTCTAAAATTTACAATTTAAATTGATCGATAATGATATTGGTTATCAACGCATGATTCTTTATGCGAAACAGTCATTGAACGAAGTCATTTCGAGCGTGAAATTGAGTTTATTTTTAAGAGTAAATGAAGATGAGATTAGACAAGAGAATATGACAGAGTTCTAGTGAAAAGATTCAGTAATCTGTGACTGTGGAGTAGAACAAAAAAAAAAAAAAAAAAAGAAAGAAAGAAAGGAAGAAAAGGAAGGCTCACAATGGGCGACGATGGTCTCCTTCAGTTCGCATGCATATTTCTGTGCTTTGCATTCAGACCGGTAACGGCCGACCGATCTTTTGGGCTCGCGAGACCAAAGAAAAAGAAGAGGGAGAAATAAGAGGTAGGTTCCTCCCTGATGAAGAAGCTTCTTAAAGAGACAACGATGAATGGGCCGTATGTTCATACGATGTTCAAATCGTTACGCGATTCTTCCAACATTTTTACGAATTTTACAACAAATGCAAAATTCAAAAGTGAAAAACAAAGTGCACAGACAAGGTAATTTATTTTAAGAAAATAAACGTCGAATTTATTATTAATTCTCAATTCTTTATTTTAAACAAATGAATGCATCAAATGTACGTCATATACAAAACTCTCAATGGTACAAAAGATCCGATCCATCTCGAGATTAACCGTTGAACTTCTTCATACATGCATATGACACGATACGAATTCAAAGAAACATTGCATACGCTCTATGTTTCTAAAAAATAATTTTTCATCGATCCTAATTTCTCCAATTTACAGATATTTACAGATATTAATTTACAATACAACAGAAATTAGAATAGAATACGGTTGAATCATCTGGTATTTAGATTTTTCAAGTAGCTGAGTTTTTAGGATAGAAATATTTTTTTACTCGATATAAATTCGCAATAGTAATATTTCTCTATAACAGTTAATTCTTGATTTTTCCGTTTTCTTGTCTTTCGTACGTTTAAATTTCACCGTTCGAAAGTTTCACTGTTTCGTTACTCCTCCTGCTGCGACAAAAACAGATTTAAGCCTTTGTAGTTTTCTCCCCGAGAAACTTTTTAACCCCATCCCAACCGCTTCCTCTTTTTGCCCCTCGCTCGCCGCGTCAATCGGCCGTTTTTCTCGCGAATTTCGTAGAAATACGAAGAATAGGGCCGATTTACAATTCCTCAAACGCGCTCGCGCCACCAAAGTTTTAACTTTGCGAGAATCGCTGTTCTATTGTTGTAGAGCTACAATCGTCTGACTCTACACATTTCTTTCTTTGATCATTGTTCCATCGGCGTATTGCATGATGACTAAATGAATGTATATTTTTCGATAAATTTCCAAAATCGTCGATGGCGTCAAGAGAATATAGAACATAGAATTCTCTTATTTTAGAGTAGATGGAAATGTATGATGTCTTGGAAGACATCGTAGTTTTTTAATCGAGAAATCGAGAAACAATTTTGAAAGCTATTTATTACAAATTTTTATTGTATTCTATGAAAATATCAATCGTACATGAACCTTCGAACGAAATTAAATATTAATCCAGATTAAATTGCAAAGTAAGAGAGTAATTAAAAATATCGATATTACTTTTCAACGAGTTTCCTTCCTGCGTTATATCTAAATTTTCTAAATTTTTTCGAAATTCTAATGCTTCTTTATTCTAATTCTAATTAAATTAATTATCTCCATTGTAGAGAGAGAAAAGAAACACATTCAGGAATTTAATTACAAAACGATACATATTCTTTCGTTCATACAATTAATTT
The DNA here is from genome assembly GCF_000469605.1 of Apis dorsata. NCBI lineage: Eukaryota > Metazoa > Arthropoda > Insecta > Hymenoptera > Apidae > Apis > Apis dorsata. The sequence goes on from NW_006263351.1 coordinate 97,365, forward strand.
GTTACTATTGTTCGAAACTTTTGTCTTGAACAAAATCCGGCCCACTATTTGCCAGTTGTTTCACGTTGTGGACCCTTGATTTCTCGTCAACCTTCCCCCTCCTCCTCCCCATTGACATTATCCGATATTTGTTTGCCGCACAATCAATATTAACACTGTTCTCGACGCTCTAATGAAAGCGAAACACGGCTTCCGGTCACGCCTGTACGCGTATGTATTCCGGTGCACGTATTTCGTGTTATCTTCGCGTACCGCAAGCCTGACAAGTATTTGCCATCGACTACGATACATCGACTTTACAATTTTTTTTCTTTTTTTTTTTTTCCCCCCCATATCGCACACGTGTTCCGTTAAAATATTTAGATATCGCTGTCGCAGTCACGTAGCGGCTTTTTGACTCAGCTATGCGTACGAATTCCACCTGCTATTTAAATTCCGTGAAATATTTACCATTCCACGAGATACGCTCCATTCTGCTTTTGCTAAGAAAGAATATTTCACTCTTCTTTGATTAACCTTTTTTTTTCTTTTTCTTTTCTTTTTTTTTTTTTTTTTTTTTTTTTTTTTTTTTTTTTTTAGGATGCAATGATACGTTTTGCAATATCGTTTTTTATTAGAAGTTTGAAACGAAAAATATCTGTGTAACGCTATCCATATTTTGCAATAAAATATTGATATTTCTGAATGAAAATTCACGCGTGGAAAGATATCGTGGAATACGCGATTACGAATTCAAAAAAAAAAAAAAAAAAA
>NW_006263351.1:98435-124549 GCF_000469605.1 Apis dorsata
GAATAGATAGGAGATAAATCCACTTTTGTTTCAATTATTCAAGCATTGATCGCTTAAAGGAATAATAGGAAAAATAATTATGCAGCCATCGAGTGTGTAGGAAGCTCCATTTAACTGATAGGATTATCGTGAAGACGCGTGAGGCAAGTTGGGAAAGTGGAAATAGATGGAAAAAGTTGGTCGGTCGTCTATTAGCCAATAACCTACATACGAAGAAAGTTGAACATCACGGCTCTGCTGGGATATCCGTGGTATAAATTAAAAAGGGTTTAATTCACCGCTTACTTCTTAGACACACACACACGCAAGGAGAGGAATAATCACGTGTTTCTTAATTTTGTAACGTTTGCTACGCGAATCTCGTTGCCTCTATAGACTCTTGCTCGCTCGATGAAAATTTTAACAACGAAATTATTCATAGAAAGTATAGAAAGTCGCAGTGAAACGTAATTTTCGAAATTTTGGTAAATTTAACGGAGCGTCTAAAATATAAAAAAAAGAAAACATTCACATTTATGAAAAAAATTTTGTTCAACTTCTTTGAATATTTTTAAATCGATATATTTTTAATCTTATGAAAAGTTATTCGAAAAATCTAAAAAAAGTATACGAGTCTAGTGCAAAAATCATTCATTATCATCCTTGAATTTTTTTTCAATTTTGAATATGTCATGTTAGTAAAGGATACGTATAAAAATATACATATGTTTTCTTTTTGCAAGAAAGTACGCAAACTGAACGGCATAATATAATTTTTTCGTCGTCAGATTAATCCTTTTTTGCGAGCGATCCTTTTTTGATTTAAGCTCGATTGGTACACGAATATTGCAGGCTGGGTGAAAGAAACGAGTAAGTAATTCGCTCGTAGTATTTGCGTAATGATATTTTCGCGTGCCAGTGACCGGGATATCAGTTAAACGAATCGGAATGCGATTAATCTCGGTATCGATTTTATGACGCGGAGCGGCGAACTTTGACTCACGTTGCGAAGGCAACCAGCATTTCAGCAAAATATACTATTAAACTCGTGCAATTGACTGTTTACTTTCGACGAGATTTTATCGAGATTAAAACGGAAACGTTTAAATTAACATTAAGTTCTTAAGCTCGCTAAATTATATTCAGTTAAATTTTTCTCTGATTTACGCGTAATTTTTTTCTATCTTGTAGCAAGTTTTAAAATATTTAATAAAACGTTTACGGTTTGAAGAAGGATTTAAAATTTCGCGTGACACACGATCATTATCGTAAAGCTTTGTATCCTTTTATTTGTATGTAAAGCCGTAAGTAAGCGCATAATGTTATGCATATTTACCGAGGGTTATAATCCAATCATGGATTTTCGAGAGCTTCCCGAAGGATTTGTTAAAGATAGACTCGCGATGAAATATATATCATACATTGTTTTTTATTTTACACAAATTTAAAAAAATTAATTTCTGTCATTTTATTCGAGTCTCGACGATATAAATTTTTCTCCATAGGAACGTCGATCAATTATAGAATTTTTAAATTAACGAGACATTTTTCTTAAAGTTTTTAATAAAGATACGTAAGATTCGCTTACAAATGCTTCTTAATACGTCGACAAAGCTCCCTTATGTATCCAATATCGGTACATCGTCGGTAACCTTCTTGATTTTGGCAGACGGTAAAGCTTGCAGAGCTTGCAAAGCTCTTTTACCGACATTATCGACTGCCAAAAAGCTCGGAATTTTCGTTGGAACGAGAACACTTGCAAGCTCAAGAGCACTGGCATACGCTTCAGTGCTTTCGTTGATAAAATAGAGAATCATGTTGAGATTATTTTCGTTCTCATCGATTGTCAATATCAATTTCTGTATTATAAATTTTTGAATAAAATCTTCAATATCTTCTGTCACTCATTTCCTTTCGTTTTAATCAAATTTTCTTTTTCAAAATTCATCTAACAACAAACATTTGTCGTAACATTTGAAACTTGAAACTTAAATTCAATCAAAACGTTGAAAACAAAATTGCAATCATCATCGTATTTTCCATTTGTGCATTATATATTTTGGCTTTTTTATATTGACATCGAGTAATGATTATTATTTCAATATCCAAATTATTTTATTTCAACGCTTATGGAAATTATACAAAAGCAATAAAACACAAATGAAACGAGTAATTATAATTTGAATCTCAATCTATTAAACAACTAGCATTATTAATAATCCAACTATTAATATAATTCATTAATAATCCAGCTGTAATACCATCAATTAATATTATTAATTAGCAGAATGAAATTTCTGCTTATTAAATTATTTACATTTATTTACTACGATAATTACGATCTGGTATACGTTATACCTACAATAATTTACAATTAGTTTCATAACTGAACACGAATAAATTTGTCTAATTCCATTGCCAAGCATTGCCAAGATCAAAATGTACGAGTAAAAACAACAAACAAACCGAAAAACCATTCTCGTACTCTTGCGCTAATAAACAAAACCGAAGGCAGAGTCCATTTAATATCATCATGACGATTTAAACATACAAATTCCGGAGGACGGAGATACTCAGTACGTCGGCGCACGTGTCAGTGACTCCATCGAGCGGATGAAGGACTTTCAACTCTCTGCCAAGGAAAATTTAACGCGCAAATAGCATCGATCCAAATGGTAACTTTTTCTTTAAACATCGGTATATTTATCATTTGTATAAACTAACATTATCATTAAATTCGAATACTAACAATCTATATACGTATAAATTTCTAATTTTGTATCAATAGAATTTCTTAAAGATTCCATTTTATTCCGTCCATTCGAAACTTCCAACTCGTTGCTTGTATTTTCTTGTACCTTTCTTAAATTTCTATAAATACAACAACTACAAGCATTCAGTTCATTCTCACGCATTACACGCAAATACAAGCATCGATTTTTCTTTTTTTCTTACGAATAAGAATACATCAATTCCTGATTTTTTTCTTTTGTTCAAAGTTTCGTGACGCCAGCACAGTGTTGTATCTGCCTGAGAACGACGAAAGACAATTGGCCCGTGTAAAATCCGATTTCTGTCCGATTACTTTGGCGTGTCGTCCAGCCTTTTTTTCTCCTGTGGGTGTTCCTGGGTGTCGGCCTGGCCGGAGGTCCATCAATTCCCTCAAACTCGGTTCATCGAACGAACGCAAGAGCTCGTCGATATGGGGGTGGTGGTTGGCCGGGTTGGAGATTGGCCGGAAAATGAAGCGGGAGAGGGGAGGGTTGGAGCTGGGCTGGGAGGGTGTCCATCGCGGGGATGGAGCATCACCGAGCAAAATGGACGGGGGATAGAGGCGCAAAAAGAGCGATGGTTAAAAGCCAGGCTTGAATTCCCATCGATCCTAAGTGGTGGAAAATTTTCGTGCTCGCTGGTACACGATTTTCGGGCCAATGAATATCGCGGTCAGGGTATAGGGTGTAAAGGAATCCGTCCGTTGCACGGACAACGTATGCTCGTTGGCTTGAGCCGGAGGGGGTGTGCATCTGTAATCTTGCCGCGGATTTATGCGTCCGCGTGTAATGCGGCATGATTTAAAAGGGTGGGAAGAAAAATTGCGTCGCGATCGACCAGATTCAGAATTGTTGATAATTAATTGAGCGAAGATATGTGTGCATCGTAAGTGTAATTAGAAGATATGTATTTTTAAAAGTGGGAAATTACAAGTGAAGATTAATTAAACGGTGTGCTCGTTAGTTTTAAATTTTCGTGTTAATCGAGACTAATGATTATGTCGGGATACGGCCGGTCTTTCAAAGGCAAATGAAGTGTGGAATAAGCGAGAGACAGGTATAAAACGCGGAATAAAAACGCGTACGGTCTGTTGACGATCTGTTTTTATAGGGTAACGGTTATGAGAGGAAAGAAATGGTCGTACACGTGCGCTATTAGTTTCATAAAATTTTCACGCGCGGCTCGGTGAATATCACGGACACCGCGCAGTTATAATAAAATATCTGGAATTGGATGAAGGAGGGTCGACGCAACGAGAAATGGAACGATTTTCATCCACGGATTCGTTGAATCCATTAAAAAAAAAAAATCTTGTCTTTTAAGTGTATAGGGAAAAAAAAAAAAAAAGAAGGAAATTAATTTGAGCTTTTCTAATGAGGGATATCGTAAATTTGCAAGTGCAGACGTATAATTAAACAGAAATTTTAATATATGTAATTAACGTATAATTAGACAGAAATTTTAATGGAATATATTTCGTTGAACGAAATTTCCTCTTTCATTTTGTTCTTTATTATTTTTTTATGATTAAAGAGCAAAATATCAGACGATGAATACTTTTAACAATGCAACAAATTTCTTATAAATATGGTCATATAATAATATAATAATATAATAACGTCTTATTGATTTCTTAGATAGATAGATTTAGTAATTCAGACTTTGAAATCAATCATTTTATTCCCCCAATTTTTTTTATATCCTCTTTTCTTTTATAACTTTTTGCCAATAAGCGATAAAAGAGGTTTTGCAAGATAAATCGTATTATAATATTAAAATGTTCCATGAATTTTTCCTTGATTTTCTTCACTGACAGAAATTAGAAATTTATTGATCTTTAATGCGAGCGTAATTAGCTGGAACAAGGAAGGCGGAAAAGTAATCGATAATTTCTTCCGTTCAACTTTTTTCTCCTATTTTCCTTACCTCCTTTCCCATTGTTCGATTACCTTAATTACCTTTAATTTCCGTTCCATTCGATCGGAACCTTTTTTTTTTCTTTCTTTTCTCTTTGCTTCCCTCTTACATTGTAACTTCTCTAAATTGGAATAATCCCTTCCCCTCAAGTCAACTTTTAAATCGTTTATCAGATTTCCTTTTTTCATTAAACAATTAACCTTTAAATTCGAGACACGAGTACGAATAAATCGGACACGAATTCGAAAAGAAAAGAAATCGCTTCGAATTTCGAAATATCCATGCCTATTACGCCAGCAATCGAGTTTCATCGAGAAAGAAATGAAAAGAAAGAGAAAGAGAGAGAGAAATAAAGAAAAAGAACGCCTCTTCAGCAATTCTTGCAAATATCACGAACCAACCGCGAGTTAGATTTATTCGAGGAGCAATGTAACGGGGTCGCGCGAACTGCCGCCAATTCTTCTCACTCTCTCAATCTTTATCCGGGTATAATGAAGACTCTCTATCTATTTACCTGGCCGCTTATCTCTGTTCCGATTATTTTCCCTTGTCGTCTTTGATTTACGATTCCGGGGCTATATTGTGTTTCGAGGTGGAACGCAGCCTCTTCCTCATGCATAATGCAGCGTCAGGATCAAAGAGCGTTTGGTGCAAGGCACCCGTGTACGTGTCTACGCCCCTACACGCGCGCCTCTCGGTTAAATCTGTATCTGTTGGTTAAATCGTACGCGTTGAAGCGAGGGAAAAAGTGGCATCGTTGAGGGAATCTGCGCGTGTCCATTCTCGAAACATTTGCCACGAATGATCCCCTTTGGAGGGGAGGATCTTAACGTTTTCACGAGGTCATTTTTTTTCACATCGGTAAGAAAAATTTGAATTTGATTTTTTTGTTAAAAATTGTAGAGAATTCTTTGTTGTAGTGTTTCGTAATTTGGCGGGTTACAAGTTTGGTTTGGTAACAAGTTCGTCAACTTGAGAACGATTGCTCAGAGTTTGGATTGACGTCGATTAAGAGAGTGAAATGATAAACGTTGTCGCGAAGATTTATGGAGAAATATCGGCGTACTTAACGATTAATTTATAATCCATTGATCGCACAAGAGGATAAAGCGAGAGGGTTCTCAATAATTTATATTTTCGATTAATTTTTAACGAAATTTATATTCTATTTCAGCAAATTGATCAAGATATCAAGGATATTTACGAGCGGTTTCGAACATAAATAAAAGCGCACAACTTACATGCCAGAAACGTTTGAACTATCTCGTGTACCATTATATTAAGCCCGGCGAAGCCACGAACGATCAAAGTTCCGGTAAAATATAGCTTAAGGGCTACAACTGGAGAGTGGCGGAGAAAACGTGACGTAATTCCTTCAATTTTTTATCTCGATTAAAAGAGAGAATTGTTTGAAATATTCTGTAAAGAAAAATTTTGCGATACTTTAGAAAATCCCCGCGAAACAAATTAATCACGATTTAAATCTCTTCATTGGTAATACAATTTGCGAGACAATGGATGATTGGACAACAATTTTCTCGATCGCGTTAATAGTTGGGAATTTTACATCGAATTAATTTAATCGAAACGAGGACAAATTGAAATTTGATTGAATGTTACGAAAGGGAAAGAAAAAGAAAGTGAGAGAAAGAGAAGGGAAATAGGATTTATGGATTAAAAATAACTACTCTACTCTAGGGAAATTCATGTGGTTTAGTTCGTTTCGAAATTTTAGATGCATAGAATTTTTTAGAAGCTTGTAACTACGAAACTTTGGCGCGCCTTTGACGCTTCCGGTTGTATTGTTGCCGCTCGTTCGTTCATGTACATGGCTATGGCCATTATTCTCTTTTCTATCCTCCCTCTCTCTCTTTCCCTCTCTCTTTCATTTCTATCCTCGGGTGGAATAAACTGCATCGATGAAAAAAAAAAAGCAGGTTCGAGCGCATCGATGCTTTTTAATTCAATTAATACTCGGTTTTATGGCGATCGGCCAATATTTTTTCCTTTTCATTTCGTTAATTTTAATGAACGATTGAAAAAATAGGGAATCTCGTATGAGACAACGGGTCAATAATTGACGTTGTTAAATCGGAAGCGAAGAAATCCGACGATGTCCCTGATTAAATTCGTAATAAATTCACTGGAAAACGTATTTTATTGAACGTGTTTTTCGTTCTACTTGCCATCGAACGACACGCTGTTCGCGAAATCGTCGACGACGAGATTACGTCGTGTTCCTATTATAAGCTTTCGTTTAATCTCGAATCGAATCCCCTTTGTATTCTCTTTCTCGTTTCTTTCTCTTTCTACGACGTGAATATGGAATATATTAAAGTTTCTCTTCTCAATTTTCATTTCTACGTTTAATTAGGTAATCATTAATATCCTGGGATCGATAGGGTCTCGTTTTTCGATCAACGTGATTTAACGAGACACGATTGAATAAGGATAGACGGTGTGGAAAAATTCAGAATGGAGAGTCGATGCTAGAAATTATCCAAGTTATCAAAGACGAAGAAACCGATAATTGCAGAGAGATCTTTTAGAAAAAGGTATTCTTGCGGAGAGATGATCGTTCTCGTAATTATCGATTTTCCATTTTCTTCCAAGTATTAAACGATTAATCTACGTTATTTTTAAAATATATTTTTCCTTTCCCCATCTTTATTTCCATACATTCTTCACAAAATATCTTTTGATTATTCTTTTTTTTTTCCTGTGTGTTTTTAAAGTTCTACAAATTTTCTTTTTTATTTGATTCGTCAGAGAAAAAAATGATCGTCATAGGCAAGTAATTTTCCCAGATAATTTTCGTTTCGTCCTTTTCACGAAAGTAGGTACAATTATCGTTATTGCTGCTATTGGTAATATCGTTACACTTGCACGAATGGTTTTCGCGTCCACTTTATTATACCTTCTCTCCGTATCAAGTTTTCGCACAGTAACATGCACACGTTTTCATACAGAACCTCGAAATTGTTCAGAACACCGAGAATGTATTACGGGCCTTTGTGTTCGTGCCATATGGCCTTAATCTTCTTCAGTATCGTAAACAAAGGATCTTGTCCCGTTACATTGTCGACCTATCAGGCTTTTTCATCCCTCGTCATACCGGCAAACTTTCACATGCTCCCCTTGTTTCGCGAATTTAGCCGTGGTAAGAAATTTGGTGAAATAACTGACACGATAACAATGAATTATTACACGTCTCTTTGCATCATGAATTCGTATTCAAACACTCGCCTCTTTAATAATACAACTTTATTTATAAAGTTGTGTTAAAATTGAATAATTCTATCAGATACGAAACAATAATTCCATCTCTGTTTTAGAATACAAGATGATTTATTTTCGAGAGAAAAATCCTTTTCTGAGTAATCGAAAATTTGCTCGAATAGAAAAAGAAACATTTCTCATCGACATCCCTTCGATCCAAAACGAAGATCGGTTTCTTTAATTAATATTATTATTAATAATTTCAAGGGATATCAAAGCTCTCTCGATCCCTAGTGATCATATTTCTCTTTCTCTCGCCATACGGGGCAAGCACGACATCCAAAACGAGTGGAACAGGGTAAGGACACCGATGAATTGATGTTCACAGGGAGAGCAATAAGGTCGGGCGAGATTTATACCGGTCCTTAAATCAGGCGCATCGCATTCTTCACGAGGATTGGCACGGAATCGACGTGGTCAGCCTCTCCATTCGATCAGTTGTAAAGTTTATTCGAATTTCCAGATTAGAAGATAGGGGAACGACGACGTCGAATCGTCCGTCACGAGAGCACGCGCTTGCACGGACGATAAAATACCAGGATTTTATGACCCTTCCCTTGTAACGAGCCCTTAATTTTCTCGAAATCCCGGCTGGATTATCTCCATAGTGTCCGTACGCACCATACGCGTCTATAATTCCTGTGCAATAAACAAGAAATATTTTGATTGCTAATTTTACGTAACTGCGCGACTGGAAAATTCGTGGAAAACGTTTGTCTTTACGTGGGATTAGTCGTGGACTTAATTCATTAACAGATAAGAGTTTCTTCTGGAAGAATGAGAAAGGTGTTTCGCGATATTGGGTAATATTTCTTTGAAATATTCAGTCAAATGGCGTCCATCTAGAAATAATCCAGAAGATTTAGATTAATCTTCTGAATTATTCTGTAAAGAATAATTATTAGTTATTCGAATTTGAATAAAATTAGGATACTTTTAATTTTTAATTTTTCTTTTTTTTAGAATTGTGGATTTCGACCAAGACAATAATATATTCGAAGATATCTCGAGATATAAAACCTTCTTTATTTAAGTACTTCGATTAATTTGAATAAGGCTTTAGATTAGAAGTTCGTGCAACGTTTTTACTGGATGTTAGCGTTTCATGAAATATTATTTGGTTTATTCTATGTAGAATTAATTGATTTTTCTTCTCCACTAGAAATAAAGTTAATTTCTTAATTTCATTTTAATAAACAAAATATAAGTGAATCGAATATCGTTTGCATAATGTTTGTAGGATGTTTTTACCTCATGCATAATTCGTCGTCAAAAGATATCGAATAATCAATTCGATTGATGTCATACTTGTGTGATATCATAATTTACTTTATTTTCATTTTGACTTTCATGCACTTCATTTGTGTGCATACAAATAAATTCTCCTGTATACAACATAATTTAGATTAATTTTTAGACAATAACTTTTTTGACCAATATTGAATAATGCATTTAATAATATTGGAAATAAAATTATTGGAACAAAAATTATCATATTTATTTTTATTAGCTTATCTTTAAAATCATTAGTTTTCAAAAATAAAAATCGTGCTCTTTTCGTTTCATAATGCACGGAGGAAAGGAAAGAATCCTCGATGATGTCGTTTTTGGACGAGGAGTTCTTCATAGTTACACACGCTTGACGCACACTCTTCTGTTAAATCTGAATTCACTTACGAGTGTGGATTCTCCGATAGAAAAATCGTATATCGGTACACGGTTGTAGCAATAAGTCGTTTCCATTTTTTGCGGTTCATCCAAGAGTAATGTCGAGCAGGTTGAACTCCTCGAGCAAGTTTTGTCATGGAGCCATGGCTGCTTCACAATGCCATATGCAACTCGAATTGATTTCGAATTCCTACAATTCGAAGCAGGAACTCTTCCACGATTCTGTGGATCCATACCGCTTCCTCTCGACGCGATATCTGTTGGGAAATTCGGCAACGCAGACAATGCTTTTGAATATGTATATTCATCATCGTTAACCATACGATTCCGTCTTGTTTTCGCCTGTAATAATGAAATTGAAATCGTGTACTGTTATTCGATACATGGGCTGAGCAAGAAAATGATAAGTGAAAATTTTCAGGAGGAAAGGCTATGGAAGCCGATTTGTTTCACATATAAAAATCAATGACAGAGTTTCGAGATATTGATCTTCGGTTTGTGGCAATTTTATAATTGATAGGAATATATAGAGGACGCGAAGAATAAGATAAGAAGAAATATATCTCACAAGAATGAGATTTTTTTCGATATTCGTGTAGTTATGGAATCAAATACGATACTTGTTTATTTTTTAATTTATATTTGTACATTGGTATCATTTTAATTAATTTATAATGTATACGTATTATTTGGAAGATTATTTTTGATTCTCTCTCTCTATATGCAGTTATTACTAATCAATGAATCAGGATTGTTTTCATTCTTTTTAACAAATTGAAACTTTAGAAAAGGAGAATCGATAATTTTGTGTGAAAAATTGTTGTAGTATTTCTCGAATTCTGCGTGTAAATTAATCGGGACAATAATCTATACAACTCAACCTCCTCCGATAATTTCGATTCGCATTGATTTCACAAGTAAAATTGCGCGTTGATTCAAAGCGAAGGGAGACAGGGTAATTTAATTAAGTTGTAAAACGCATTCGTGTATTTCAGTTTACATTTTGTGTAATTACCTGGTATAATCACAAATCCATAGTGTCGGTCAACTGTTCTATTAATTCATCGATGTCAAACTTTGTCTGAATTCGTTGCACTTTCAATTCGCGAAGCTATTAGCAAAATGTCGAGTGGATGAAAATTTGTAATCATTCACATCCATGTCACGAGCTATTTCCTCTAAAATTATTGCAAACATCGATCTTTTTTTTTTTTTTCTTTAAATTTGTGATACACGAAAGCCAATCATTTAAAATGAATTTTTGGGATGAATTTCAGAATGTGGTGATCTAAAAAATATATATCTTCAACAAATTCTTATGTATAAAATTGTATAAATGATATCCGCAATAACTTCAGAGAAAATATCTTGTTCTTAGCTTTTTGTGTATTCCAATATTTATAGAATATACTTTTATCACAGGTTAAACCGTAATTCAACAGGAAGAGCAAGAAAAGTGATTAAATTTAAGCTATTTGGTTGCAAGAGAAGTAATACCAAGAGAAGAAAACAACTTGAAATTAAACACATTCCCCCCATTCGACTTGATTTATTCTTCGAATAAATCTTCCCCATTTTCTCTCGATCTTCTAGACAATACCGTTAAGTGATTTTAATAGAATCTTCTTGCGTTTCATCGCGAGTGCAATCGGACGAACAATCGATCGCAAAATGTCCGCAGTTCCACGGAGAGACGATTTCGTGGATTTCATCCTCTCGTTTCTACGCATCGTACGTTCAGACATTTTTTTTTTTCTTTTTTTTTTTCGTTTTGTTTTTATCCTCAACGTGAAATTCTCTGGTCACGAGATCGGAAAACAAACGCAACTGCGAACGAATGAACGCATTGTCGTCTGTAACGATGTTTGAAAGCAAGGTATTCTGTCGAGAAAGAGGAGGAGTTGCATATTTGCAAAACGAATCTTTGGAAAACTGTCGATATCGCGGCAAGAAGAAGCGTATAATATAATAATTTTGTTATTAATGAACGAATATAAACGAGAATGAAACGAGAATTTCGATCAATGAAGGTGAAACTGAAAGGATATCTCGAGATTGGATTTCGAAGACGATTTCTCGATATTCGCAAAATTAATTTCGAAAAATTAAGTGTGTCAAACTTATGTTCACAATGTTAACAAGAAGTCCACGCGTGCAATTAAAGAAAATATCATGCTCGGTATTCGCGCTATAAATCTCACTTAAGGAAATCAATTTCCCACGGGGATAAGTTTGTTAACAGCTCGCTATTTCTTCGCTCGACGATATTCTTTGAGAGCAATTTGTTTGGAAGATAAATGGACGTTCATTCGATAATTGCAATTGGTGCTGTTCATAATTGAGTTTGAGAAATTATTTTCTGTGAAAGCTACGAAATTTACGACTTAATCTAGAATAAAAATTACATCACCATCCCCGTATATATTGAATCGTTCATTTTTATTAAAAATATTTATTGAATATTTTATTGAAAGAACAATCGTATTGTTTCGTATAAAAATTCTACAAGAAAAAGAAAAGAAGAACCGTGATGGACAAGAAGGGGAGAAAAAAGAAAATTCATTTAACCATAGCCAGGTTTCATCCCAGGATATACTTTCTCTTTTCACTCGACCTCGACGAAGGGAGAAAATATTTTTGGCCACAACGACTGTGTCTGTCGTATTCCAAAATCCTTTGGTTTCTCTCGTTTCGTGTCATCGTCGAGTTTCGAGTGGATGAGCCGTCTCGTGGAGCAGACTATCGTCAAATAGAGCCGACACGAGTGGCTCCTAACCAGCTTTCCAGCTTCGTTCCCGCGTCCTCCTCGGCGCCCCTTGACCCATGTGAACTCGAGTGACGCAGCATAAATTACAAAAGCTCGTAGACTTTCGTCGCCGAGGCACGAAGTTTAAGGCGGCTTCGCGAAAAGTTTGAATATCTAGGAATCTGACCCTCTTTTCTTCTTCTTCTTCTTCTTCTTCTTCTTCTTCTTCTTCTGTTTTTTTTATTTTTGTTTTTCTATTCTCCATACGATACGATTCTTCAACGCGATACGATTCTCTGGAGGGCGATCTTTGGTTGGAATATAGAAAACAGTGTCGAGAATCGTCAGAAGAAAAAATTTCTCTCGATAAAGTAACAAAAGAGAGATTTATTAATGATCAAGTTGATCGATATTAAATCTAAGGATAAAGTAAAATTTTTAACTTTGTGACAAATTTCGATATTTAATCTTTAATTGATACATGTTTAAGTAGCTACAATACAAGAATGAGATGTGCGAATAACATTGTAAAAGCGAGAAAAAGAATATTTTCATTGGGAAGTAACTACTTTCTGTGTTAACAAATAATCGATTGTAATTATTAATCGAATATTTCAATTACAACAATCATTGATTAAATATTGCGCTTATTATTTAATTTACAAGATCATTGAATTAATCGGATAAATTATCATGGAAAATGGAACGGAAGAGCTGTGAAGAATTCATAGAGTTTCGTTCGTATGGGGATTGTTCGTGTGATAGGATGGTTTGACCCGACGTTCGACAAACAGATAACGTTGACATTCGTAATGTATCATGCGAATATCGGTGGCATGCAGTGATAGAGTTGCAATGACGAATATTGCCAAATTCGTGCACCGTGAATATTCGATTCTCGTAAATCAATCGAAGATTCAACAATCATTCACACCACAACTAAATATCCTTGTTATTTTTTTTTCTTTTCTTTTTTTTTTTGTGCAATAATTCTTCAATGATATATTCGTTTCATTAATAACAGATGAGTTATTGTGGTTTTATAAAAATGTTTCGAATTATTAGGATCCTTGTTTTTGATATTTTGTTTCCCTGTTAAAGAGAGGGAAAATATTTGAAAAATAACGACGTATACGTGTCGAAAAATGAAAATTCTCATTTTACCACATAAACATTGGACAAACATTTAATTGATAGCCGTACGTACGGCTCGTGAAAATGAAATTTAATTTTGCACTTCGCGATATTTATATTTTTTAATCAATGATGAGATTGGGTAAATGATGTCAAATTTATTTTTACTCGGATGTAAAAATTATGGTTACAATGAATCCAGGTATATAATTGGTTTTGATTATCAGAGAAACAATTAATCCACTAGACATATTGATATTTATTGTACAACTGTCCGAAACACGTAACAAAAATTCGTAAAAAAAAAAAAGGATCAATATTAATAACGTTATACACTCGCGAACAATTTTGAAATAAATTCAGAAATATTGTGAAAATTTTCACAATATGTGAAACAAAAAGGAATCGAAATAGCTTTATAATGATTTATAATGATTAAAAGTTCCACTTACAAGAGTTCGACCGAGGTATTACTATTTCTCTTCCGCAAAGCAATAGCGTTTCATTAAATTCAAAGTATCTTAAATTATAAATTTTCACAGCGAGTGGAAGGAGAATGGATAAAATTTCAAATTTACAATGACTCTTGAATTATAGAAGATTCCTCTTAAGATATTTATACACGAGATTCGAATATTTCGTCAAACTAAATAATTTTGATTAACACGCATCTATATATATTTAAAATATTAAACACAATCGTCTAACGTCTTGTTAGAAAATCCCATCTTTATTTATATTCTATCATATTTCTTTCCAAGAACGTTTCATTAAAAGGATCTCGAGTTAGCTTCTTTCGAATCAAAGTGTCGAAAGAAAACACTCGTAAATATATTAAGAAATCGATCGCGTGCTACGAGGAACGAACGAGGAGAAATTAAACGAACGATAGAATGCACTTTCTTCGTTTATTTCTCGTTTTCACCGTCGCTGGGACGCACAAACTTGTAGGATATTAATAAAGTTCTGGGCCGGTAAAGCTAGACGGTATCCTTTTTCGTCTCTAAACCGGAGACTCTTTAAAAGTTACCCTTCAGGGAAATGAAATTCCTACGGATTCCAGAGGCTAAGAGCGACTAAGCATCGGTAACTAAGGAAACTCGTTAACGAAGGTATCTAAAAAAGTTTTGCAACCACACGAACCTTACCAACTGGATAACGGGCCTGATAAAGTGCGAGAGAAATCGTGCATTCCTTCGATCAAGATTCCTTTTCTCGAGATAAGTAATTTTTGCCAGTCGATTCGATCGAATTTATGAACAATCCCTTTCTTCGTTTGAAAAAAGAAAATTATTAATTCCGTTCTGCAATTCAAAGAATTCTCTCAGTTTCGAAAAATTGACTTATTCCAAGCATTTGTTTCATTTCTTTTTCAATTCAATTTTCTTACCTTCAGAACGTCTTGTTCCTCGTTTCGAGGTCCCGCCTATAAACTCTATCGTCTACCCCCTTTCGTAACACCGATTATTCAAAGACCGATACCGATCTTTCGTCCCTGAATTCCCCCCTGGAATTCCCCCCTGGAATTCACGCGGCTGAACGAACAAAATTAACAAGGATGTAGGAATTAGCGACGTATAGAACGGGGAACAGCAATCGGTCCACCCTTCACAGGAACGTAATGCCATAAGGGATGTTTGCGGGCGATAGTTTGCGGGCATCGTGGCAATTACTGATTATGCGGCCAATCGGCACGAGACAGGGGAATACCGACTACCACAGCTTGAGACGAGAGAATGATCGAGCGTGGCTTGCAGTTGCACGGATGCAACTGCCGTTGCACCTGCCAACCGTCGCATCTATTGTTGTATGTATGTACAGCCCAATGCACGGTCTAATGCGGTCACATTGGCGAAAATTACCGGCTCGATGCGATTTTGATGGAGATCGATGATGCGACCGAGGAATACGAGATCGAATGGAAAAATTTCGAGTATTTTTTCCTTTTTTTCTTTTTTTTTTTCTTTCTTTCTTTGATCAATTATCACGATTTTATTTTCTTTTCTTATTTTATTTTCGATTATCCGCTGCGCATGCTGGACGACATACGCACAAGTTTTTCCTGTTTGCAACGTGCGTTATTAGTTTATGAGTTTGTTGACCAACGATGTCCAGAGATTGTTGATTCTTTTATGGAATATAATTTTTGTCATAAATCGAAATATAAAATAATTATGTAATTATTCTTGTAGATATCTCGTTGAAGAAAGGTGCAGGGATGTATGAAATTTGGTAGCTCGTTAGGAGCCAATCGCGTCCGTGTACGGAGCAAACAATCACGGACATCTGGAGAATCAGAAGGGCAGCCTGAGTTCGCGTGGCAAACAATTATCGTGATTATTATGTTTGCGTCACGAGGCGAAAATTGAACAGTGCTCCGACACGTCTTAATTGCCTCGAAGAGAACTCGCGTTCAACGTAGTAATTAAAGCGGATATTCCAACGTACCAGGCATCGAATTATTTTAAAAAAACATTATTATAACATGCAAACGTTGTAAACGATCCTTCAAATTTCAGGAAAACAAGAAACGAGTGATAAAAATTACACGAAAAATAGAAATCTTCGTTATCCGAAAGAAATCGTGTATTCCTCCTCCTCTGTAATCAACAAGATCCTACTCTACTTTTCCTTCGTGTTTACTAGACGAATCACCAGAAGAAGATTCGAGTGTAAATAAAGCATCTGATCAATTCGATTCTCTGTCGAGAGAAACTCGTTCTCTTCGTTCTCTCAAGGAAATCGTCATCCACAGAATTTTATTCCGTCTCGATTGAAATTCGATTATTAATATTTCAGGAGGGGTAGAACGACTTTTGGTCGGAGGGGATTGGAGGGTGAAATTCCGACCGGTTGACCGCGGCTCGTCGTCTGTAATGACTTTTCTCGGGGACCGATTGCACTCGGTCGGCGGGGAGAACTAGAGGGAAGAATCAGCGGCGGCTGAAAGAGGGTAGGGGAGCAAGGTTGAGCAGCTAATTGAAAGTTCTGACCGGGGGTTGGAAAGTAGAGGCGTCGATGCCGCCACTGTAATTGGCCTGGCTATTATTAACGCCGTGGCGTGGCCACTTATTTTAATGGACTGTAGGCGCGCAAATCTCGGCTTCTCGCTCCCCTTTTCCTTGATCAACGGGATTCCCAGTCGATTGTCGCCCCGATACGTTCATTTGCCTAAGTGGGCTTCGGTGTTGCGCACAGGTGCGTGCATGCGTTTACCGATTCGACGTGCGTGCAACTTGGAGTATAAAGGATATTCTCGATGGATTAATTGGAAGCTCGAATGTTCCACGTTTGCAGTTTTCTTCGAGAAATAGTGAGTTATAAGATTGATTGAGCTTTCGAATCTCGTGTTTGGTTTTCGCCTCTGTCAGATAGAGAGGAAACGAATGAAATTTTCTTAGTATCGATCATCTTGTATTTTCGATACAAAGTAAATTCATTTGTTAAGCAATAGGCAATAGGATCAAGGGTAACCTAGGATTTTTCCATAAAAATGCAAAATTGTGCAAAATTGTTTTCGAATTTGAATAATATTTTGTATTAGTACATAAAAGAGAGAAAAAAGAAGATTTTGTAATAAAAATCCTAGGTATCCAGAAAGATATTCCAAAGATGAATTTCACAGCCAATGATGAATTTCATACGTTAATCCTCGTCTATTATTCATTCTCTACATCCACAGTTGCCACTAATTGTTCCATTTAAAAGCTTCTTTAATAAATCATCGCCACTGTAAAGTAAAACCGTAAAGCGAGCGCGATTTTATTTCGGAAAAATGAAATGGAATATATAATAGAGAAAAACGGAAACTTGATAAGTCAGGTTGGGAATTTTGGAAATGCTCTGACCGGAGCAGAGAGATCAAGGCAATCAGAAGTTTGCTCATTTCGCGAAGTAAAGTGGGAGGTGTTGGTCGTGGCAGGTGGTGGCCGAATACCGATATCCTTCGAACGATTCCGCGCGACCGCAACCGATCTCGCTAAGTGTTCTCGGAATTCCACTCGATGGTCGCATTCTGAACGTCCTGCGGGAAAGTCCGTGGCTGCCTTCTGTCACCTAAATCAATTAAATATCTCGCGGTGTTAGCCTTTCTCGCCACGCCCCGCCGCTCTTCGCGTTCAAAATAGTTCGCGTTTACTCGGAAGACGGATGCCGCAACGTGCCGCCGGGCATTATAAATTGAAAATGGATCAGGGCTACGTGTTCGTTTAACCGTTCGTAATACCTTTTCCACGATGTGTGAGCACGATTATTAATTATTTTCCTATCCATCGATTTCACCGATCATGCCCGATGATACGTTTAAATACCGATATCCACCATTATCGCTGCTTTGATTCATTTTCAACGTAACATTTGGATTATTCGCTGCAACACCAAACGGTCGAAAAGCTCGGAAACGCACCGTTGAAACGCGAATCATTTGCATTTCGCGATAGCGACGGTGTTGTTACGATTTATAGACGATCCTCTCTAACGATTTCTCTACTGAGCTATTGTTCGATAACGATAATCGTTATTACGAGCTTTTAACCGCCATTCCTTTTGTTCCTGCCCTTAATCGATGATTAATTATTTCGTTTATCGCTCCTCGATCTTCCTTTTTTACGAGTTTTATTAAGTTTCGTACGCCTTCCTATTGTTGTATTTTGAAGATTTTTTTTTCATGGTTTCGATCGATTATATTGCGATTCCAATATTTTCCGTTAATCATAATACGGCCAGCGGTCGAAAAATTACCAAATAACGCGAGACAATTTCGAAACGAGATGGTAGAAATATCGTTTTGTTCGATATACCGTCGAAACGAACTCGTATTGTTCCATAAACCACCCCTTGTACGCTTTATTCGCGAGCCACGACGGAATCTCCGTGCATTGTTATCGTTATCGCGTGCACGCACAAATGATGTCGGAGGAACCTTGATGAAACGATGGGTTATTATCGATATTGTTCCTCGTCGATTTCGAGCGATTAAAAAGTAACCTAGATTATTAGGACTGTTAAAATTACTCGCTCATCGCCGTTTATCGAGTTTGTTAAATATACGTGTATACATTGATCTCTAAAATAACAACAATCATCTCTTTTGTCCCCATCGAATATAAAATATTCAATAGGAGTCGTGCGGTATATACGTGAATTATTTATAACGCAAAATTCGCGACAATATTAAATCTACATGAATGATAAAATTCTTCGTATACGTATTGAATTAATCTTCCAATAATTCATAAATTAATTACTATTATGTAAAAAAAAAAAAAAAAGAATCAACGTTTCAAACGAGAATTGAATGCATTTTTAAGCACATATACACCCTATATTTTTTTCATACACCTCATCGATGTCGAGTTACGAAACCACTCGAAAACTCTCCAATAAAGTAGCAATTAATTTCCCTTTCGCCACTCGAATTTACCATCGATTTGCCGCGCAAGCAACCGAGCTTCTGAATATGCAAAAATATCCCTCCCTCCCCAACTTGTTTCATCGCGGCACCCGGTTCAAAAATAACAGATGATTTCGCGAGCGCGTCATAAATCCAACTAGGGATCGGCCCCCTTAACAAGATATATTACTCACGATCGTCCAAATACCGCGAGAATATGCAAAACTCCGCATTTATTCATTCCACAAATTCCGGCTATCATCTTGCAAAAAAAAAAAAAAAAAAAGAAAAAGGAGAGAAAGAAAAAAAAAACCTAAACGTATCCACGCTCTAAATCGCGATTTAATCTCCCTCAATCACAGACCGAAAACCTTCGATTTTTCTTGAAAAAATTAAAACCTCGAATTAACGCAATACTCGTGAATGGAAACGTTATCTAAACGCTCTTTTGTCCCTTCTGTTATACATTTTTTTGAAATTACAGAACAAGGATAAGTACGACACAGGAAGAACTTGAATTCTTAACCGAACGATCAACAGCGCGCATAATGGCGGCGTGGCATTCGATTTGAGAGCGATCCGTGTAAACAGCTCGTTTAATCAGATCAGATGTACACGCGACGCTGTCTAAAGTCGTGAAACGCCCCGTGGTATTGCTCATTAAAGGGAAGAAGGGTGGAACGATAGTGCCGACGCAGGATATCCACGACGACACGGTCGACTATCGCTAGGCACACCTGTCAGCCGAGGAATCAAGTCGTTTGTTACGTTAATTGCTCTCTCGTGTCGCATGCATTAGAGCGGCGATCTTTCACGGTTTACTACCTGTTCTTCGCTTCGTTGATCCGTGAACCTGCCACCCGTGCCCCTTTATGCTTTGTGTGTACATGTTGGGTTGGAATATTTGATCGAGATGATCGATCGGACGGCAATTAACATCGTGCACGTGTTCTTAAGAACATCTAATTAATCATTAGAGATTAGAGAAGAGGAACAGAAAGGGAAGAGGAAAGGGTGTCGCTTTAAAATTGACTTTTGATGAGGATTTTTCTTTCGTTCAGTTTGTTCTTGATTTGCTATGCGATTCTATTTTTAATTTTTCGAGACATGTTCTTGGTTATTCTCCAATAATAGAAAATAAGAGTAGAGTTAATAAAAGAAAGTCGCAATTTTAGAAAAGGAAATTAAAAGAATTCGAGTAGGATTGAACTTTTTTTTTTTTGAATTGTGCAAGATAGTTTAGCTCGTTAAAAACAGCAAGACTTATACAATTAAACAGGTTAATTATAGTTAAAAGAAACGTATACAAAATGTATTTGTAATCTCTTTATTTCCTTAACGCATCTATAAAATTCTTTCTATCTTCGAACAGCTTCGTTCTTTCGCATCTTTATTGATTGTCCATTAATTGGTGAACGTATTAATTGACTGCTTCTTTCTTTCGGGCTTACGATTCATTCTTAAACTCTACGCCTTGCTATGGGTAACCGATACGTTCTAACTCCATTGTTCCCTAATTAAAAATTCCAATACCCGTTATCTCTAATCACAAGATCCGCGTAGAAAAATTTACTTGATGCAATCTTTCGTCTCGTTTAGAATCTTGTGCAAATCGTTGAGGGCTTCCGTTTGAGCGTCCGCGTGGCATTTCACAGCTTCCTTCAACTGTTTCAGAATCGAGACCTCGGCGTTTTTAACGGTGGTTTCCAGTTGCCGTGAGATCTGTTTCCTCTCTTTCATAGCGTTTTTCGTCTCCTTCGCCACGCACTTAACAAACTCGTTCGTCTCCAAACAGTCCTTCAGAATTTGTTTCATCGAGCTCTTGATGGCCTTCACCGTTTTCAACTGCTCGTCGCACTTCGTCTTCGCGGCCTGGAACCCAATCACGGCCTTCTCGTTGCAGATTTTTACCTTCTCGTCGTATTTCGCTTTCACGTCCCGAAGATTCTCCACCTTACCCTCCGAGCACACCTGCAACAAGTTTATCTCGGCGTCTGATTTGACGCGGTTCGAAGAGATTCACAAGCGTATTACAAATTCGAAGTAGAATCTCCATGAAAATAAGGTAAACGATAATTGAATTCTTTCTTTGTCTCTCACTTGAGTTTAAATTCTTTGCTATCGTAATTCTTTCCAATCTCGTTATTATTAATAGCACGATGGGATCTAGTTCGATAGGTATTTTAATTAAATTCAATTCGATAAATTATTATATACACGGCAAACAGAATTGTTGTAATTTTATATATTCGTAAAGAAATAATTTTTTCGATTTACAATGTGGACCATTTTTGGGAATTCATTCGTACAGATAATCTCGAGCCTTGTTCGAACTCGGTTCCCATCGTTACACGATAATTTTAATTGAATTACTCGTCAATCATGATCGATGATACCTTTATAGTTTGTCGAATAACCTCCTCGACCTTTTTTATCTCCTGCCTTAAGAGTTCCTCGTTCTTCTTCATCAACTCGCTCAGTTCTTTGGCAGTTTTCGAGAGCAGCTCCGACACTTCTTTCATCTTCTTCTCGATGTCCATTCTCGTTTGTGGAATGATAGAGGTAAAAGCGTCGATCGAAGCTTTTCTTATATCCTTGTAGCTTTTACCACGTCTCGATATCACGTTCACCTTCGAACCATAAAAATTAAAAATTACTCTCTCTCTCTCTCTCTGTCTCTGTCTCTTTCTCTATTCCTCTTCTCTCTTCGATTTCGTTAGAAAGAGAATCCTTACGTAATCTATCCTCTGCCCCGACTTCTCCCCCATAATATATTCCACGTATTTTGCAATTCATACTCACCATTGCGTCTCGCGCGTACCTCGAAGCGTGATTCGCTCGGAGCAACTGTTTAAACATTCTACCATACATTCTAACATTTTCTTCCTCGATATTACGTTACCACATCTCTAAGGATACTCTTACAATTTGCTTCTTCGTCGATCTTGGAGGAATTGAATTTGCGGGTGAAAAAGGGACGGTGAAACCGCGCGTTAAATTGAAACGTTCCCCTCCCCCCCCCCTTTTTAGTATTCTTACACGCGCGAGACGCAATTCCTCGTGCTCGTTCCCTCTCCCATGATATTCCACATTTTTCACGAGGATTATTTGTCTCCAGGTGATTGGGGGGGCGAGTTGGAATCGGGGAGGGAAACGTTTGGAAATTTCATTAGCGGGAGGAATTTCATTAACTGAAATCCATCCGCGACGAAACGATATAGAGAGGTATCGAAAGGGGGGGAAAGGAGTTCAACTTCAGTCGATAGAATAATTCACGAGGGCGGAGGACGTTCGCGCTATTTATCGGTCTTGACAATTTTTTTCGAGAGAAGGAGCGTGACTCGGTTGAGGAATTATTTATTTTCGTCTCATATCGGGGGACTCGTGTCGAGGCTCGAAGGTGGAGGAGGCGAGCCCGAGAGCACGATCGTGGACGAAACGACGAAGTGAGAAATTCAGAGGGTGATATATTAAAGTGGTCGAACTCGTGATCATAAACAACACGGGTTAAGAAAGATTTCACGAGGAGGAGGAGGATTGGTACATCCGTGAGAGATTCTTCGGGGAAAAGATGTAAAACAAGAAATTTAAATAATATTGGTGCATGGTCGTAAAGCGAGTTGTTCAGTTTCAGGAAGGATGAAAAACAAATATCTTTATTATTATGCTGGTTGAAACTTAATTTTGTTTTCACACCAAAAATTTCTTATTAGTATATTCAAGGAGTAAAATGAGAAAAATGGTTAGTTAAAGTCTGTCGTGTTAAAGGATAGGTTAACCTTCAATTCGATGACACGACGTCAATTCGAGGGATCTGAAATTAGAAAGAATTATTTCATTTATATATAATTACTTTTTATTTATTATCTGATTTTTATTATATCGAGGTATTTTCCAAAAATGTTGTGGCTTATTATTTTCTTGTTACTCAGTATTTTATATTAGTTTTGTTATTATATATTGCTTTTGTATTGTTTTCTTGATATTTATAATTATATTAAAACGTGTAGAGTAATATCAAATTATATTATCAAATTATAATGATAAAAATACCAATACAAATATTCGATAAAAAGGAAAATAATAATTCTCAAAAGATTCAAAAAGATCTTCTTTATGGGACTTAAAGACTAGTTCAGTTTAAAGTAATTATGAAAAAAAAGAAAGAAAGAAAGAAAGAAAGAAAGAAAGAAACAATAACATGTTTTTTATACAATCGATTCTTCGTTGAATTATGAAGTACGTAGCATAAAATATTCAATTAAATTCATAAGGAATATGAATAGTCAAATGATTTCAATTGAAGGTTAAACATCTATTGGATTGTAGTCCAATTAATTTGTTGTCATTTCGAAACACAATCTTTTTATCCTTCTTATCAACTGCTTTATATAACACACTCTAAATAATTATATAAAAAAAACATAATTAAGAATGTTCATCATTTGTTCCTTCGTAGCTCTTAAACAGATGCCCTCATTGACACTTTGCCCATCGAGTTCGTATAATTTTCAAATGACAATCTTGTGGAACATGATAAAGTTTCATGGTAAAGGCATCATCGTAGAAGAATCTCCTTTTTGGGGAACGTCGTGAAACCGCGGAGGAATTCCTTAAAAAGGAGCGAATCGTTGAAAAAATTTTCGGTAAAAGACAAGAGTCCTCGTTCTTTTACCACTCATACCAATCCTTAATCCTAAATTTCAAATTTTCAATTCATCGATTAAGCGGAGAAAAATATTCGGCGATATGGGTAATTGTATCGAGAAAGAAACGGAAAATTTTTTGGCGCTGATGGGTCCACGAGCGGACACTACACCTTTGAAGGAGGGTGAAGAGTGCATAATTTTTCTGATAGGTGGCCCTGGTGTCGGGAAAAGTACGTTGGCTAAAAAATTGTCCTCCCAGTATAATTTGAAGCTGATATCTGTGACAAATATATTACGCGAAGAGGTCAATAAACAAACAGATAGAGGAAATTTTTTCAAGTCCTACATGCAAAAAGGTAACATCGTACCGGCTGAGTTTATCGTTCAACTGGTGGTGCGGGAAATGCTAAAAAATCCGACTACGATTGGTTATCTAGTTGTTGGTTTCCCACGGGATAAGAAACAGGTTATTCATTAGATTACTTTGATTAGACGTTTCTCAACCCTTTCATAGCGCGATAACCTTATGCATTATTCGTGTAATAAAATCGTAATCCAAATTATGTAAAGAAATTTGATAGATCGTGATCCTGATAAATATGTCAATTCATAATTCGGTATATCGCGATTTAAATATTATTATCATTTGTACTGCTATCATTTTTAGATAACTGAGAGGTTGATGTACGTATTATATTAATAAATATAATTATAATATATTTAAGTGCAGTTAGGATATGTTACTTGGAATAATCGAGTAATTCGATTGATTAATGTTTCCTACTCCTATTGAAAATTGAATTGCGACTTATGGGTTAAGAAACGTAATTGAATTTTGAAAGAAGTTTTATCTCGTTTCATTTTTTTTTTTTTTAATTTATAATGAAACGATGCATATTGTAAAAAATATGAGAAATATGGAGAGATTAATCGATTAACAGGCTGTGTTATTCAATTCGGAAGTAAGGCAGCCCGATTTGTTAATAAATTTGTATGCAAGAAGAGTTATTCTTCAAGATCGAATGTCAAAACGTGCCACTACCACGATGAGATTCGACGATACCGACGAGGCTGTTGTCAATCGTATAATACACTATTTCGCAAATGTGAAAAGTGCGACAATGCCTAACAAACGTGTAATGAAGATTATTGACGCGGAGAGAAACATAGAGGAAGTGTATAAAGACGTGTGTAAATTTGTAGAGGAAGTTTTACCGAAGTAATTAATAATTAAATATTAATAATTAATTGATTAACTCTGATCAAACATACTATTTTACTTATTTTTAATATTTATTTACAGAGAAAATAATACCTAAAATCTTTAGATAATTCTTCTAGACTCTGCAAAGAAGAACTTTCTACGAAGTTTGTACGAGCTTCCTTAACTTTATTTAAAGGATAAAAGATATATGAAATTTCAAACATTAAATGAAAATATTAAAATATCATAATATTTTATCTCGGAGAAAATTCTAAATAGAATGTTGTACATGTAAATATATTTATTTATAAGTAGTAAATATATTATTTATAAATATATTATAAGTAGTATATAAACATTATAACTTGTTAATTAATTAAATTTGTACATAGATTAGCAATAATTATTTCTAAGATCTATCTTGATCATAGTTTCGAATTTAATATATTCATATATTTTGTAAAACTGCAGAAAATAATCTCATCGATATAATCGTTGTCTATTTATTGAAAATAACAAGTTGCAGAGGTTTCGCGTAAAAGGAAGATCTAGTTGGGCCACGATACATCTGGAATATCGAAACGAAAGAGGAGAGAAAAGGAAGAAGAAGTTGTGTAGCTTGGTCGCATTTCAGAGTTGCACGATCTCCTCGATTAAAAAGATTTTCAATTTTTCTGGAAACACGTGCAGAATAATCGACGTCCTGTCGTGTCCAGGCCTCCTCCCATTTTGACTTTCCATCCTTGCTCCTGATGGAGCCGAGGCTAACCGGAAATTACCAGCAGCTTACTACCCCCCTCCCCCTTCCAATGGATTCAAGCATATTTTCCACGATGCTGCCACTCTTAACACGGTTATCCAGATTATTCCCATTGCGAAATCTATTTCTCTTTCTCTCCACTCCCTCCAATCCCCCCTCATCCAATGTCCAACTTTCCAATAACTTCCATGCGTCGTGCTTTAACGTTGGGACGATATTTCGCCTCAATTGCAATAGTTGGAACAGCTGACACTTAAAGGGCGTATCCAATGAACAAACTTTCTTTTCGCATTATCGCAAACTTTTCGGTTACCTCTGGAAAACTCGAGACATTTCTCCTCCTATCCCTCCGCTCGGTCGTTGCTTTAATTTTTTCCCGGATACGCGAACGGAATTATCCACGGCACCATTCCCTTGGCGACTGTCCGCCGCTTCGAATGTTTCTCCCTATAATTTTTAAACCGTATCGCGGCTGATATTACGCCTCTATGAAATCTAACGAGAACTTATTTTACTTGAAAGTTAAAACGAGCACGTATGGAGGGGCTCGTGTTGAGTCACGTCATAAAACCATGGAATTTCTTTTTCTATTAAAAAAAAAAAAAAAAAAAAAA
>NW_006263351.1:124750-127845 GCF_000469605.1 Apis dorsata
AAAATTTATACGCTTCGTCGAACGCAGGGGGGTTCTTTGTTCGAAATAATTGAGAAATACATTGGCAACGCGTTTCAACGATCACGTATGTACGGGA
Organism: Apis dorsata; assembly: GCF_000469605.1. Lineage (NCBI taxonomy): Eukaryota > Metazoa > Arthropoda > Insecta > Hymenoptera > Apidae > Apis > Apis dorsata. The sequence continues at coordinate 124,848 of NW_006263351.1, forward strand.
ATTTTACTCTATTCGATGTTGCAGCCACTATGATTCATCGGCAACTACATACAGATACATAGAAAAAGGAAACAAAAATTCCATTAAAATTTTTTTACCATTAAAATAAATATTTTCGAATCACGTTCGCCGTGTGTCGTGTTCGTTCGAATCGTGTTTTTTGGTCTCCATTCCTTTTATTCCTTCGCATATTATTTTTATTTTTGTCCGATTTTCGTATAAAAAAATAAGATATTGCTTGTAAAAAGAAATATTAGAATTTTATAGAAAAAAAAGAAAAAAGATCGTAGAATTGAGAAAGAATTTGTTGCAAATTTTCATCCCATGCAACAATTCATGAGAATGAGAATCGTGATATGAACAATTAAAGGGTATAAAGATAAAGCATGTTCATAGTTCTCGTTCACTGATCTCTTCCGTTCTAAATTTTCGATTAGTAAAGGACAAAGAAGTTTCGTCGTACCATCACGAAAATTGTTCGATTTCGCCTGCTATTGAAATCCACCGCGCTTGTTCCATTCGAAATGGCGAATCAGGGAATGAAACGTAGCTTTCTGTCGTAGTTTGAAAAAACTAAATGTCCCCCTTTCCTAGTTATCGAAAGAATTTAACTCGTGTGGAAAAATGAAACGATCTTCCGAATCTTTTGCAGAAAAATTAATTATCGATCGACGATAAGTTTCGATCAATTTGTCAAATATCTATTTACTTTCTTAATTAAAAATATTCTATCTGAATTTGATATCTGGAATTTGATATTTTACAAGATGTATCGAAATGTATTTCAAGCGCTATAATCCTTAAGTAATCCTTAAGTAAATTAAAAATTCAATTATGCCGCGCAATTATGCTTCCAATTTAAATTAAATCTAATTCAATTTTCATGACAAGATTATCACAAAAAGAAAACAAGAACATAATGAATACTTCAGTGTTGCATACAGGATACTAATATATACTCATAGGACTTGGAATGAAAGATTCATTCTAAAAGTTAAAACACAAAAATCGCTTATTCATTAAGTTACAAGCTCATTTAAGTTTACGTTAAATAAAATGTAACGGAGATAGAAGCGTTTCTCTTCATTTTCGCTGCGTATTCATCTAATATTCCTTTAGCTTCCTCGTAAAACAGATATATGTCCTGAGTCGCGGAGGAAAAATAATTCGCAGCATAAATAGTCAACGAATGAAATATCGATTTTCATTTCTCTTCAGCGATATTACCTCACTCGAGGCTAGAATCGAAATTAAATTTTTCGCTCGTTTCAACAATCTGCTGGCTGTTGTGTCCAGTCAAATCGCACTCAATACTGTCTCTCTTCGATAAAGATAACCCTATGACGTTACTTCGATTATCGATTTCTCGCAATTTCTTCGATTCATTTTTCTTTCTTTCTTTCTTTCTTTCTTTCTTTCTTTCTTTTTTCCCCCTTTTTTGCTCCCGTACACTTTCCTTGCATCGGTCCCTCGTGGCGACGAAACGAACCAGGGACAAAGAGGGAGAGGATCGGCACCGATTTCTGCTTCTGTCCATTTCCATGGTATTGCGACTGTGCGATATCGGATGAACTTGTAAAACTTGCGCAATCAGCCGTGAGATTGCACGTGGCCGTTCACCCCGTGCCACCCCTCCTTCCTCTATCCGCTCTGTCTTCATCCTTACAACCCCTTGTTTTCTCCGTCGGATGGCCGGTGAACCGCAAACGATACAAGTTTCGACCGCGTTTCTGAGAATCTTCTACGCCACTTGCATTATATTCCAATCATGATAATCGTAATACCGACCCTGGACACGGAGATCTGCACTAGTTTTGGAAAATTTCATTGATCCTGCTCCCGAGGATCGCGTGTTTTCATCCGCTCCTCTCTCCCCCTGATTCTGAAAAGGTTTTGCAATTTTGCAAAATTACAATATATCGTGTACGAAAATTTTGGAATAAGGGGTATATCTTAAGAGCGGAATAAGCGATCTGAAAAAATTTCCCAAGTTGAATAGTATTTCGAACGTTCATAAATTTTGTATGCTTCGATTATAAAATTGTGTGCAGAATATCATGAATATAAATTCTTCGAATAAGTGATCATTTTTTCAGAAGAAATCGAACCTGGAATAATTCAATAGATTTAAAGAATATTTCTAACTAATTAGATAACGATTCTTTATCGATGTTTCGTTGTTTCAACATCATTTATAAATGATTTTTTATTAATATAAAATTGTAAGTTAAATCATATGGAAATTCATCAAACGTTTGCTCTTTTCTTTTTCATTTTCAACTCGCCGCTCGAGTTTTTCCATCGAAGATTTATGTTCCTTCATTTTTCTTATCAAAAATGTCTATACTCGTATTTACTCATTGGTCGTGACTGTTTACCAAGGCAAAGAACGGCTAGAAATGCCGAATAAGAGGATGGGAAATAAGAGGAGAAAGGTGAATTTTGTTAAACCGTGACACGGGCATTCGTTTTAAACGCGAAAAGCCATGTAGCCTCGTAACATAAAATGAAGAAAAGACTCGGCAACGGACGAGCACATGAGATAAAGCAAATTTTTCCCCTCTTCTCCATAAATTCATGAAGAAATATGCGGCCAGTCCGACGCGAGGATTTTGGATTAGATCTTGTTCTTCGATTTATTTCCATTTCTTTTAAATGTATGCATCTTCTTTTCTTTCCTAGTTTCTCTTTTTTCGTTCATTAATCTCCTTTTTGGAGTTCATTAATCGTTATCAAAATTTATACAATTCTACAATGATTGAATTCATTTTTTTAAATCAACAATGTGTCCAAGTTTTTATATTTTTTCTTATAGATTTTTTTTTTACTTTTTATCGCCATTTTTTCATTTAGAAGCATGGCACTTTGTCCTTTTTTTATCTCGTACTTTTGGCTTCTGCTTTCGTTCTTACGAATCGGTACGAATTGAAGTTCTTCTTAATTGGGGCAGAGAGAGAGAGAGAGAGAGAGAGAGAGAGAGAGAGAGGAGAGAGAGAGG
>NW_006263351.1:128028-133530 GCF_000469605.1 Apis dorsata
TAAAAAAGTCAAATGTAAGGAATGAAAGGATTGGAGGGATATCTTTTTAATCTACACACGGATTTTGCTATACTTTTCAGATTTTTATACAATTTTCTATATTTTATTCTTGCTGTTTTTTCCTATTACTGCAACCAGTGCAATTACTCTTAACATTTTAATTTTCCTTTAATCCTACCTTCGTATTTACAACATTTTCACACATGTCTACTCGCAACACGTTTCAAGGGTATTTAACATTTCGCATCTTCATTTTACAACTTTAGTCTGGAATAAACGTGAATACTAATAATCCTCTGTTTCTCATTTTAACTAGAGTATCTGTAGAGTTATTATCGAGAAGTGTCAGAATCGAAAGCATTAATTTAATGATGTACTCACTACACTTTCCAATTAGACAACTCCTCGTGATTCATGATTCAAACAATTTACTAACGATCTGTTAATATTAAAATATACATCGTACGTACATTGATATTCTTGTCGTGATATTACATTCGAAAATTAACTATTAATGTTTAAATTTGAAAATTAATTTTCCAATCAAAAACAAAATAATCCTTTGACCATCGAATTGAAACTGGTCAAACTTTTACCAAACACTTTCGATTCTCTTTTCTTCCTAAATCTGCAGTTATTTTTATCAACTTTTATGCCAGATATATATATGTATCGCTATCTCACGAGTCTGCTGTGGTTTCCAGTGGATTTCCTGACACCAGCGTCTTCTGTATCAGTTTTCTTGTGTCTGCAATCATTCCTATCGTGTCATGCGAGTTCACTGTTATCTCTGCCTTCAACTCCTATCGAATTTAGCATTATCTTCATCTACTGTTTCTCTTACATCGATCTCTAGCGAAAGATACTAACGCGGTTATCTTCTCCATCACGTTTGTCCCTTGTTTGTCTTTGTTCTGGGGATAGAGTGCTGTTTTAGAGAAAATATATAGCCTTTTATATATCTGTATCCTTCCGTATACTATTTCACTTCGTGATTCAACAAATTTATAGCATTCCAATAGCGAAATATGAAATTTGCAACTTCGGCAATTCGCGCATGATATGAGAGATGCTGCGTTCAGCAATTAATTTTATTACATTTCGATAATAACCTCGAAAAAGAAAATTAATTTAATACCCGGCATCGCATTTTATGTAAATGTTGAATTTGCTACGTTAGCAATTGCAATTTTACGAATTTCCAAGATGGAAACTTCATATTTCAGATCCACGGATACACATTTCTTCACTTCGATTACAATTACTTTTGCTTTTCGACACGACACTTCGCCATTTTAATTTACAAAACGTGGAAACGTCTCCAAAATAAATTATTTCGTTCCCGTACCCTTTCGCGATAAAAACGCGATTTCAATTTCTTCTTTCCTTCGCGTATCGAATCGAGGAAGAGGCATAATGCAGGCGAGATCGATATCTCATCCATACGCAAGTAAAGATATACGATATACATAAGAAGGAAGAGAGAGAAAGAGAGAGAGAAAAAAGTTACACACATCAGCTCCTCGCATCCGAAGACTTCCTAATGTTTTTCCCAAGGCTTCCCCATTCTTCTCCCTTCGCGACGTCAAGCTTGTTCGCGAATTCACCGGAAGTCTGGCCCCGTATACTCCGTACACTCCTTTTCTTTCCCTCATCGGGAAGTCGGCCGTTCCAGACGCCAAAGATGCATGCTCTGCATCGCAACCAGCAATATTTTATAGTTTGCCAGTCCCCACAGCGGCCTGAAACACGAACCCCCTATAAAGCACACTTTACGACCATTCCTAAGTTTTCGCAAAACAGCCAAATATGACTCTATCCGTCCGGTTTTTACAATTTTTATTATCCGTAATAGGGAAGAATCGGTTTTACCTCCAAATTCCACATTCCACATTCCACGAGGAGTTGACGTTGGTCTCCTCCACAATGAGAGGGAGGGGGAGAACCGTTCGAAAGGTTTTTAACCGCGTGCTCCATCATTTTTTTTCTCTCTCTCTCTCTCTCCCCTTTCCTGGCCCAATATGGATCGTAAACTGCCGTTTTATTATCCATATTACACCGTTCTGCCAATTTATCTAGATTTAAGAGAGAGTGTAAAGTTCGCCCTTTTGTCGGTTAACCAAGACACATTGGTCACTTCGTGTCCTCTCTATGGATTATCTTTTCGTATTGTTGTCCTCGCATTTTCAACAACGCCGCGCAGTTCCTGACGTTTTATTATATCCATATTATCCACACCATCTTGCCAATTTATCAAGATTTAAGAGATCTCGCGTAAAGTTCACGGCTTGGTTGGTGTAACCAAGACGCATTAGCCACTTCTATTTTCCCTACATTCCTCACATCCAGTTATCCGTCTTTTTCCGGATTAGGGGTTAAGCTTCTCGTATTTTTTAATAGCGGCGATATCTGTTGCGATATCTGTTTTGCCGTTTTCGTTATTTCTATCTCTCGACGTTTCATTCCTCTCGTTGAATTATCATTCGCGACATTTTCGCGATATGAATGTCGAACGAAGGCTTATGAAAACCATTCCACGATGGGATTTCGCATCAATGGGTATTTCGAAAAGCCATTTTCGAAAAATAGCGTAGATTCACCGGTCGAGAATGACCGGTCGTTGCGGTAATCTGCTGATTTTCTGTAATCGAACGCATTGATCCGTGCCGAGTCCCCGATCCGGATAGAACAGGGATTTATGTCTTTTCGTTTCCGAGATCACGTTCATGTGTTTCGTAATATAATTGAAATGTAGCGTCCTTCGTTTAAATCGTTTCAGTAATCTGGATTTAAATTAACATATTGACCGTGTTACATGTTTAGAATCCTATTGTTAACTAATCATATACATATAATACATCATGAGAATATATTATATATTTAAAATTTGGCATAAATAAAATGTCTAATGTCATGGACTTCTTTTTCTTTCTTTTTGTGGAATAAGAGGATACACAGTTGAAATAATTCCATTATAGAAAAATGCTTTTTTTGTAAATTAAATATATTTTAAAATAATTTATCGAATTGAATATATTATTATTATTCTTACGTTATTATGTAAAAAATAATAACGAGGCAAATATAATATATTCTATTGTTCTACACTCAAATATCAAATAATATTAATATTAAAATAATCAAATGTTATGAATATATATCATTTTCTTTCTTCAAATTATATCATATCTTTTTTCATTATATTCGTAATGAATATCCATCTACAATTAATTTAAAAGATTTAATCATTTATGAAAATTTCTAACGAAATGGAATTCTATTATAATTTTTAAATTAATTACTATGTAGAAGGAAAACATTTTAAATTGCGTTTAAATGCAATTTAAATACATCAAATTACGTTATGCTCATCCTGTTTCATTGACGTCAATCTATGAAATCAATCTATAATACGTATTACATGTGCGAACAATTAACCAAAGTTTTTAAATTAAATTTAAATATTATACTCGAAAATATTGAATGGAATGGAAATGTTTATGTTTCATTAATAACAGATGGTTATTACGCCGAGACAGAAATTTATTATCGAATAATCTGAATACGATGTCTGTTTATAAACAATTCTCGAGCGTATTTGCGTTCTACGATTTACCAAGGAAGTCTCAGTAACCTTCTGTATCTCGACGTTATCGAACCACATTTTCCAATCTGCGCACGTCGACGCCTTAATTCGTATGTATATAAAATCCATTTATTCGTTTAACAATTTCTTATTATAACAATTTAATCGTGGTTTATTCCCTCCCTCGTATATATTCTCGTTAGTGATCTTATTAGTTTCCCCGTGTTATATAAGTAGAGAGAAATGCGTGTGACGCGTTAATTTACGTTCATGATGACAAAATGGTGGAATTTATCGTGAGATCGTGGTTTATGATTGAAACAAACGGGAAAGCGACCGCAGTTTTTTCCCCCGTTTTAAGAGGAAAATTTCCAAGTTTTCGGCATACACGTTCTGCTGCTCCTCTGAATTTAATCCGAAAGATATTGGTCACGGTTGCCATAAAATCGATCGGCGGACAATAGGCTGCACAGAGGGAAAATTCGACCCATAAAAGAGTAACCTCTGAAAGCTTTGTATGCAACTAGGCGAAAAGACAAAGAGGGTTTTTTTGTCGATCGCGTGAAAGGGAAAATAATTGCGGGAAATCGTTAAAAATATACGGTTGAGAATCAGTGGACATTTTAATATTGTCGTATATCGAAAATAATCGGAACGTTATCTTGCAGGGAGATTCGTTTAATCCTAGGGAAAATTCTGATTTTTAATGTGAAAAGTCTAAGGTGAAAAATCTGATCGAAATAGAATCGAATGAAATCCAGGAATCGAAGTTTCAATATTCTTTTGTGTTTTAAATATAATTTCGTGCGGAGATATTTTTAATTTCGTATCCATTTCTCGTTAAAAAGTTATAGTCCAAAAAATAATGATATACTTTGGAAGAAATATCTTTATAATAATGTTATAAAGATATTTTCAAAATTTTAAATTTAACACGCACATTTGCAATACCAATTTCGATTATTTTCATACATATTACACGTATAATCGAAATATCAAATATTAAATCGAAAAATAAGGAACGAATAGATATATTATTTAATATATGTTTATAGAAATAAATGCTTTTAATTTACTCTTCAATAACTTAATGTATAATTCTAATAACGTCAATTAAAACGATAAATGGATATAATTTCGCTTCCAAAAAGTTCTACGTTTAATTTTTATATCAATAATATCGATCAGATATTCTCATTCATATATTTTCGATCACGTTTTATCGCGCAAATAAAATACGTGTTTCCATAACATAATATTAATTTATATCGAGAGTGATTGTCCAATATAAATTTTTATTCATTTACAAAAAATACATATCGAAAGCATCTTTTCGTATAATCAATTTTATTCTCGAATTGAATGCGTACCTTTTTAAAAGACCACTTTAAAATTCTATTTGAGAATAAAACTGTCGAGAGTTGTTTTCAACGATTATTTTCATTCGTGGACATTGCAAAAAATCACACTTGACGCAATATCACCTTCGAGCAAACCTCCTAGTACATTTTCGGCTAGTACATCCTTTTTAAGCGTTAAAGAAAGTTTGCACCGATCGAAGTAAGGGTCCATGAATCTATCAGTCCCCCCCTGCAAAAGGATAAATCCCGAGCGGCGATAACACTTCTATCTTTCCTTCCATTCGTTTGCCTGCCTCCCCGTTTTTTCTTATCTACCTATCAATCTTCTAACTATTTCTTCCCTTTGCCTCCGCTTATTTTTACCGCTCGACCGCGCTCCACCCCTTTTTCCCCGACGATTTTCGCTGTAATTTCTTCTCGTCCCACTATTTTTCCGTCTTCGTCGTTACGTACGTGCAAATGTAAGTTCGACCTGATCGCGATCGAGTCCTCCTCCCTTTATTCTTTTAAAAACGTGATCTATCGTCGGATCTCTCGACATCGATTCCACAGGGG
>NW_006263351.1:133801-149898 GCF_000469605.1 Apis dorsata
CAGGCACGAAATTACTCTTGATCTTAATTCTTTCGTTTTTGTCTCGACGATCGTTGGATATATTGGAGAAAATTTATTGGGTCATATTCCGGACGAATTAACTTCTTCGATGGGAGAAAACGTATATACGTATCACAGGAAAGAGAGATAAGAGTGTTAATATATTGACTCGAAATAGTATTATCGATAATTCCAGAATTTATAATAAAGTTATAGATCATAAACTAAATTATAAATTCGAAACTCTCTTCTATAATAATTTACCTATAGTTATATTCAATCTAATGATAACATCTAAAGTTTTGTTAATAATGTTATTTTTATTGATTCTGTTCTAGTCAAGTGTTTGTATCTTCTTAACTCGCCAATTGCCTGAATCAGCTATTTCATACATATATATATCGGATCCTCTCTGGCCCATAACATCCGCCAAGTTTCATCTCGACCGGTCACTTTCTGCAGCCATAACTTCACAAATTGGTAACCGTGTTGCGAAGAGATTCAATTTAAGCTTGTGCAAGATACACACTCGCGCGACTTTGATGATCATAGTTTAATTTTTACGGCAGCATACGAACGAATAAGTGAACGTGGATGCAATATAAGAAAAAAAGAAAAAGAATAGAAATAAATAAAAGTCGAGGAGAAGCTTTGATCGTAGGAATGAAGGGATCATTTTTTGCAATATCATTTTGCATCGCCATATTTTTTTTCCACCCCGCGAATTACGAGAGTGAATTGTCGAGGATAGGTTTAAGATTATTCATATATAACCCGGCTATCGATAGCGTTTGCTCGTGGAAAATATTATTATATTAATAATAATCGATTTCAGAAGTATTTAGATTCGAAATCGCATGGATTCGTCACTTTCGTTCCATAATTTTTACGTTTCTTTTACATTTATTTATTCATTTGAACTTATTTCCCTTTTTAATTAATTTTTTTTTTCGTTTAACAATAATTGCAATCGATTCCATTGTTTTTTTTATTTTCATTTCGTTTTTTATATCTCTTCTTTTTTCATCATCCAACGAGAATCAATTATTCTTTTACGTCAGATGCTATATTTTAATCGGAATCGTTGCGTAAAATCGACGTTTAATTTAAACGCTTAGATGCTTAAATTTGCAGATTTTTCGCTTCCTTTCGCGCAAATTCATTAATTTTAATAGCTTTGATTAACGACTCAAAACGCGAAATATTCATCGATTCGACGAATATCTGAAAAAAATATTCTGCCGAAGGAATTTTCACTAGGTAAATGAATCTGAAGAGAGAAAGTACATTCGAATGGACATTCGATATCGAGATACGATTTACGTTTAGATGGAGAATTTTTCTTTCCCTCTCCTTCTCCTTTTCTTTTCTTCTCCCTTTTCAATAATATATATCTCGGTATCCTTAGACTGATGAAGAATTCACTAGTCGGAAGAAGAAAATCGTAAATTCGAACCTTTTTACTGTTTCTTTGTAGACAGAATTATAGATAGACGGTACGGTGGACGCGTGTATCCACCGTATCCCTTTCCATTTTTTCCTTCTATTTTTTCTTTCGATACTTTTGTTTCGAACTCTAAATTCTCAAAACTTTCTGCCCGTCGTCAGATTATTTTATCTTTACTTTTTTGATAAAATAAAAAAACTTTAGCAAACTCTAATAATCAAGTTTATTTATATTATATCTGTTTCTTTTAATTTTAATATTGTAAGAACGATTCACAGTCATAGGTTTCTTTTTTCGCGCTGGAAAAATTTTCGCAATGAAAAACTACACGATCTGGCACTTGAAGATTCAAAATAATCGAGATATCGAGATTTTTTTTTTCGAATTGGCGTTAATTTTGATTTTTTTGTTCCGTCGAATATTTTCTATAAGGAAAATTCCATTTTGACGAAATTCATCGTACGAATTTGGATCGTTTTGATCAATCAGCCGCGATATAAAGTTTTTCAAAAGCTTTTCAAAAAAAAAAAATTCTTCGATGCTCTAGTAAAATTCATTGACTAGGAGAATTCAACCGAACTTCCGAACTTTTCAGCTAATTTGAACGGACGAAAATGCAAATTATACCGTGAGAGTATACTCTTAGAACATATTAAACTCCGTTGGAACGTGCGCAAGTTTTAGCTAACTGCCGGACATGCCGAACAGCAATTAGGCATCAGAACCTATTTAGATTCTGTTTAATTTTGCCATGAAATTTCGAGTTAAATTGCAAACTTTCCACGGAAACTTTTAAATTCCATCACGTTATATTTTATTTTATTTTTAATCTCAATTCCATCTTTTATTTCTTAGAAATAAGAAGATTTTTAACCCCTATTAAAAGTCATTGAGGATATATAGCATACATATAGGCATTTTAAAAATTTTTGTATATTATTTTATTTCAATATAATTAGTTTAATATCTAATAGCGAATGATAATAGCGAATAATGATTTTGTTTCGAAAATCATCGTGAAAGAAAAGACGATGAACCGTGACGAAAGAGAAAGACAAAACTTCTCGTCCAATCTCATATCATTATTCTCACATAAATTATTTTACAAGATACACCAAATTATATCCTCGTTAAAAATAACATCAGTAATTTTTAAAATTTGCTTCCTAACTTCTTTACCTCCTTTTCTTCGTCCCTCGATTCGTCCCTCTTTTCTTCTCTAAATCAACGTTTACGAAAGTTTTTTTAAACGGGAGGGGATGGGAATCGGCTCTCTTATTATTACCATAAAAGCGCGAACTGCTATATTTCATCAAGACAACTCGCGGAACAGGAGTAATCGAGTTCTCCCGTTGACTATGACGTCTCGTAACAATGCCTCCGGCCCTTGCTACATTGAGGTAATTCCACGTCTTATCGCGTGCCACTTCCTCCCTCTCCGAAAGAAAAATATACCCTTGTATCAGACACCGGCGGAAACTTTCTCGTTCTTTGTTTCTTAAGCGATTGTGCGTCCCCTCCTAGCCTCCTCCTACCAGTTACCTTCATGTTCATTGTTCTCCCATGTTTCTATCGACACTATTGTCATTTAACTCGAATCATTTACACATCGAGTATCGCGGTCACGAATAATTCTCAAAAATGCGATTATAAAAGTTTTTTTCCCCCCTTTATTTCATTTCTCTCAGGATAACGATCGAGATTTATCATACTTGTAATAATTTTATTACTCGAGTTGCATATAAACATCGAAGTTATATAAGAAGCAGTTCAACACGAAATTATACATCTCGATCGTTAGATTTTTATTAGATTAATTTAGATTATTACGTTTATATTCGAAGATTAAGAAGGATGCCGATAGAAAATTTACCCCTTAATCATTCTCTTGATCAAAAGATTAAGATATTTCAGAGGAGAAGGGGAAATTTCCAAGGATATTCAAATAAAAACGCAATTATCTCTATTCACCTCATCCAATCAACCAACAACGTTCGTTCACATTCACAACGTATATATATATTCCGAGAAGGGAGACGAAATGCAAAGGAATCACGATTAACAAAAACGAAATTTGAACGACACATGGCGAGGGTTTCCTTCAACGGCGGGCGTAGATACACATTAGTTTGCTATTTTACATTGTTCAAGAGGGAACCGTCGGCGCAGGCAAGTATGTCAACCGGCGTTTCATAGGAAGAACAATGGCAGCGGCGGAGGTAGTGTAAAGTGACGATATAACAGCTCGCGGGGGAACAAAAGCGATGCGGGCATACTTGTTTAAAACGCTTATGTCGATGTCTCAATTGTACCGGTTCTGCATCTCCCTCAACCACCACCACCACTCCTTCCTCTCCCCCTCCCCCTCCCTCCCCGTCTTTTACCATTCTCCATTGCATTTTCCACAGGCCCGTTGCAAAATTGATATTTGCATTCTCTCGACGACTACAACCGAGATTACTCGTTTCTGTTCCAATTTCTAGCGTCGCGTAAACTATTCGAACAGATAAACCGTGCGCGCATCCTCGATCCGTGTCATGGAAATGCGGGGGGAGGGAGGACGGTTCCAATTCAATCTGAACGCATTTTCATGCATTCAACGTGTGTTATTGAAAAAGTTATGCCCCGTGATTTAACCGTTCTTGATTGTTTCGCTGCCAAGTTGAAAAGTTTCGAAGAGTGCAAAGTCGTAGGGGATGGATTCGAAGGGTGGATTTTGAAAATGGTGGAAGGTTTAACAAAATATTTTTTTTTTTCAATCTCGAGATATTTATTCGCTTTTAAACATTATTCATTGTCTTAAAAAAATATTTTCAAATCTGAATTTCTGAGTTATGTAAAATTTGCGAAATAGCTCTAGAAACGAATTGCGACACGTGTAATTAAATTCTGTTTTCGAGCTGAAGGTAAAAGAGTCGAAAGGTGAAGATTGGTTCTCCGACTTTTATCATTCCGTTTAATGGAGATCGTGCACTTTTCTAGCGAGCTACTTTTCCGTGAAAGAGCGGAAGTGGAATTAGGATTCTTCTGGGTCTAATGGCACGTGAATACTAGAGACGTTTCCTTTTTGGTAATTATCGATCGATATCGATTAGGATATCGATCGTGAAAGAAGGAACAATATTGGGATTAGACGAATTTGTTGACCGAGAGAAAATACTTATCGTTGATTGGATCCAGTACTTTCTGTCAAAAACGAGATTAGGTTAATGTTTGGTTGATAGAAATTTGTTATTTTATTTTCCCTTCTGCGGCGTGTGTAAGTCTGTCGTACAGAATGTGCAAGTTCACCTATACAAGACCATAGCACGAGCTCTTAAGTTCGGCAACTAATTCGCAATCCCATAATCCTTGGTCGAAGCTTAACATTCTCGTGGTGACATGCCAATCGCTATTGAAAAGCAGAGGACAGAAACTTTCGATCCTCTGCGCCCTAATTAGAATTCGGCAGAGTTTTCCTGTCTCCAACCGACGAAATTGACGAATATTCCCCATTTTTCATTAAATTTCTGGCATTTTCGCGAAAAACGATTCGTCCATATTTAAAAAATAAAACTACGGATTAAAAGAACGAAACGAATTTCTTTTCTCTTTTTAAATTTTTAAACGACGGGATCTGAATCATATCCATCGTTCTGATATTGAGCGAAAAACACGCTTCCGGGTATATGTTCTATCGCTATTTTTTTCTCACGCGAATATTCTATATTTTTTTAAATACAGGAAATTGAACTTGTCATTCTTCTTAGAAAAAAAGAAAAAAAAACAAAAAAGAATGTATAAATTTGCATGTATCTTTTTACGCAAAAATTTTTTCCTTCGATCGAACACATCGAATAAAGAAAGAAAAAGAAATTAACTTGTAACGTATAATCTTTATCTTTCGTACATATTTCGTTTTGTTTTTACATTTTTAGATTATCTTTTTATTTATATAGTAAACTTTTAATCACTATTATAAAGATGAACACAATTTCTTTTGAGTTATACCGAAACTTTATCTCCAAGAGATGTACTTTGAAACTCAATCTTGCAAAGATATATAGAGGAATTTAATCTCTTCTAGTTACACATTGAAACACGATCTTGTTGAATATAATTATTATTATTTCTTCTTTTTTTTTTATTGGGAACTACGATTAAAAATAAAGTGGGATGGGATCATTTTACAGTGGAATAATTTTTTCAACAAAAGTTTATTCAAAGTTAAGATATTTTTTATAATATAATACATTATATATTTTTATGTTTCAGGTAAGTGACTACTCTACAACTCTAGCCTAGTAGCCTCTCTCTCTTCTATGGAAACTTTTAGAATTACTTTTAGGTAAGTAGATACTAAATATTATATACAGAACGATATATACAGAATATATATAGTAAGAATAAATAAAATATAGTTTCAACAATAAGAAAAACGATTGTAACAATGGATTGTAAGAAATATATAACAATATAAGAATAAATTATGATTATCATAATAAAAAAAAGGGGGGGATTTTTGCATTTATACCTTATATTTTGCATATTTCAATCGTTTAAAGATCTTTGATGTATAAATTTATCGAATTTAAGTTATTTTTATTAAATCAAGACTACATTTCATTTTAATTCATATTAATATCGGTGCTTATATAATTTCTTTCTTGTCTTTTTAATATTTTTGAATAATCATCACTTGTGCATAAAATAATTTATTTTGATAACGTATCTTATGATACTTACGATTCATTGAACTTAACTTAAAATAACTTTAAAATTTCTTTTATTTTTTATTATTATAATCGTTACAAATATTTCTTATCTTACACGCATATTATCTATAAATACGATACATATCTACACTTTATTAATAATTCCACATTTACGGTGGAATATTTCCATCGTGTTCCCGTGTTCTAACATTCGTTCAACGCGTGTCGATTATACGATTCAATGTTTCTTTTGAATCGATTTTGTGTAATTCTGCCGATAAAAATTGTAGAAAAGTAAGAAATTTATGATTAACTGAGAGATTGCGGTGTTAACTGGCACTTTCGATACAGGACAAGACGGAGAATATGCTTGTAATGCATACAGTGTACAAATAACGAATTGGACCTAATGCAATAAGAGAAAAATGCTTATAATCAGATTTCAATTATTAAACAAGTTTACACTCACCATTTGCACCGAGGTTATTATTGGTTTATATGGGGACAATATTTTTTGCATATTCGGCCCAAGCGTGCTCAGATAATAATACGTGTACATGATCACGTGTACGGCACAATTTATCAAAATACCGAACGAGGTCATGGTAACAGCATAATATTTCGTCATGAACCATAGTAAAAGGATCGTGGACACGTGATGGTACACGTGCAAAAATGATATCTGTTCCTGTTTCTTTCTCAACACGAACACCACTGTCTCCGCGAGATCGATCAATTTCAACATTGTAGTTAACCACATCGTATAAGCTATCTGCGCGAGGGAATTACATGAATTTATATGAATATAATTGTATCGTGTATTTGACGGTAATAATGACGGAGAGATAAGAATATATTTTACCTTCACTGGACCAGGTTTATACGAATAATCTGGCATTTCGCAGAACACGCTTATCTCGGAGAACCAGCCTGCACTTATGTTTTGTTGCACCAGATACGCGTTGGCGATTATTTGAAAGATGTTGTACCATTGAATGAAAGTTTTCAGGTTGTACGGCTTTCGATTTTTCATAAATTGTGGACCACATTTTAGGACAAAGTATAAATATGAAAATATAATGGTAGGAATGATGATGGGTGATCCTATCAATGGTAAATTATTCGTTCTTGAATCTAAAAAGAAAAAAAAGAAAGAAAAAGGAAAGTAAGTGAAATTGTTGAAATTTTTATCGAGAAAGGAATTTAGGATACTCACCAGATCTCTCGTTCCAATAATAATTGTATATCTCTACGAGTTCCATTTTTGATATTTTTTTTCGTTTCGATTATATTATCTAAGATACACCATTTGTGTTTAAACGAGAATATTAATATTCGATTAATTTCTTTTATGAGCAATTATTTATCGATTTAATTTTTAATGTCGTTACGTATATAAATACCGCACCTGATTGATGTATGAAATTGACTGTCCAACAATCGTCGGTGAGAGGTATTTATAAATGTGAACGATATGCGTGTATTGAAAATTTGTCATACATATTTACGTTGAAATGTATGATGCTTATATACATATATCGTGGTATGCAAATTAATTTAATGTATGTAAATTTTAATTAGGTCACAAGGTTAAGCAATAGAAGTATCGATTATTTTCGCATAAATAATGTAAAAATATGGTGATCTTCCTTTATGAATTTATAAATAACTTATTAATTGGTAAATATTAATTTCGTAAAAATAAGATAGAAATAAAGGGATTGTGTGTTAATTAATTTATTTTCAAAGAAGAGATTAAATGAAAGAGGAGGATAGTCAAAAATATAAGGATACTCCAGTATATAATAAACAATAATAGAAACATATTTATATAACGATATAAAATTTTCATCCTCGTTTAAAGAAAGATAAATAAGAAATAAACGAAGATGTAAATAAATGCAAAAAATAGAATATATTATTTATAGATTGATAAATTATACAATTACATAATAAATTCTAGAGTATATATTTTCTCCACTTTTTAATTTAAGTAATTATTTATTTGAATTTCATTGCAATAATATATTCAGATTTAAATTTATAATTTTAATGTAATTGTTTTTTTTCTTTTTGCACTAAATTATATATAAATTAATAATTATAACTCATTTGGCAATTAAGATAGAAACATTGAAAATTATTATATTTCATAAAATGTTTTTATCTTAACTTTTGTTTTTCATATTTTAATCTCTCTTTGATTATATTATACCCTACGAATATATTAATATCATCTACAAATTATAATACATATCTTGATATTTTGATCAAATCTTCATCAATATTCAAATTATTCGAATAACTTCTTAAAAATTCTTCAAAAATATTTGTCCTGTTTATTAAAATGGCTTTTGAATTTATAATTATTTTTATCGAATTAAAGATCATCTACGCAATCTTTCATTCATGTTATTTGTCTTTCATTTACAATATTTTATAAATACACGCACGAATTTTGTTATCCAATAGAATCGTTTCGTTTCATGATAAATATCTATATATCATATCCGCTTAAGAGATTAAAAAAATAACGATTGAATAAAAGAAACACGGCACAAAACAAAAAAAAAAAATTAACACTCCGTATTATATTATACTTTTTTTGTTTTTTATTTTTCTTTGTTTAATTTAATTGAAACAATTCTCGTGTTTCGACGAGTTATTTAATCATGTAAATCAGTTATGTTCGAATGCTACGTTTGAAAGTTCGATAGTGGGCCAGCAAGTGAGAAACTCCAGCAAAGATATAATCGAAAAGTTAGAACTTGAGCTCGCGAATTTCTCCGGAGAATATATTAAGTATCGCTGATTGAGATAGCCTTGATCGAAAACGATCAAGAGGGAATTGATACCTATTGGACTTATTCTTCCGATACCGCGAGGACCACTTTTTAAAATCGAAGAAACTCTCGAAACGTTAATGAAAAAAGTTGGTTGCGGCTATGACTTGATTCTATTTCGTTCGAGGATCAACGGAGATAAATATCATGAAGTTACTGTTGAGACTTTCCGATATTTTTTCTTTCTTCCTTCCTTTCTTTTTTGAAACAAAAATTCAAATCTCTTCGCGAACATTGCAATTCATTTAATCTGGGAGTAAAGAATAATACTATTAACGAAATGAGCTACAATGCTTGGGAACAGAAGGATTGAACGAAATGATGGTAATGAATAATTTTTACCATTACTTTCATTTCCTTTATTCATTCCATCCTTTTTTTTCCAGCATCATGATGCGAAATTTTTATTTTCCACGAAAATCTCAAATCTTTGTGAAACGTATATCGACATTCTTATCGTCATATAAATTTTTATAACACTATCCTCGCAATTAAACAATATAAAAATACATTTATACTGTTCATTATTATTATATATTTATTATTTGACAATTTATCTTATTAAAATCATAAAATTTCCACATTAAGATACACTCGATTCATTTGATTCGAACGCTCGATATCCGATGTTCAAGACACTTGCACAAATGCAAGAACGTTTCTATTCCCTCCCCATCCTCCCCGAGTTTCTTGACTCCGCCGAATTTTCGATACTCAAACACGGGCAAATTAATATCGAATCCCGAATTCGACGGTAGTAACCGGCTCGCCCTGATCTTTGATCTTTCCTAACTATGAAAGAACTTTCCAAAATCCACCACCAATATTCAAACTCGAATCTCGTGAATGCAGAGTTGAGGTATATATATATAAGAGCTACGAAAGAAGTTGGCCAACAGATCTTGGAAGGTGGAAAGTTGAAGAGAATTCTGAGGGATGAAGCGGACGATGAAGTGGTAATCGTGCAGTTCAGGATGGCCGACCTGTTTCGAGGCCCATCAACTTGGCCGAGGGACGTATTAAGCATCGCTAATCGAGGTAGTTTAGTCGGCGGGAAACTGGCGAGGGCGGAGTGGTAAACTGGGCTTGGTTCACTGGAGAGAGGGGAGGAGTTGCGGGGAGGGGAGGGGGGAGGCGAGCATTAACCGAGCCTGGAGCCTCTCTGCTAAGTGCTGCAATTTATTTTATTACCCTCCGCGCGTCTACGTTTGGAAACCCTTGGTCGGAGCTTCCATTCGCGGCGAAAACACCAATAGGTCGCGGAAACGTAATTTACACCGAGTTGCGGACGTTGGAGAGAGGGGGGAGAGAGAGATGGAGGGAGAGGGAGGGAGGAAGGGAATGGGAAGAAAATGTATCGACGTGCGAAAACAAAGGATCGTTTCGTTCCTCCAGTTGTTGACACTTGGTTTCTGCCGACGTTTCGCCATTCCCTTCCTTCCGTTTTATCCAAGTCTGATCTGATTTTCCTTTCGATTGTCCGTTGATTTACGACATCGATGGATGTGAAATAAGTTCTTCGATTTGCTCGCGTGTGTGTGTGTGTGTGTGTGTGTTACGTATGCTGGTGCGTGTATTCCATTATGCAAATTATCGTGGAGAAATCACCAAGTAGAGTGGTAAGACATTGTAAGAGAAGGGAGAACATTGTAGACAAGTAAGGTCAATCGAATTTTACAATGATAATTATCGGCCTAGTTTGGTGAACTCGCGAGGCGACCTTTTTTTTTTTTTCTTTTGGAAATTTTACCATTTGAGAATTTTTTTGCTGAGAACAATGCAAAACTTGTTTCGAATTAGTCGTACCGTGTGATAAACGATACACATTTTAAAGGATTATCGGAGTTTTATGTCCAATTCGTTTTAATCTTATTTGTTTCTTGTTCTTATGAAAGTATCCGATGGATACAATTCGGTTTACACGCGACTTCGCTTCGCTAATTGCAAAGTTATAAAGTTTCGCAGTTAAGTTGTAACAGTTTTAGACACATTTATTACATTTGGCTTGTAGCCATGGATATAAAATGGAAAGCAAATATTGAATTTAGATATTGTTAGGTTTGTTGTTTTGAAAGTTATTATAGAGTAACAACGAAGGAAATATCGTGGTTGCCGTTTCGAACAATCGTTCGAAAATGAAACGAGAGGAAAAGCAAAGAAGAGAGAAAGAGAGAGAGAGAGAGTGAAGGGGAAAAAATAGAAAACTTAATTTAAACGAAGACACGAACGAAGGCGAAATAAGAGAGAAGGAGGCTTGCACGTGACGGAAAAAAGAAGGTACTCGAAGAAAAAGGTGGAATTCCACTCGCAGATGCAATTGAAGTGAAATTCGTTTTAGAATTATCGTATTGTTCGACGACATATGAAATGATTCTACGATTAATATGATGTAAATCGGACGTGGTGGCTGCCATTTTCCCGTGGTCGGCTTAAACGCGGTAAGAATATTTAAAACGTGGTTTGTTCGAATGCAAAGAGAATAATTTTGACAGCCGATTATTCACATCGATATAGAATTGGCCAATCTTGACAAATTTTAGGAATTTTATGTAATGGAGGAATTACAAAATTTTCGAATTTTTTCTAATCCTTCAATAAGGATAGATTTTGTGAAAAAATTCATATTTTCCGCACAGGGGGACCACGAAAGAGGGTCTTGGACCCACTTTCGTGAGTCCTTTGGGTGGTGGCGTACCCACGGACCTGAGCCAATCATTTTCTCAACAGAGATTATGATTTTTCTGATTTCTAAACGAACTCGATAGGAAAATTTCTGCGGTTATGTGAATCGAATCGATCGTTTCTCAAGTAAACGATATGTAGAAAAAATCGATACGATTATTTATTTAATAATTGTGAAATCGATAAGAAAATATGTATATTCACGTTGTACCGTTTGAAAAATTGAATAATTCTTTATTCCATATTAGATTCGTTATTCAAATTTGTCCATTCCCCAAAATTATTCGCATACTTTTCTGCGTTATCACAAGTTTTCCTTAATATCATCCGCACGCGATTACTTATCCATTACAACTTCATTCCGTTTCCATTTTCAAGCTCGATTATTCGAGAGTTGGCGGAAAATTCTATCCTGTTGTTCACGCTTGGAGGGAAAAAATATAAGGAACGATAGGGAACAACAGCGGAAAATTAGACCGCGTAAATTCTCTCCCTTTTTATTATTTCTCCTTTCCTTTGCCCACGAAGCAAAGGGATCTCGACGAATTCTCGGAATTCCTCTATTTAACGATCGCGCGCGGGGTTGAAATTAGAGGGTTGCTCTCTTTCGTTTCGGCATTTAATATCGGCCCGTTTCGTTATATTCCAATATACCGTGGATCGTGGGGCAGACAGTAATCGAAGATAACGCGAAACGATTGTAAAAGCAGCTGACGCAGAACACCGCGTCGATTTAAATGTAATGCGGCGGAGGTTGAGTCAATAAAAATGAAAATAGCGGGGCTCCCCCTCCGCCCTCCCCGTTTCCGTTTCGGCGAATAGGGTGTACGAAATGGGAAATTACCATAACAATTATCGATGACTGTCGAAATGATCGACGGATCCCTCGTGGATCTTATGCAAATAGATCGTAATTGAGTTTTCTTGAAAAGAGCCGACGAGACGGGAAACGAAAATTGAGAAAATTGCTTTCCAAGTTTTAATTTTAACTTTTTAAAGTTGGGAACAATGGAACGTTGACAAGAAGTTTTTTGTAACACGTATCTCGTGTATCTTTAATTTGATATTTAATGTTGTAATAAAATTACAACAAGATTATCGAATCTGTATGATTATTTAATTTTGCAGATGCAGAATCGGGATGATTTCTAATCGAATTTATTTTTCAATCGCGAAAGAAAGGGAAATGTATGGAGTTGGCGCAAATCGAAACAGGCAAGAATCAGTTAACGAAAATAAAGAAAAGGGAGGAGTGGAGGCCGAATTGATTTCGAAAACGATTTCCCAAAAACGATTTGGATCGGTGGTAATCCCAGGGCTCCGCTTGTCGAAAGTAACGAACAAGTGGAACAAACGGTTCAAGCCGGAAAAAGCCGCGGAGTCAGAGGAATTTCGCCAGACGCCGCTATTTTTTTAATTTACCGCCGTTTCGCGCCATTCCATCGTTCCGTTCCATCCCCTCCCCCCCTCGCCGTTTCGAAACGAGAGAAATATCTGCAATTCAAAATACGACGCTTGGCTTCTTAATTAAATAATTGAAAGGTACCGTGACGTCCACCGAGTAAACCTATCAATTACACGCTCCATTGCTCGGAGAGGTTTGTATCAGAATGTCAATTCCATCCTGTCGCGAATACAAGCGGAGAAACGAATAACGAGAGAAAAAGAGAGAGAGAGAAAGAGATTGGAAAACAAAAATCGACTAGAGAATAGAAGGGGGATGAGATCTGACGGAGGGAAATGTACCGTTGAAATCGTGGGGGATGCGGCGAAAACTGGAGACAATCGATAAAATAAAAAGTAGCCGAAACAGATAATTCTCCTCAAAAGACAAGAAGAAAGCGAGCAAACTTGGATATTCAAAAAAAAAAGAAAATCAAATTTTAGAAACAGGGATATCAAAATAAAACGAATAAAAAAACGAGCTCTCTATTTCTATCCTTCTTTCGGAACAAAGAGAAGGATATCAACGCAGGAAAAAATAGGAGAAAACGAGAAAAAGGAAAGAAAGAAAGAAAGAACGAACGAACGAAACAAAAGAGAAGAAGAAAAGAGAACGAACAAACTAGGAACAAACTAAACTTAAAGAGAGCGGATAATAGTAGCGCAAAATTCAGTGAACAGCGATGCAAAGAATGAAATAACACGGAAAGCATTGTGGAACAGAGAGAAAGAATGTAAGAGGCAGATAAGGGAAGAAGGAAAGAGAGGACAGGGTTCGAGGTGGAAGGGTGGAGGAGGATAGCAGCACGGTGGTACGGGGATCGTCGTGGCGTTTGCGCCTGGGGTTGTCGAGGACAGCGCGAAGAGGGTGTGCAAGGGTGATCGGCGTAGGTGGCGGCGCAGGGAGGGTGGGAGGGCAGGGAAAGGCGTGGAATTGGTGGAGGCAGTCAGTGGCTCGCCGCGCGCCACAACGACCGTCAGATCTAGCCGTTCAGTTTTTCCACTTGTTACCGTATCGTGCTCCCTTACCGTTCTCTTCTTCTCTTCTCTTCTCTTCTCTTCTCTTCTCCACCCTCCTCCGTTTTTTACGTTTTTCTCCTCCCCATTTTTTTCTTTTCTTTATTCTATACATTCTTCCCTCACCCCGTGTGCACGCGCGAAAACCCACGTTCCCTTCCAACTCTCCATTCTCCCGGGATAGTGATCTGTGATCAAGTGCCTCCGCCCGGTGTCCACCGATCTTGATATATAGTGCTTTGGAAAATGAATGCGTTGGTTGCGTAGTGTGATAACGCACGACACGAGATGGGAATGTAAGAGAAGATTCGATTCGATAGATCGAGTAGTTGTGAGTGAAGGGAGAAGAATTGAGGAAAGAAAGAAAGGAAAGGAAGAAAGGGAAAAAGTGAAATACGATGTATAGTCTTCGAATGAGAAATATCGTTGCTTCGATTGTTTCGGTTGAAGAAACGTGACGAGTTTTTCGTTATTTTATTTTGCTTTCTTTCTGTGATTTATGTGGAATAATAAATAAGGTGTGAAATACTCTTCGTACGATAGAGAAGTCGAGGTTATTCTCGACTCGAGAAAGTTTTTTTCGTGGAAATTTTTCTCCCATGCATCGGAGATTATCCTCGAAAGGTGTGTGCATGTCTCGCGTGCGCGAGGCCGGGTGAATAAGCGTAGGCGTTTCGTGTGACCGAAAGTGTAGCATGGCTTAATCCGAAAAATTATAATTGCAGATTCGCGACTTGTGCACACTTTTGCACGGCTGTATTTTGAATACATTATACAAATTGAACGTTGCACAAGTCTTTTCCCTTTACCTCTATGAAATTTCATACTTGCGCCGGCTTCTTCTTCTTCTTCTTCTTCTTCTTCTTCTTCTTCTTCTTCTTCTTCTTCTTCGACCCCTTTTCCAACTTTTCCGTTTCTTAGTTTAAAGTGTGCCGACCGCCTCTCCCGCGAAATTGGAAGCTTTTTTTTCGCACACAGGAAAAGTTAGTTAAAAAACGCCTCGTTTCGTTCAGTTCAAACACCGATAAATTCATCGATGCCAATTACGCGAGTCTGTGAACGTGACGAAAGAAAAATACAAAAAAAGAAAAAAATGGAATGAATATCAAACAGTGAGACCTTTCTAATACGAGACCAATCTAATCACAAAACTCGATTAATCTTCACGAGAAGTTTTTCCACAAATTTTTCGGATACGCTAACATACGTATATTCGTCTACGTTAATTCAACCGCGAGATTTTTCCTCATCGAACGCCACCATCTCACGTTCGTACGGTGAGAGGGAGAGAGGGAGAAAGCATTTACATCCAGCTGTAACATCTGTTTACGTGACCAGTGTGACTCGTGAACAAGCTCCCCACGGATGTGGCACTCTGTGGTGAATTTTCGAAGGATGTGTTGCAGTATGCCCGCCGTCGAGGCGAGGAGCCACGCTCTCTAATCTGGATTAACAAGGGTGCGATTATACGCGGCGCATTTGGAGATTCGTTCACACGCCATATTTTCGCGTCGTGTTCACCGTGTGCATCGGCTCCTCCCGTTCCCGTGTGGAATAGACGCGTTCATCCGTGAACGATCGGCCGTGAAGCTCCGAGAGCATGGATTAATTCACGGCCGAACGGGGATCGACGTCGGTGCGTCGACCGTCTCGTCGACCGTAATATCGTTGTATGAATTTCAATTCTTTCTTTCTTTTTTTTTTTTTTTTTTTTTTTTTTCTTCGTTTTCTGCCTCGTTTCGTTTTCTATGGGAGAAGCTGAAAGAAGTGAAAAGTGAACGACGTCCACGATCTTGGGATAATAATGTTCGAAGGAAGGGGCGATCGGTCGTTTTGTTCGCCTCTGTTTCCCGCTTGATGAATCTCCACGGACTTCAAAGAAGGTAAAGTAACACTCTGGCTCGCCGGAGAAAATACCGGAGGAGGATCCTTCATTTTTATCCTTCTTTTTTTTTTTTTTTTTTTTTTTTT
>NW_006263351.1:150089-152661 GCF_000469605.1 Apis dorsata
CTTCTAGAGTACTGGAATTGCTGGCACTCGTGGAAACGAAAAATGGTTTTTCCACGCCCATTACCACGACCGAATGGGGAACAAATGTGATCGTATGGTGGCGCGTTCGCGTTGCCAGTAAATGAGAGAAAGTGGAAACGATCCTCTCGTTTCCTCTCCTCCCTTTTTTTATATTTTCTTTTTTTTTTTATTATTTTTAGTCTCTCAATTGTTAGAATAGGTTGTACTCCATGGATTTTTCCAATGGAACATGGAGAAATGGTCATTCGTTACTGCCGCTACTACATTCGTTACATTCCTACCATATTTTTTTTTTTTTTTTTTTTTTTTTTTTCTCTCTCTCCATTTGAATGTTTGACTCAAAGAAGGTATTGATTCTCCGTTTTCAATGGCCAATTTTTAACGAATAAACATTCGGATCGTCGACGAAACAGTGAGACAAGCTCGTTGATGATGGAAAGAGATTTCGTACAAAAGAAACGAGTCGACTTTTAAAAATTTCCCATTCATAAACTTTTCGTTTAATGCGTTCAATGGTATTGTCGTTATGCATTTTATATTTCGTTATATTTTTCTCAATTATTTTCTCTCATTTGTCAAAAATCAATACACCCTTCGATCTTTTATAGTCGCATACGGAATTTTGATATTAATATTTTTAACAAATTTAACGTTTTCCCCTTTCCTTTGCCAGGAATAGTATACATAGATCTCAAAGAGAGGCTCATGAGACAAACACGAGGCTTAATTTCCGGCC
This sequence comes from Apis dorsata, assembly GCF_000469605.1. Taxonomy (NCBI): domain Eukaryota; kingdom Metazoa; phylum Arthropoda; class Insecta; order Hymenoptera; family Apidae; genus Apis; species Apis dorsata. Next base: position 150,847 of record NW_006263351.1, read on the forward strand.
GAAATTGTGAGAACGATGAAGAATTCGTTAATCTACTAGAATATAAAACAACAGGATGCGAAGTCTTGCTCAAAGCTTGTTCAGCCTTTTCATTTCTGACGACGAATTTTATCGAAACTCGTTCATAGCTAAACTTATCGAAGAGAAACAGTATGTGCTCGATGCCTCGTTTCCTTAGCTCGAATAATTCTCGCTCTGCCCTTTAACCCAACTCGGTGGAACGCGAGGTAAGCAACGGCTTTCATTTCCTGCGAGAAGAATCGAGACAATGTCGTGTGTCGGATAATGAAAATGAATCGCTTTGCGCGAGGATCAAACAAGGCTTGGTTCCAAGGTATTTTCAACCTTGTCCCTTCTTATTCAGAAGTTCTTTTCATAACCGATATTTAATGAAATGATTAACTCGAGTAAAGATTAACACGTTTTCCATTAAACTGTGGACGTTCACTGTGAATTCACGTTGTCATATAGTATGACGTAAATATAATGATATTCGAGTAAAGATTTGTTCTATTGCGTCAATATTATACGTATTTCGTTGATTTTTGTGACTTTCACATTTCCCATAAAGATCCACACAGGATACTTCGTCCAATATTTGATACTCCGTGAATGGAAAATGTACTACTTTTCCAGGACGACCATTAACAACACAAATTCTTGACAATACGTTTATAAATTGCTGTGATAGAGAGAAAAAGAAGAGGAAGGACGTGCGACAGATTTAAAATCAAAGGCAGACGCTCGAGTCGGCGCGAGAAATTCGCCAAACTGGCGGAATTAAAAAGTGCTTGAACTGCATTTAACCTGTTGAAACTTTCGAATATGTCATATCCATATTCCGGAACGTATTTCATTAAATTAGCGGAAGTCACACGGAATCGGTAATACGAGGAAGAGACGCCGGTTGAAATATTTATGAAGCACGCTCGTAGTTACGAGGTGTTTCCTGTTGCATCTCGTCAAAAGCCGCCCTTTGATTCTCGTCACGATCCGTCTCGAACGAGACGTCGAGACTCAATCGTCGATTGCTCGTTACCAAACCTCTTCCCCTCGAAATTCCCCTTGAAATACCGATGGAATCTCCCCCTCCTCCCTCCTCTCCCTCGGACACTAGCTCTATGAACGAAACCTGCGTGAGAATCTCTGCTGGTGGTCCACAGAGAAACGAGAGAAAGCGTCGATTTCGTAATGCGTTGCTTTTCGTCTGGATCCAAGAGATCCCCTCATTGGAGGATTAGCTATGAAAGTTTTCTTGGCCGAGCAGCTGGCATTTTCCTTCCTCTTCCTCTTCCTCGCCCAAGTGTCCCGTAACAATCATCCATTTTGGTCGTTCGAAACGGGTTCCACGGGCCGACTTGTTACTACTTTTATGGGCACGGCTCTCGGAAGAACGATCAACCGAAATAAATTGCCGGTGTGCGCGATAAAAAAATGAGGAAGGGAAGAGGACGGGAGAAGGAGGCGAGGGTGGACCGTGTGCGAGTTTGGGCAAAGTTGAGGGTAGATATTACGGGTTGGTGGTGAAAAACGAGCGGCGCGTAGGGTGGAATGAATGTCGTGGCTGTTCCTCTTATTCCGTCACGCAGTTATTCCGAGAAAAGTGAGGAGGATCGAAAGTAGGTTCTCCGATACTATATTAGCTATCAAGAAGAAAGAAAAGAATTTCATTCTATACGCTAATTCACGATCGAAAATAAATAAATTTCTTTAGATAAAAATATCAACTTCTGGCCGAGAAAATGACGAGAGTCATCAAGAAGAAAGAAAAGAATTTCTATACGCTAATTCACGATCGAAAATAAATAATTTCCT
>NW_006263351.1:152733-154711 GCF_000469605.1 Apis dorsata
GACGATAATCATCAAGAAGAAAGAAAAGAATTTCTATACGCTAATTCACGATCGAAAATAAATAATTTCCTTTATCCCTACATAAAAATATCAACTTCTGGCCGAGAAAATAACGAGAGTCATCAAAAAGAAAGAAAAGAATTTTTATACATTAATTTACGATCGAAAATAAATAAATTTCTTTACATAAAAATACCAACTTCTGGCCGAAGAAAAGTGACGAGGATCGAAAGATTTGTCGATATTATATTAGCTATCAAGAAGAAAGAGAAGAATTTCATTCTATACGCTAATTCACGATCGAAAATAAATAAATTTCTTTACATAAAAATATCAACTTCTGGCCGAGAAAATGAGTCATCAAGAAGAAAGAAAAGAATTTCTATACGCTAATTCACGATCAAAAATAAATAAATTTCTTTACATAAAAATACCAACTTCTGGCGAACGATCATCCGGATCAAATTCCATTTCAACTCGCGTGTTTAAACACGGCTCGATAACAGAAATAGGAAAACGGAATGGATAAAAAGCAACGCGCTTAAACTTTTCCAGTGGCAACAAGTGCCGTTATCGTTCCGATTTCTTTAACAAAAAGAAAATAACAACGCTTGTTGTAACTCGCGTTTGTTGGCGTTCGAGCGAAATTTCGTCTCGATCGGGAAAGGTGTAATTCGAAAAGAGAAAAGAAAAGAAAGAGAGTACGTCTCGGCGATCGTATCCGTATGGAGATTTTCTTTTTTCCACTCTAGAGGTGAATAAAACACGCCCTTAAAGTTTGCCGACCTACTTTGCCATCCAACGTGCATTCACACCCTCACGAAAACGCACACATACACGCAGCGTATACACAGTCGGTCACAGAACTTTTCGTGCGCTATCTCAAGAAAATTTTGAATAATATTATTTTAATAGGAAATCATACATAGGACTATCTATCTTTTGACAGAAAATCTCTTCGAATAGGGTGGTCAACCCTGAAATTGTTATCATATTTCTTTTTTTTTTTTAGAATAGCGCGATGAAGCATTAAAACTTGGATATTTTATATAATCGTTATCAACAATTATTTTATCATAAATAATATCCGTTAACCGGTGGGAGTCGTGTACAAAGATTTTTGCGATCGACTGTACTTGGAAAGGATGCGAAGAAAACGAGCAATTTGAACACGGATGAAAAACGACATCGTTTCTGTTCTCAAATGGATTATTGAAGCACCGTGTCGAATCCGTATTCATTAGTCACGCGAGCTCAGTGGCCGACACTTGTGAACCAACCCTGATAAATCAATTATAATCTAGGACATCGAAATTCTCGTCGAATTCCAACTTTCATAATGCTGTTGTTTGCTCGCTAAATCTCGCGCCTCGAGGTTATTAATGATCGAGCCATCCTGCGTCAAAAGGATCCTGTTCATTTTTGGCGAAAGTCGATCGACAACGATTTTTTTCCCCTCAACGATCCTCATTGTTTAAGATGTTTAAGATAGATTCTCGATGATTTACGATGATTCGAGATGTTGTTTCGATATTAGCGCATGAAATGAAGAGAGATTTATTTGGATTTAGAGATTTTTCTATTTCTCGTTGCGTCGTATTTGGTCGATGGATTTTATTTACAAGTTCTGTTTAAAAATTTCGTGAAAGATAATTGATCGGCGATTTTCTGTATTTTAAGCATCGAAATTTAATAAGGATATAACATTTTCATTTCTTATTCGATAACGAAAACGGTTCTACACTATATTAAAAAAGAAATGAAAATTTACGAGAAACGATCGAAATAATTTCCGATCAATTTAACGAATGGAACGCGTGCATTCGAGACTTTTTATTTTTTCTCTCTTTTCCACTGCTACAAAAAAAACCAACGGTATAATATTTCAATCGAACGTTTCAAGCGATTTAAAGTGTCTCGAACATTATCGAATCGAATTATTTCGCGTAACAGGTTTTTCCAATTTTTTTTTTTTTTT
>NW_006263351.1:154910-164325 GCF_000469605.1 Apis dorsata
GGAAAAGAGAGAAAAATAGATTTCTAAATATTTACCTTTCCTGCGAGCGACAGGACAGATACAGACCAGATCGCTCTGATAAATTCACTTTTGAAATCGAGAGATTATCGTTTCGACCTCAACATCTGAAACAGCTCCCTCTCCCGTAAAAATTTGCGGATAAAACAAATCGAGACGGATTTTCCCTCCGAATCGGCTCCCCAGTCAGAAAATTGCCGATTATTATTTGCCGAATGAACGTCAATCTATGCGGATTTGATTCCGCCTCGAATGGAATTGCGTGAAAGCCAGGAATGATCCCCCGCTGCTTTATTTTACAGCCGCCGGTTTGAATAAATCGAAGCATCGGATCTGGAGGGAACACGCTTATCTAGATTAGAATCGTGAACGATACTAAATCGGAGGAGGGGGAAACTGCTTTATTATACGTTTCCGTGAAAGCAAGCGAAATTCTGTGATTTTGTGGGCTGGACTTCGTTTTTTTTTCGAGGAAATTTTTCAATTTTTCTTTTTCTTCTCTTTCTCACGCAGAGAAACACGGAGCAAGAAGAAGAGTTTATAGTAATCATTTAAACGACGTGTTTTTTCTGCTGGATGGATTTTCAGTTTTTAACAAATTATTGTCGCGGCATATAACACATTTAATATTATAAAAATTAAAAGAATATTACATTAAAAGTATCGTGATTAAAACATATATTTCTTCAGGTTCTATCGATCAAATGTCATCAAATGACGCACGCAAGAATTGAAAAGTTTAACCCTTTTATTTCGTATAAGCAAGCATTGTATTAACGAACAATCGACGTGTATATATTTTGTGTTTCACGGAGGAGGGAGAATGATCAGAGAGCAATTGCTCGCCGAGAGGGAGAGGGAGAGAGGTATCTTTCAGCGGTCAACTATTGTAGCTCGAAACGATACCATGGAGCCGGTGTAACTGCTAATTACATATTCCCCGATCGGCAATTTACCCAACTTGGCTCGCGAATTTCTACGCAACTCGCGGCCAAATCAATTCCCAAATATTCAACCCCCTTGCTGTTAAAATCGAACAGCTCGCGAATAATCGATCCTCACACCGGGAATCATAATAACGTATTAATTGAATCGGGCGAGTGATTATCCTACAGCATTACCAATATGGAAATCCTATCCAAAAAGTCGAGTTCGAGCGGGACAACATCGACAATCGATTTAACCGAAATTCTCGAAACAACAATCGTCGTTTCAAAATTGAGAGTAAGATTATCTTTAAAGGCGGCGAGTTACGCACACAATTTGCATATCCGTATCGAGCCTGGGTTCGCATTTACATCGGTGGAATAGAGTCAAAGCAAAGATGCGGGGGAGTGTACGTGCCATATTTATCCACGGGCATCTCTGCGCGCGCTCGAATCGTACTCGAATCGTGTATTCGACTGTCGTTGGCCGAAATTGAAATGTGGGGGGATCATCAGGTGAAATTAAACGCGATCGGTGGTTCGGTCCGTCCACGTTAGGAATCGATGAAACCGATGAAAATTTGGCCGCGTCGCGTTTCCAAACTTGCATTTATAGCTTTTCATTTCGGCAACTTGGTCTGCCCCCGCATTCTGATCGTAAGTATCGACACGGAAGTTTGCTTGTTACGGGCGTCGATTCGGCCAGGTATGCTGGTAATATTGGTGGACGTTTACGATTGGGTGGATAGTTGAAACCTGGGGATGGATACGCGGTTCCATTGTTCTCTGTATTGGTGCAGGGAAATTGGGGAAGGGAAACTTCAGTTCTGGGAGATTTACAAGCTCTCGAGTTACGTGGTAGTATACGGCAAGCGAAGAAGCGAAATGGCACACGGAAGGATATATGGAACGATAGTGTGTCTTCATTATGAGGCGAGGAGCCAATCAATGGCGATGTTGATGCGATGCATATGATGGGATGTACCTGCGTTTGTAATAAATCGTATCGGGATGGTTGTAACGTTAGCTTGACAGGTGTTTCGGATTAACGGTGCTAAATGATAGAAATGTACATTTAGCAGAAGGAGATAAACGAAAGGATTAATTACTTATCTTCTTTATTTAAAGGAATTTCTTCTTACTCACTACGTTATACATTATAGAATAATTATTTGTCTATCGTGATGTGCTATATATCTGATGTCATATCAATGTAACGTGGCTTGTTCGACCATGTGTATCGAACGTCTTGTCCGTCTAACCATAGAGAGATATGTTCTACTTGTAGCGCATATAATACGAAGATGTACTACTTGTTCGATCGAGAATTACGCAATCCCGTATATGCCAGAGGATTAAAACAATACATTAAATTATTATACAAAAGTATCCCATTCTTGTTTCTAGTTTTCCGTTTCATTTCGTTTATAAGCATTTTCCCGCAAACTTTTTCTCTTTTTTATCGTTGTTATTCGCGCGGCCTGGAACGAGAAACGAGGATAACTTCCCGAAGGCAAAGCGAAATTGGAACTGTCAGCGGTGTATGTATCTCTTTCTTGAAGAGAAACGTCGTTCCTCTTGAAGAAGATCGAGTTAAGCCGGTCCGTACGTTCGTGCTATTGTAATCAGACGCGACATTCCAGCAAGAATAATTACAGTTTCTCTTGAAGCGGACGAAACTCGAAAGTTTGAATTTGCAAATCTTGGCCTAGCTCTTTGTTCCTCTTCTTTCGTTCTCCCGCTCGCCCTCCTCTCTTTCGCTCCCTCGTTCCTTGCGAAATTTGTCGAATTAACTTTGTAAATTCGCCTCCCTCTCATTCCCCAACCGTTCGTCACCCAACCCACGCGAGTTTGGTAAAATTAAAATCAACCACGCACAAAGCGTATCCTTCCATCTTGTATAGGAACGAGTACCGCATTTTTGAAAACTAATTTTCGTTTAAGGAGCGTGGTTGAGTGAAACGAAGGAGGGTAGTTGGTTTAATAAAGATATCAAAGTAAAAGTTTTATCGTTAAAAGTATTTTGATTAGACATCGATGGTATCTTTTGCGTAAGATGCAAGGAGAATGTGCACTATGCAATGTGACAATTTTATTCTTTTATATTTATCGAGTCAAATTACATTCACGTACATTCATTAGAACGAATTGAATAAAATATTCTTATTTGTTAATCATTTTCAAAATTACTTACTCGCGAGAAATGAGTACACGAATAAATTCGCAATGCATTGTACATTTTTCGCTTACTTTCGAATATACTACACCACAATCACGATCTCTATCCAAAGATTAAAGTTTGCTCGAGACTCCTCTTATCGTACACAAGCGATATTCCGTGGTAATTAAACCGTGGTTACGAGAAAACTAGTGTAATTCGACTATTTTTGTAGGTATTCCACGGAAGGGGAAGGCGGTTGAACTATTCCTTGGGTAATAATTCGATTTCGAAGTCCATTAAGTTATGCTAATTTTTCTTGAGCTCGCCTCGGACAGTTAACGAACTCGACAGAATGCTTTGCATTATTTAATGGAGTGGCAATACTAGTTCTCCGCGGGGATAAGAGTGGAGGGGAAGATAGAAAGTTGTGTTTTTGCCGGGAATTTCTGGTAAACACGATTAACGCGATAACCCACGGGCGTGGAAATTTAATGCGAGACTCGGAGATTAATTAATTATGAGCATTCTGCGAGCGTTAACCTCGCGAGCGGAACTGCGCTTTTACTACGAAAGAACTCGGAGAAGTAGATTAACCATGTTCCTTGGAAAAGGTGAACATTTGTGTAATAATATCCTCTTCAACCATTTTTCATCGCGTTATCAAGTCTGTGAAAAGTCGAACGTATCTCGGATTAAAAATCGATAAAACCAAAAATTTTTAACGTGACAGAAAAAACTACCAGAAATTTCGCATTATTCTAAACTAAAGCTTTAGTTTTAACTTTAAATTCCATTCGTGCATTAAATTCAAAAGGGAAATTGAAATCATCATCTTGAAAAGTGAGCTCGGTGTACGAGTAATTCATCGATGATCGGTTTAAAAATCAACCGGTTCGACGAACAAAATCGAGCCAGTAGCGGGCTGCATGCATCTGTATCGCGATTTCATTTGTAAACTGAACGACAAGGAGAAGGAGAAGGAGGAGGAAGGGGGATCACTCGAGTGGAAGTCCAGCTTCGGTAAACCCTGCAATTCCGAAGCGTTTCACCCTGTGCGCATTTCGTAGGGTTTGCGGTTCCGCGCGGGTGTGCATTTTCAGGAATATCAGCGTGCCCTCCATCCCGAGGATTTTGGACGTTCCTTCGGGATGAGACGTGATCGCATGAGCGAGCCCAACCCGGCCAGAACCCTGGCCCACCCGACTGGAATAAACGTGGATGTTTGTACCGGGTGAATCTGGCCGGAAGTTGGAAAAGAGCGCGCACAAAAAAAAACTTGTAATATCGATGGAAAACAAGAGAAGCGGGATCATGAGCGTGGAATCTGAAAACTATTTATCCCTCCGATTATCAATATGGAGTCGTGGATGGATTTTATTACGGCGCTTTCGTGTTATGGCGGAAAGATAAAATGAGCGATTTTCGGGGATAACGTTGAGATTCAGAAGTTTTATTCGTTGGCAAAGGTATTAAATATTAACGAGGCTTAAGTAAATTCGAACTTGATGAAAAAGTGGAAATAGTTTATGTAGTTATATAGTTCAAGACTCTTAAGAGTTCGACGAGTTTCGGATAGGGATTGATCGAAGAAGCCTAGTCCAGCCGAAATTTAATTAAAATTTAATTCTATTTCTTCTTTTTTTTCCTTTTTCCGTGTCATCGTTTTTTTCTTATTAATTTATATGGAACATCAAAGTCATGTTCCAAAATAGCTTTTCCAAAACTTTTTTGCAAGAAAATGATTCGATATTTCTCTTGGCAATGAAATAATCGTGTTCAAAATAGTGTAAAATATTCGAGTTTTTAAAGATAACGAGTATTTTAATATTACAGTGTTGCATTAAGAAATAATAATGTTTATTTCGTACTATTAATTTCGAGTTTAACATTCGTTACGCGCGTTATTTGAATTCTGGGATAAAACACGGGAGAAGAAGTTTTCTTTTGCCGCATTGCAGATCGCAATTTGCAGAATCCCGCGGAATTTCGAAGTCACTTCGGTTACCTCGACAACTGCAAAAGGTATTCTTCTTCCTTCTTTTTTTTCTTTTTTTCTTATTCACTCTCCTCTTTCCATCGCCATTCTCTTTTTCGACGCTTCTTTATTCCCTTGACCTCGCGTCGTCGAACAAAATTCATCTTCTCCGCGTTTTTCTCAGATTTGTCTCTCCAGATACGAAATCGTGTCGAAAGCAGACTCTTTATCGTTCGCTTTATCGAACGATGGTGGGACAAATGTTATTAAACCTGGAAGAAGAACGAGCCCGATTCGTCTCTTCGTGCGAGTTTTCACGCTCTCTTTATTTCATATCGGTTCGCTTTGTGTTTTTATTTGCATCGTGACAAATATGAGCATAGTTTGAAGCGTAGAATATATCATCAAAGATCAGATATACTGTTCTGTTTTCTATTATACCAAGATTTAAACCTTGATTTCAAAAAAAAAAAAAAAATACAAAACCACGAGTACTCTTTCAAACAACAATCGAAAACAAAAATTCTTAAAAATGGAAAATTCTCCTCAAAAACAATTCAACAATATTAAAACTCCCTCAAATATTTTAATTATAAACGAGAACCACAATGCGTTTCGTTTAAAACGCTGTCGAAAGCATAATTCCACTCCAAACTTCGTGCTCATATTCGTGACTAACAAAAAGAAAAAGAAAAAGAAGAAGAAGAAGAAGAAGAAAAAATACCAACTTTATCGAATTATCGACTGGCACAACTCGCGGAAAGCCGATTAAAGCCCACATCTGCTCGTAGCCGCGGTCGAGCAAAAGCGAGTCGAAAACTCGTCCAACTTTTCGATTCTTTTCCACGGCTTCTTCTTCCCATCCCTGCCGATATGCCCGCTCGTAAACTACTCTCCCCCCTTCCTCCATTCCCTCCATTCCTCCTCTCCTCCAGAGAGGAATGTCTCTCTCGAACGATGGTTTGGCGCGTGGCAAACCATCCAGCCGAGCGATATGCAAAAATCGTTCGATTCCATCCCGACGTTTGTGCCTCGCTTCGCCTCCTCCCCCTTGTTTTTACGCCCCAACGTGCCAACGAATCGAACGTTCGAATCTCGTATGAGGGGAATCTCGCGGAGGGGGTAGTTTGGCCGTGTCGAACGTCGGGTTGAAACGCGTTCCATGTCGAAGAATCCTGGTATCCGCGATCCATATATCGACGTCGATACGTATTAAACGACGACGCTCCTCGTCGGTCATACGAGTCGTTAATGGACGAACGGGGAGGGGGTTGGGTGCAGAATTCCGCGACGAATACGAAGCTAGACACTTTGTGCCGATCGGAATGCGGAACGATGCTTGACAATAGAGAGGGCAGGGGTGGTTGGAGGATCGTTGCTCGGATCGATTTCGTTCCGTAATTGAAACGCGAGGAAACGATGTACACGTAGAACATTCGGATGTGTTCGGCCGATCTTCGAAATTTCGTCTGTGCTCTGAGTTTGAGTTCGAGTTCGAATGAAAGTAAATCTTTTTTTTCTTTTTTTGTTTTTTGTCAGCCTTAAATTTTCGATGCCTCTTGATTGAACGAAGAAACATTTGTCTTTGGGTTTTTCATTCTTTTGTATAAAGAAAATAATTGCTTCGGAGAGGACAAATTAAGAAAGGAAGTATCGGTCGAGTTTATGGAACCGAGTGGTACGGTTTTTGGAATTAACTCTCGAAACGGGTAAACTCCGTTTGCCGGTATCCAGTTAGCTGGATGCGGTTTTTAATTACCCCGTTTCCGCATGACAGAAGAATTTCATCGATCAAATGCGTTAACTGCGTCCCCTCGAAACGGAAAAGCTTTTGGGAGGGGAAAAAAAAAAAAAAAAAAAGAAAATCAATTTGCATGCTCTACTCTAATAGCATAACCATCGTTATAAATTGCTCCTCGTTTAAAACGTTTCGTTTCTTTAAGTAGAACAATCCCACACACATTTCGTTTCGATTAAAACTCGCAATTTTTCCCGAACTATTTTTTTTAATTCGAAATACAACCTCACCGTAGAACAGTCATTGGAACAAAATTCGAATTCAATCAATTTATATGGACACCCGATATTTCGGATATATACGTGTTTAATCAACGTGTACGATAAACCTGATATTATTTCGTACGAGATAGTGTTCGCGATATTAATCCTTTAAGTGATGAGAGAGCGAATATTCGGCTCAACAATACAATTGGAAGACAGTTTAAAAAAAATTTATCCATTCGAAACGCGTCGAGTTTCGTCGAAATATTAATTAACACGTTTCATTAATCACGTCACATCGCGTGAAAAAATAACCCTTTTAACGTAATCTAACGTTTTATTTCTCGAATAAGTTTTCCTCCAATAAATTACCATCGCGTATTAAATCCTCAATAAAAATCGATCGGATATCGGATATCGTACATCTCGTACTCTTTATATCGATAATATAACGCCATTGTTCGTTTAACGAACGACGAAAATTTTTTTCTTATTATTTAAGGGGTTAAGTTGCACAATAGGAAGAAATATGTATTTCTCATCGTGGAAACAGGTGCAGGAACGTTGCACCAAGGTTTTAATGACAAGGCTTTAACGATGGCTCGGTGTCGGAGTTTTTTCACGAAACATTTCGCGTGCATATGCTACATTGGAAGCGTTGGGGGCCAAGGCGAGGATGGTGGTGGGGTGAAAAGAAGGCAGGGAACGCCAGGGTGAGCGCTTTATAGAAAATGGAACGAAGAGGAGGATCGCCTTAATCCTCCTGGTGCTCCATCTCGAGGATTTCATTCTCTTAAGAAACTCGCTACGTTGAATGGAATATGAAAATTCGCGCAATGAAACGTCTTACATTGTAATCACGCGTTATTTTTCTTCTTTCAATTTTTTTTCACCTCTATTATATTTTTTCTTTTTTTGTATCGAATCGTTAATAACGATAAAACGAGAAAGAAACGATCTCGGATCGGATCGAAGAATTTTAATAATAAATTATTTTCGCGATTATTTGTTACGTGGATAAAAGTGTATCGTGAAAATCCATGAATAAATCATCGTATCATACGTTGAATTGATAATAAATATGAAATTTGTATTAATTCATTTGTTACGATTTTAATAACGATCGAGCTTTATCTTCGTCACGAATTGTTCTCAAAGTTGAATTTTAATTGGCTTTTTTTTTAATAAATTAACCGTTCCGTAATTAGAAACATTATTCAAATTGTATTCAGTTAAATCGATCATTTTACAACGATCTAATACAATAATCTCAAGAATTATAATAGACGATACGAGACTCGATATTTCCTCGACAAAAAAAAATTCTGAACTCGTGAAATCGTAACAATGTGCCTCGCATTCGTCGTAGACAAACGATACGATTTTACAAATAATTAATACGACGTGGAATAATTGGAAATGGAAAGAAAAAGATCGAAATCGAATTATATAGAATTAATTTGAAGAATCAAAAGTTGAACTTGGAAGAAATAAGAGAAATTGATTGCTTTCCCCCTTCATCCAACGAATTGGCCATTTGATGAGCAAAATGGCAGAGCAGAGAAGTGTCTGGACAAATATTCGAGGTCGCCAAGCTTGAAAACTTTCGGATCCATCATAGGGACATTATCGTTCCTCACCGTTCGTCCCTCGAAAAGAAGTGGAATGGGGAACAGAAGGGGCTATTTGATTTACGTTTCTACTTCTGAAGCGGGGCTAATGCCGTGTTCCAAGAGAGTGAGTATATGGTGCGTGTGTCGCACACTTCTGGCTAAGGTTCGTGGAAAATTGGCCGAGGAAGGATTGGACGATATTTCTTCGGACTGAATGCCGAAATGGAAGCTATCCCCCGAGTTTTCAAAGACTCTTCCTTCCACGGATCTTTCTCCATTTGCCACATTTATTTCACGATCCCGCGTAACAAACTGAACCCGAGTCCATCAATTTTCGAATCAGCTTCTCTCCGACTTTTGTTCCAAACATTTTGAAGATAGATCCCTTTGGTATAAGAGTATTTTTGAAATATCTCAGGGTAAACTCTTTTCGGGAGGCAGAAGCTTGTAAGCAGCTTTTTTCACGAATTAATCGAAAATTGTACTCAAGGAGATTAAAATTTTTGATGAAAATATATACATATATTTCATGTTTTCAATTTCGATTAAATTCGTCAATTGAAGTACATTGCTCTCCCTTAGCTCAATTCTTTGCATCAATTGCTGGAGGCAATTGTTTCAGCCAGAATTTGATCGAGGATGGATTATGATAATATTAAAAATATTATAATAAATATGCTCCTTGGTCGAGAGAGGTATAACTTTTATAAAAAAAAAAAAA
>NW_006263351.1:164663-165735 GCF_000469605.1 Apis dorsata
TTTGCATACAAATTTTATGTGACATTAGTTTTAAAGCTTTCGTCATCCTCCCAAGTTTTTCATCACTTTCTTTACATCATTCTTTTCAGGATGAATAAACTATATCTCCAAAAATATAAGACTCAAATAGAAGAATAAAATATATATAAAATATACATTCAAATATTGAAAAGGAAAAAAAAGTACTATACAGGAATAATTTTATCAAGCACGAAATGATACAATTTCACGTGTATCCGTAAGTTACCTCGTCCAAAACTATTTTCTCGGATCCCGCATTTACCAATACCAAATATTCGTTCGATAAGCCACGAAAAGCCACGAATATCACGGCAAAAAGCAACGATAGCGGCACGTGTCCGGCTTTGGAAAAACCGGATAGGTGTACATTTGGAAGGCACGTCACGCAATCGCAACGACATATACAATTTCCTCGCGCCCCCTGTCATCCAGGCTGAACCCGCTTCTTTAATCTTGGAAAGTGTTTCCAATCCCAGAAGGACGACAATATTGGCATTTTCACCGCGTTATTCAATATTGATCTTTCCAACGTCGTGATGCGGGTGCCACAAACGCTCACTTTGTCGACCGCAGAATGTCCAGCAACATGTCTCTGAACGGTCCTCAAACCTCTCTTCGTCGGGATATTTACTTAAGCAATTAACGATGAAGGAGGAGGGGAGACGGAACAAAGGCCTCGAGTGAGCGAGAGACAGATATATGTATATACCTTCCGCGTATCTCACGGATACCAATTTAAGATGGACGTTGAACGAGTTGTTTGACGTTCCGCTTTATCTCGAAAATCGAATTCGTGCAGAGAGGAGGCTTTTAATCACCGTTTTGGGCCAAGCTTCGATTAATTGAAAACTCATCGGAACGGGGCGAATCGTGCATCTGTATGTGTGTAACGCGTAACGTTTGCTCATTTCGTTTCTCGTTACCCGTGGCCGTAGATTTTTAAGCGTCCTTTTAGGAGGGATATATATATCCGTTGATCCATGGACTGGGAGTGGAAATAGAATTTTAAATGGAATCTTTTTTCACAGGGGGAGGAGGGTGTATATATATA
>NW_006263351.1:166062-173337 GCF_000469605.1 Apis dorsata
GTACCGAAATGGAATTCAATGCCATTGTCGCCGTTATCTCTCCGCATTAAACGCGGTCAGCGCCACCCTCTTCGTGTCCTCCTACGGTGTACCCAGGGTCAATTGAGGTTCAGTGCCGTAGACAGCGGTTGAAGAACCCTGCTCGCCGATCTAAGAGGGAATTAATTAACTATTGAGTGGACTCTTGTGTATACCCTCGATCCTGAGAGAGAGAGAGAGAGACGGTACGCTCGGATGTCATCTCGAATCGTTCCGGTTAGGTACCCCGGATTCTGAATTAACTGTATTGAAGGGAGAACACTTGATCCGTTTAACGAGGGAAAATAGCCCGGGGAATGTAACCGCAAGGATAACAACGCGTCCAACGTTTCGAGATCACGTTTCTGATTAATCTTTCAAAACATTATTAGCCGCGTCTTTACCAAGATAAATCCTTATCAAGAGGTAGTTTGAATATTTCGATAAATAGAGAGAATAAAGTAGAGTAAAATTGGTGATTAAAATTTATCTTTAAGATAGATTAAAATCGTTGCATATGAAATTGATCGATAATTATAATAATATTGCGACAGTCCCATCGATTCAAGAATAATTAATTTTCTATTGATATTTATCGAAATTGTTTGAACAAAATTGAACATTAATGACTGGATCGTTTTCGAGTGATAACTTTGCTTTTCGAATTTGGACAAAGTTATAAATTCTAAGTAATTCGGCTCGAATTAGACCTCAAACAGCATCAATCAAGACACGACACGGAGAAATAATAAGCCACAGCTTGGCAAATGATTCCGCGGAATTATCATGGCAATTAGGAAGCGTCAGGCTGTACCATGATGGATGTCGATGAATGGAATTACCATTGTTCGTGTTCCCTTTTGGAAATGATTTACCATATTCGATGACAGCTCTCTTAAATATCCTCATATATATTCTTGACAAATATTTTTCTTCAAATACAATACAATTTCTCTTCAAATATTGTACAACTTACGACATCATTTACGAGATATAAATATGCTACGTTCAAAGTAGCAGGATTTCTTTCTCTGCAAATATTTGAGACCGAATTTGAACATTTTCAAAATATTCGATGCAAGAATTCTTTTCTCCCTGTCACAGCGTGAAATTGTAATTTAAGCCTTAACCAAGGGAAAGATGTTGTTTCTCTTTCTTTTTTATTTTTTTTTTTTCTCGAGGCTTATATAACGATTCTTCTTCTTGTTCACGTTCCATTAACATTTTAATATTCAGCGCATTCTAGCATTCGCGAGGAATAAGAGCGTAATGCCGGCGAAACAAAAGCCACAAATTTATTACGGCATTGTTTTAACGTCGGTTTTCTGGACTCTAAGAATGTGCACGGCGCTAGGAGGATACGATGTATCACTTAGGCGGATGTCCTGCGTTCCTCCGTATCTTTTCCACCCTTTGTTGCCCTTTTTGTATCTCGCCAAGAGAGGAAACAACCTCCCCTTGCTGGGGGCAGGAGGCTCAACGACTTTCCATCCCCCTGTCTTCTTCTTTCCTCGTAGATCTATGTTATCGTATCCTCTCCTTGCCAATTTAAAATACACCATAGCCTCCATTATGCTTTATCAAATGTTTTGGGAATAAACAAGGATTTTTATGAACGTTTGGACGTATTTGTTATATCGTTGGAAAAATATAATTTTTGTTTACAATTTTTATCTCCTAGGTCTTCTTAAAAATTTTATTATGATTCGTGGGGTAGTTCGTGGAAAAAAACGAATACAATCTTCAGAGTTAGCGATAATAGATATTTTTCTTTAATCCCTAATATTTGGATTTTTAGAAGATAAAAGGAATATTAGAATATTTCTTTTCGTTTAGGGAAAAGAAAAAGTAGAAATAATATATTTTTATCGCGAATTTTATTGAGAAAAACGAGAACTATAACGTTTCATTAACGTTCCTGTGTATCATGAAATTGTTCCGCTATATATGGCTCCATTATTATGCATTCTGCTGTAATGCACAATTTTCATCGAAACAAACGAATGGGAATAAGCGTAATAAGGCCGTGGCATTTAGTTTCATTAATTTGAGAATAAAATTTGATGCAGGGTACACGATATTACACGGTGTTTGTGTACATTTTCGAACGAAGTGGAATATATTCGACAAGTTTCTTCAATCACGATGGATAGAATCGATCCTCGCTCGCGATATAATAAGGGCTAGTTTGCCAGGTTGCATTATAACTCGAGGCTTGCTCAACAAACTTGACGTGTTTGGAAAGGATCAATGAGTGTAAGCATTATCTTATAGCACAGTGTATGTAACCTGTACAATCTTGCATAATACCTATCAGCGATACAAACGTAATTTTTATTTCATCCCTGATTTTTCTGCTCAAAGCTTCGATAAATATAATGAAACGAATATCTGCGAGTTATATTTAACCTAATTTAAAAATGAAACACATATCATATATTCGTTATCGAATCACGAATGAAGTTTATGCTTCGAATTGAAATCTTTGTGAATATAAATACAGAAAACTGGAACTGAAATAACTGTCTCATACGTTAAATATCGCAACACGTGATTTACTTCGTTCGTTTTCATATATTTCTTTGCATATTTTTTAGCTTTTTTTTTACACTTAAAGTTTCCATAAATATCCGCGGTCTAATCATGATTCTCATAAATCTTAATATCAATGTCGTGTAATAATTTAATATCGTGAAATACAAAAACTTTCATTTTCATCCCTATTTTTCTGTTAAAAATCTCATTGTTCAATGTGAGAAAGGAGACAGTAAAAAAAAAAAAAAAAAAAAACGAAGAAAGATACATCATCCTCCCCTCTTCCTATAAATCTAAATATCCAAGAATCGTCAACATCGCGAAACAAATACAACGAAAAACCGTTTCGATTCGTTTAGAAAATGTTTATAAAACTCCTCTCGAAATATAAAAAAAAAAAAAAAAAAACGAAGAAAGATACATCATCATTCACTCTTCCTATAAATCTTAATATCCAAGAATCGTCAACATCGCGAAACAAATACAACGAAAAACCGTTTCGATTCGTTTCGTCTCTGTTTTTCCCCCTCCTCTCGAAATCTCATCGATAAAAAAGAAATCGAAGAGCAGAATGCAACGCAAGCGCTCGAATTGAAAAAATGAAAAGATGTTATCACGTTTCCCCTCCTTCGTTCATCAGGATTTTCATAAAGCACGTGCAAAGCCCCAGCACGAAGGCTATCGTGGCACGATGGCGTAACAGTGAAACAAATCAAACCGGAAGAGGAGAATGAAGGGACTGCAATTGAGCAGTGAGCGTAATTAATTGGCTGTGCGTCGATCCCTGTCCCAGAATGATATAAGAGTTAATCCTACGGAGTGCAGTCGATATCCAGGTATCAGTCCGGCAGATTGCTATCTCGCCCTCGTCAACGAGCTTCGATCCGTGTAATACGACGCGTTGTATCCTCCTTTCCAGAATTAGCTCAATCGGTTTTTCGACCGATACGATAAGTGTTTGTAGGAAAATAAAAACTTTAGAGGATATAGGCGTGGATGGACACGCCTGTTGTTTTCAATTCAATTTCAAATTAATCTGTCAAAGTTAATTATATAATATTATATATTATAATTATAATAATAATTATAATAATAATTATAATAATAATAATAAAATATATATTATAATTATAATATTATAATTATATAATAATGGATCGATCGATCCATTTATTCGCGTTTGATTCGTTTTCAGAAAGAAATGGATCGTTCCATTTGTATGTGGCGAGGAATTTGATCTTATAGAAAGTTTGCGAATACGCAAAGAAGATATTTGTGATCGATTCTGGAATATTTGGATGGGATAGAGAATATTGGAAATCGGATATTATATCATTGGAATTTGATACTATATGATCCTCGATTTCCGTAACTCTATAGGATTTCCAAATGCTATAATCTTAGGAACTTATAGAATTGTATATCTTAGAATTTTGATCATCTCGATCCTTGGAATTGCATTAACCTTAAACCTGGTATCACGAAAGCCTCGAGACTTATTAAAACTTTGAATTATTTTAAAATATCAAAGTATTAATTTAAAATAATCATTAATATTAAGATCTCAAAGGCTCAAGATACAATATAATTTTTTATTTTCATTTTTGTTTGTCTCCGCTACAAAATTAGAGTCTCGAGAGATCTTGAATAGTATAAACTTTAAATGTAATAATCTTAAGATCGGATGCTTCCTATGTCACGATCTCGAGGAGCCATAATCCTACGCTCTTAGAACTCACCTTGGATTAGTCCAGGATCAGGCTATCTCGACCGCTATAACATCGGTGTGAAGAGAGAGAGAGAGAGAGAGAGAGAGAGAGAGAGAGAGAGAGAGAGAGAGAGAGAGAGCTCGAAGACGGTATATAAGGTGATTTCAACCCTCTCTGTTCATTCTCTCCTCCCCCTCCCCCATTCTCTCGACATTCTGTCGACACATCGGCTAATCCTAATCTATAGGAAGCCAATAACTTAGTTCGATCCGGGCATTACCTTCGTTTATTTCCCGTGTTTTCAAATTATCGTCCCCTTGCCAATAGCCTGGTGTGCCCTGCCCGTAACGAGAGATTAAAATGTTCAAGTGGATAGATAAAATTTGAAGCGGTCGAGAGAGTAATGGTTGGCTCAAACGGGATTTAATTAAAAAGGTCTTTAAAACTTTAAATCTCTTCTCGAAAGTCTAAGGTTATATAAAGCCGAGGGAAATTTCACATTTTCGAATCTTTTCGGGCTATTTTACATCGTTCGGTTTTCGCTTTTTTTTCTTTTTTTAACGAAAATCTAAAAACTCCAAATCGAAACTCTCCACTCTCTATTTAATCATCACTCCAAATTATTCGAAGCCGTGAAAAAGTGAAATCTCAAACGCGTAGCGCGAGCAAACGTTTCGGTTGGAGCCTCGAAAAATGCTCGTATTGTTATTTCAAACGTCACCGAGTTTTTCGGCCAACTTCTGCAAATATCATCGCAGTTTCGTGTGCGCTTCATTATTTAGCGAATGTAGGGTCCGTGTAATTTCCAAGCTCGTAACGAACGGCATTCCTCCCCTCCAGGGATGAAGGGGAAAGGGATATAAGAGGAGAGACAAAAAAAAAAAAAAAAAAGAAGAAGAAAGAAAAAAATTCGAAACTACGAGTTCCGAGAAAAAAAATCGACGAGCGTCTCTCTCTCGACCGCTTCAAATTTAGTTGAAACGCGACAAATATCGCGCGCATTTTCAAACAAGATGAGAGGAAACGCTCTGGACGATACCATTAATAAATGTAATGAATTTTTACCTTTCTCACGGGGAGTCTGGCGATTTTATTAGCCGGAGAAATTCGCTCAGAAGCAGAGCGATAAATGATGCAAGGCTCGGACCGACATTGCGCGTCGCCGCGAATAAAAAGATGCGGTGTAATGGAGAGAAATGGTGGCGTTTCGCGCTGGAAAGTGACGCCCCAACGTTTCGAGTGTATCACTTTGTTCGAGTTTTAAAACGATGCATCTTTGTGGAAAAGTGATATCAACTGTGGCTTCGTTCGATAACATGAAGGAGGATATTCGAAAGTTTTGAATTCACTCTTTGAATGCTTGAACAATAATGTGTTTTTATTAAACAAAGAAATAGTTGTTTTTGTCAAATAATATATGAAAATATATACAATCTGAAAATGATATATAATCGATAGATATCATTGGGATGGAATCTTCTTGGATGTATCAAGTTTCGTCATCTTCTGAGATTATCACTTATCCTTACGCACAAGAAAGGATCTCATCCCTTGAAGCAATAATACATTTACACGAATGCAAAACGAATGATCAAACAAATAATTTCTCGAACGAAATCCTCTCTCGAACAATTGTTGAAGATCGATCGAAACAAGATCTCATTCTAAGATATTCTCTAAAAATTCTCAACAAGCTTCATTCAACGACGTTCGTTTCGGAACACGTAGATAACGCGAGAAAAGAAAACTGTTGGAGGAGGGAAGTGGTGGGAAGGGGCGTTGTTGTACACGAGCATTGTAACCGTATGAATTTATCGTCGCGACCAGGCTGAACACGTTCACCCGCCGCTCCTTTATCCGAAGGAATCTTGGCCGTGAATCAAATCCCTGATTTACGACCGGTACACGTGTATATCAATTCCGCAACGAGCCGATTATCGGGCAGGCAGAAACGGTCGTGAAGTCGGTCGTTGCTTTTTCGTTGAATCCGTGCCAACGCTATAGGAAAGGGAGGGAAACATCCTCGTGATTCTTCTCTCCCTCTCTCCACCCCACACCCTCTTCTATCCCTCCTCGTATCGGATCCAGCTTCCGCCGATTCCAGCTTCGCCGAGCCTTTTTCGCGCTCCTTCCGCGCGGATGATGCTTCCGCGGATCTGCAACCGATAAGATATTTCGCGTGGAAGCCGGATATTCGCGTGCCGTTTTTCCTGACGTTCGCATTTCCCTCGCTCGAATTTCCCTCGAACGAAACTCGAGGGGGAGGGAAGAAGGGGGGAATCTCCGAGCGTGAAAATTTTCGAAGAGAGGAAATTTTTGTACTTTTGCGAATCTCTGTACGCTCTGTAAACCCCGCCACTTTTAATTTTTCGTCCCGAGTTTAGGAAATTTCGGTAAGGATTATTAAGTCAGATTGGATATTGTAAATGAAAGTGACAAGTAGAATTTTTGTAAGATATAAGTTTAAATAGAAATTTGATTTTGATTCGGTCTTACAAGCGAATGATGAAAAGTGAAGAATAGGGATGTCTCGTGGGAATGGACATTGAGAATTCTGGTTCAGCATCTTCAAAAACCCAAGAGATCACATAATGAGTCATGGCTCGATGTAAAAATTCTTTAAAAATATGCATGTTAAACTTAAGTTTTGAATAATATTCTTCCGCTATTACTATGAGACACGATAAAAAATATATCTAGACAAAATTATAAATATTCAAAATACCGAAACTTCAAGCCTGGCAATAATAATATTCAAATTTGTATTCTCTTGTTCTAAATTTCCTTAGAAAAAGGAACATTTTCCTGAAACGTTCGAGATTCTAAATTTCCAACACTTCAAAAATATGGGCCAGATGCCCTGATGCGCCCCCTCCGTCATAAATCTCTCACTCGCGACAAACATCCTTCCATCGTTTCCGTTTCGGTTTCCTCCGAAACTCGTCCGACCGAGTTCGAGAAGAAGAGGGATCCTGCGTTCCCTCCCACCCGCCCCTATTAACGTACCATCGAG
>NW_006263351.1:173471-178389 GCF_000469605.1 Apis dorsata
ATCGATTTTTCAATCGCGCCGCGTATTGTCGCCGTTGCATCCCTTCCGAGCGGGGCATTGTTCGCGTTTCACGCGAACGTTGGAGATTGATAAGACATCGGAAGACACGCTCGTTCCCCCAATTTTCGGATTTCACTTTGTTCCCTAGCCGGCGGGAGATGGAGTTCTTCGGGCAGATCCCTTTTCCCGTGAATTCGAGCATCTTATCGCGGTAGACCGAGCGGAATGCGGTTTAAATAGAATACGGAGATTGGAGTCTAAGAGTCGTGGCGTTCGTCACGGAACAGGGAAATAGGGAATAAATAGGGAGAAACGTTGGGATTAAGGTGGATCGGAGAAGTTGCAGCGTTTGAATGGTGTTTCCAAGGAATTCGCGCGTACGGAAACGCGTGTAGAAACTTTCCTCGATATAATATTCTTTGTGCAACAGAACACATTCTTCCCTTCCTCTTTTTTTATTCTGCATAAATTCGTTTTTTTTTTCAATTTATAAATGCTGGAATATATGATATATATATATATCGTTGGAGGAAAGAATTGTTTCCCCGAAATGTGGAAATTTATTTTAAAACTCCAATTTCGTAGTGTATGTACTAGTCTGAAGTGATTTGTCGAATGGAAGTTCGTGAAGTGATAAATTATTCTCCGTTGTAGATGGACACTGTTCGCTGAAGTTGAAACGGTTCACTCGCTCGAAACTGATAATTAGTCGTAAGAAATAATTTTGGAGGAACTGTACTGCGTAACTGTGATCGATCATAAATGAACGTCATGTCACGCGTGGCATCCAGGTAGAGGCCAGATGATCGCGAAAGATTCGAATTTCAAGAAAAATTATGGCTGTACGTAAATTTTCACCGATATTCAGAATAATATTTATTGCGACAAGTTGCATTTTTGTGCAACTCGAACTCATTATTAATCGTTCGACTTTGAACAAAATTCATAGAGGCGATTGGGTGATTGATCGTCGGATAATTCACCGTGTGCAGAATATTAACGATAATTGCGATATTAAGATTTATTAGTCGGATTATAAATAATCGGACATTTTCGTTTCGGACGCGTTAATAAATTTTGGAATATTTCGTTCTAAACGTCTCCGCTTGTTTTAATTCAGCATCTCGTTACACGCTTTGAATCCCCAGAGGGCACGATAAATATTAATTACGCCATAAGTTTAATCATGTTTAATGTACATATACGAAGACACACGTAGGGATGGAAAATAGTTTAGGGCGTTGTAATATTTATCATCCCTTTATTAATATTCGTTGGAGCATTTTCACGGTCGTGCCGCAATTACATACGAAATGCGACATATTGCATCGTATTTTAAATTATCGCGGATGAATCGTGTCGCCCAATGAAACCCAATGGAATTTTAGCTTATTCTACAAATTATTTCTAGATTATGCGGTATGGGAAGGGTGGAGGAAAATGAACGTCCCCACGAAACAACCCGATAATAAAGCGTATTATATTGGACGAGTTCTAGAGGGGTGTACCCAAAGTGCCATTCTAAGCAGATCAGCGACAGACCATGGCGAGAAAGTATAAAGATAACAGGAGGGTTGAACTAATATTAGGTATTGCGTTTCCTAATGCAAAGCACGGAGCATAAGAGGAATAAATGGAATGAAACTTCGAGAAATGGTACTGTTTTTTCCTTTCTTTCTTTTTAAACTTTAATTACATTAAATTAACACCTGGATCCGGTGATAATTTAAATTAGTAAAATCTGTAAAATTAATTTTCACTCGCAAAATTTTTTATTGTAATAAATTGGTCTTAGTTAATTCCTTCATCATCAGGATACAGTCGAAAAATGGAAATACTAGGAATGTAAAAGAAGAGACTAGAGATCAATAGATTTTCTATTGATTTACTCGAAAGGAGCGAAGTTCAAAATGAGGAGAGAGAAAAGATGCAGATCTCTAGTTTAATAATATAACAAGTTGAGAATTGATTTCTCTAAAAACAGTATAAAATTACTGTTAGTTGAGATTGATTTAATACGTTTTATTTTTAATAAAAGAGAGTTTGGTTGTTTCATCACGTCTCAGAAGTAGACAAATTTCATCGACGGTGTCATTTCTGCACAATGCTTAAGCTTATTTCGTTATTTCTATCGAAGTTTATTATAGATGTTATACGGATTCTAACTACTTGTATTTACTTTCAAGAATAAATATCACATTGTTTAACCGGGCAAATACATATAACTTTCTATATGTACAAGTTAAGTCAAATATCAAGATGTACGCAGTCTGACTAAGAACGTACTTATATTATTTCATCACTACTGCAAATTCTACAATTCGTTCCGTACTGTTGTTTTTACACTTCTGTTTCAAGCATTAAACTGAAACTGTGTTGAGAAAAATAATTTCTCAATTCTATTCTCGACAAACTAAACCGTTGTCTACTAAAAGTGTATACTAAAAATATACAACTTATTTCATAGCTTCATCATTATTTGATATTTTATACGTTATTATATTTTTATGGACGCGTGATATATTGACAACATTACCTGAGATTATTTTATAACCTTTTAAAATTTCACAATTTCGTGTGAACGGAAGCACTTTAACCTTTGCATCCCTCTCTATATCAAATCAATCATCACTAGCGCAATCGAAACGCGGTATTAGATATTTTAGCCCGCGCGAAATTTCAGATAACTGGTAATAGGATAACTAGGTATTCCCTGTAGGCGGCGTTAGATAAGCAGGATTCCAACAATACATTCGTGCCGATGCTCTCCACCCAGGATCATTATTCCCCTTAATCTAGATTTTCGATTTTACCCTCGCAATTTACCCCCTTGGAACTGTGTACTGAACTATAAAATATGATGCACTTTCTCAAGTATATCTGCCCCAACGATTAATCAATGCCACATTCAATCGATTTTTCATCCACATTTTCTCAATCCCTTCGAATATTCAAAATTAAATATTGAAAGTTTAATTCGACTTAGTGTATATGCGTTCTCTCAAACTTATTCTCATCGAGGATAAATCAGGAAAAATACTTATGTAAATGTTATGTAAATGTATATATTTCGTTACATTATATACAGAGTTATATTTACTTTCTTATTCGCGATCCTTATTTATTAAAACAGTGGCGACAGTGACAAAGATATATTACCTCGTTTCGAGGCCTTGTACACCTTCAGAAATATAATTTAGATAGTTCGAGAGATCCAAGCAAGCAGTGTAATAATACCACAGAATTAATGACATCGAAGAAATAAATGTATAATTCGGTTATCTCCAAATCTTCTTCGAGACGTTCGTTGTAAATAATTCTCTTTATTTCTCTTCATTTCAGTTACACTTACAGTTAAACACTGCTTTATCCCCGGAATCGAAAGTTCATTCGACGCAAAAAAAAAAAAAAAAAAACATCTCTTGCACTTTCTTACTATCGCGAGAATAGCAAATCGTTCGAGGGAAAGCTTTTTAACCATGCCAACTAAAAAACGTGACGAGAAACGAAACGAAACCCGGAGGTCCAGAGGAGGGTGAAACGGACGCGCGACTCGGTGGTTGAACCAGTTGTTGAACAGGCGAGGGTGGCGTAGAAAAAAAAAAAAAAAGAACTCGCAACGTCGTGTCTTTTCGGTTTCGCCGGCGGATTAAAAAGCGGCGGGCGGGGGGAAGGGGGGGGGGGGGGGTTAAAAAAAAAAAAAAAAAGAACTCGCAACGTCGTGTCTTTTCGGTTTCGCCGGCGGATTAAAAAGCGACGAGCGAGGGTAAGGGGGAGGGGAGCGTTCAAAACAGAGCAGTGGAGGACGAGGTAGCACGATTTTTAAAGAACCAGTTTCTCTCGTTTGAAGAGATGCAGTTTTCAGTTGCTCGTTAACGTTGCAGGTAACGTGAAGATTCTTCTGGCGCCGAGATACGGACGTAGGTTGAAAGGGAGGAGGGGAAGGGGGAGGAAGTACGCCGTAGCCGAATTGCTTTTCGCGATACTCGACGTGAGGGATGGATCGAAGGAGGGAGGAGGAGGAGGAGGAGGAGGAGGAGGAGGAGGAGGAGGGATGGTTGAACGCCGAAGACAAACGATGGAAAGAGGTTTAAGAGAGGAGGAGGAAGGTCGAGGAGGGGATGTAAATGTGTAAGCACGTAACTTTTCTCTCGTGTGCAAATGCCTTCGGGAGCGTTATGAATGGTTGAACGGGCGTGTTTCCGCTCGGAGCGTAAAAATAGGGGCGAGTGCAGGGTTCGTTGAAGCCTCTGCCATTAGCTGAACGAGACGTTATGGTCGTTTTATCCCTTAGCCGCGAGGAATGCGGCTACCGATATTCAGGCTTCTTGGAATGCGCTTGCATCCGGATCTTGGAACTATTTCCATGTTCTTTTTCTTTGGATTTGATTGAAAAAAAAAAATGTGACGTTAAAAAATAGGACGTGTTGAAAACGTGTTGCCTATTTTCTTCAATAATCTTTCACGGTCGATCAATTCTATTCGTAAAATAGAAATATGATGGAGAATTTGTTTATCGTATCTCACGAATGGAATATTATTTATATTCAATGAAATTATCAATGTTAAAAAGCTTCGTTAAGCATTCGACCATTTTGCGCGCAAAAATCCACGGTTGGTTGTTCCACGATGAAATAAAAATGAAATGACGAAGATGAGAAATTTTTTACAGAGATGAAAAAAAAAATCCGTTCTCGAAAAATACCGATTTATCGCATCGCTATTTATTTTTTACGCTCGACCGATGTTATTTTTAATGAAGTTACATAAACGTTAAAAAAATTCAATCATTTCGTCCGCGATGGAATCTACGGTTGGCCGATATTCAATTCTAAAATAAAGATGCGACGAAAGAAAGCGGGAATACGCAACGAAGATAAGAATTTGTTATTGGGCATGATAAAAAGAAAAAAAAAAA
>NW_006263351.1:178436-194484 GCF_000469605.1 Apis dorsata
ATCTCTGCTCTCGAAAATACCGATTTATCGTATCGCTCGACGCTGGTGGAACGNCGGTTTCAACGATGGTAATACGCTGGTCGAGCCAAGTGTTTTGATTCGTCGAATAAGCGCAAAGGGGTGCAACGACCGCGAACAAGCGTCATCGATCCGTGGCGATTATTGACGGTACAAAATGGAGAAGTTTACGCGCGACGATAAAAAAGAGGAGAGGAGGGAAACGAGCAACGATGGAGAAAGGAAGTTGAAGTGAAGTTGAAGCGAGCGGGTCGCTGCTCGTCTAGCGGAGCGGAGGAAAAAAAGAGCAATTGAGAGTCATGTCCAATTCATTTAAGAAAGTCATTGCAGGAGGATACCGCCAACCCGTTTTAACGTAGTTCGTTTGGATTACAACATTCAACAACCACCGTATGAAAACCACTTGTCACATTGAATGCTCTCATACATATCCATAAGATTTGTCGTTTTCGAATCGTGAAATTGCGGTCCGGAAACGGATAACTCTTCGATCTTGTGACTCGTGTCATAGAATTTCCAGTGTCATAGAATGCGAGATGTATCAACTCGGTGATTCTTCATCTTTTCGTAATCACGAAGAAGTCAGAAGAGAGTGTCTGAGAAATCAATTTTTATTTTGACTACTCGTTCAACCAGAATTCGAGCACAAGATATTAAAAAAGTAATCTTTTGGAAATTTGAAAGAATTTTCGTGCGATGGATCGCACAAATTATTCGTATATCATCCGTCGTCTTATCGTGATCTTGAGAATCTCTGTCGAGAGACATTAATATCAGTTGAGTATGTTGAATTTATTCATAGACGGATGGAGATAGTTCATTTCGATTAAAAAGCAGAGATCGTAACGCGCACTTTACGTTTCCAAGAATGTTTAATTTCCGAGCGTATTTCAAAGAAGAAATTCCACTAGGGCTCGTTTTTCCGCGAACGATCAAGAAGCATTCCTGCACCGTCTTGTGAATTATTTACAGCCGAAGAGGGTCAAACATTCATAAAGCTTCGGTACACCATCTTTAACGCGTTTCTTTTCAAAAGTTGATAAAGTAAACCGAACCTCGTGCGGCCATTTCCCCATCTCGTCACCTGTCTTTTCATTAATGGACATCTTGGTCGTGTAAAGCTCGATGAATCTTTAAACAATCGTGGACAAAAACCTTTGAAAGAAAGGTTCTAACAGCGTCGCTGCGCAAATGACGTCGCTTGTGTGGGTGGAATGAGATCTGAATAATGAGCATTCTCTGACCGATAATGAAAAACGTTGTTGGAAAAGAATGAAATCTAAAGGTGAATCGAGAATTCAGAAATAACAAGTATATTTAATGTGAAAAAAAAGAAATTTAATTTAATTAATCTAAGATTTTTTAAAAAAGTCAAAGATTTGTAGCAAGTGGTCAATCAATTTAATTAAACGTTAATTACAGTTTCAAAGGAATTCAAGTTCAATCTCGTCCAATTCTTTAAAATTTCTTGAATAAGAAATAAAATATTACATATAACGTGATATAATTTACACGAGGGATAAATTTAAACGAAAATGAATGCTAATTTTCGTTAATATAAGTCGTACAATCTTTACCATCAGCTTATGTTTTATCATTGTCCACGCGACAAAAGAGCGAGGGAGGAGATCTAAAACGATCAGAACAAAATTATGAGTCCACGCTCTCGTAAAAATGTTATGATATGAAAATGAATATGGGATTTATGTATGTCGAGAATCTGATCTGGCACGAAGCTCTGGTACGAAAAATGCGAGCAATAAAGCACAGAGAGTAAACAAATATTGCAGCCGTGAAGAAAAGCAAATCCGGCGTGAAAAATCTGTTACTCTGTGATTCGTGATGTATGAAATTCATAAACGGTCGCAATAGCGTTGCGATTCCGCGAGAACAAATTTCAATCTCTTCAATTTTATCGAACCATCACGTCGTGTTTCTTATTACGTAATTTGTTCATTCGAATCGTACGTCATTTATTTATAACTGACTTTTCTCTGAATTTAGAACTCGCCGTGAAACCGATACAACGATGGAACCATACGAGTTTCATTGAGCATTCATTGGAGGATCGCCTCTCTCCAACCACTGCGTCCATTCTAGCAATATGAAAATGGATGCGCGTACCTTTTTCGAGGAACAATGACGCAACAAAACCAAGTGACACGGTGATAGTACACAAGACAGGTAACGTGAACAGAGACGAGGGGGTAGAAATCAAACGGAAGAGCATTGGAAGAATGAAAGAAAAGGAGGGGAAAAAAAAGAGAAAAAAAGAGAAGAAAAATGATCGACCAGTAATCTTAATAATGCTTTCAACCAATCCATTTCGCCCCGTTTCGTAACTTCCTTTCGCTTGGTGTTGAATTCACCGCACGAGGTATCTTGGTTTGAATTATTCCTCTCATATATTTCCGCCTTTATTTGTTCGCGTATTTTATCCTTGGTTTAAAAAACACAGAAAAATTCCAGAGTTTAAGTTCCATGATGATTTATCGATCAAAAATTATTAACGTTCGCAACGTTATAATAATTTTCGTTAAAATAGTTGCAATATCGTGTGATCCATCTCATTTTCTGAGGATTTGTATTTTAATAGGATATAATCGGATTCAAATTTTCATATAAAATTTAGAAAAGAATAGTAGAATTGATTGAAAAAGATTCATCGATCTGTTAAATAAAATTCGTTTTATACGTGTCTGACACGTGTCTTATACTACTTTCTCTTGTTTTCAGTCTTTCAGTCTTCGTCGATATTCGATTATAGTGTAGATATAGTCTCGCAAAGACTGTGCACATATTGACGATTTGACTGTTTTGAAAACAAATAAACCGCGAGATTTACCGTTCTCGTTTCAATAAACAAAATATTAATCCAAGTTGACAATAAACTATAAATATTCACGCGTCTGAAGAACGATAAACATGGTATCGTATATACTTGCTCGATCCCGTTCCAGAATTTATTACTATCCAACATCAAACACCGTCCTGTTTTAATTGCGCAACTTCCAACATTAACGTTTGTTCTATCGTCATTTATTTTCCGTAGAATGGAACCATCGAGACGCGTGAACGGTTTATACGATTCAACGTGACATTTATTGACTTATACATTGCTCCGATTCTTTTCGAGATAAATAAATCATGCAGAAACACG
The DNA here is from genome assembly GCF_000469605.1 of Apis dorsata. Lineage (NCBI taxonomy): Eukaryota > Metazoa > Arthropoda > Insecta > Hymenoptera > Apidae > Apis > Apis dorsata. The sequence continues at coordinate 181,615 of NW_006263351.1, forward strand.
TGCAGATGTGAAATGCTTCAATATTCACACTGTGAAGTCCGTTTCTTCTTTCACGGTTCTGAAAGTAAGTGTTGAATGATCGATTATGAATTCTATAAAGGATAATAACCAATGGAAAGAAACCAATTTAAACAGTGTTTAAATCTTTACTTAGATCACGTTTTTATAATGGCGACGAAGACGTAAATTTTCACGAACATCTTCCACTTACAATATTTAGAGAATATTTAAGAGAATTACAAAAGATGGAACTTTTATATAATTATGAAAAGAAGAAAAGACTTGGAATTCATAAAAAAAAAATCTCAAGAACACTGAGATGTGTGATATCTAGAGAAATATCTATCAGTGTATTTCTTAGAAGTGAAGAACGAATGCTGATGTATTTAAGAGTCAGGTTACTTGTCAAGCTGTACCTGCGTACTTTTTACAAAAAAATGGCGCTCATTTTATGTTAATCCATCGCAGCGTGTTCTTTACGAGGATATACGCGCATGAATACGTCGGCATCGAAATATTAGCCGGAATTTTCCAAGTGGAGGTGAAAAAGCGCGCGTGATATTTCATCTTTTTGCGGAACGCATTCCCCGCTTATCTTTGCTCGAGTATTGCGAATCTCGTCGAAACGAGAATTTCTACAAGTGCAAAATAAAGTACGTAATTTCTCTTTATCATCTTTTCATCAAATCCTGTTTTTTTTTTTTTGCATATTAAATAACCTTTGAATAATATGGATCTAATTTCTTTAATGTATCCATCGATATTATCAAAATAGAAAAAAAGTATTATATATAAAACTAGATAAAAATCGTATTCGACAAAATTTCATTATTTTTATAATTTGACAATGGTCAAATTAAAAAGTCTACGATTGCCTCGACGCGAGTTTCGTGGTATATGGAGTTTGAAAATTGGAAGTGTCTCTGGCGAGAATTAATTCTCTCGATAAAAGAAGGAAGTCCGTGAAGGAAGATTTAAAAGAGATTTCCATTTCCAAGCACCTCGGTAAACTCAGGCAATCGTTATCTAATCGCGTATCCGTAAAGAAGGATCTTTCACGCTGCCCGCTAATTACCCTGTAATTAGAGGTTCTTTTGACTGCGAGCAATCGGCTGGAAAGTTTCCACTAATAAGTCCTTCCTCGACTTACTCTAATTCACCTTCTCTCTTTCTCGAAAGCTAATCCTATGCTTTGTTATTTTCCTAGGGGAGAAATTATCCTAGGAAAGATATTATTTCATCGAAGATGCACCCTTTGTAGCTTATATTTATATTTTTGACAAATCGTTTCGCGCCATTCGTATCTCTCTCGAATAATTTCAATTGTGCATACTGAATTTTCGTGTGTAAAATTAAACAATTTATCGGAAAAAAAGGGGAAATTTCATTAAAGATATACGAACGGAATGTGTCAAAGTTATTTTTTCGTATCATGAAATATGAAATGAAATATTCAAAATTTGCGGTAATTTACAGGGACGTGTAAATCGTGGAAATTGGATCGCGCGAAGCATCCTTCATAAACCCTTCCCCCGCCCTTCGTATCGATAATAATCATAATAGAATCTCGATAAAGAATGGAAAGCAATACTGACAACGTTTAAACCAATTCTCGTCGCGTGTGATCGACCAATATTTGAACCGTTTCAACCGTTTCATTCCCGAGGAGATAAATCGTGATTGGACGAGTGATAAAGTAACGAGTTATCGATTTGCCGGTTAGGAGCCACTATGAATATTCAGAATCCTTGACAGGTGGATTAAAACAAAAAAAAAAAAAAAAAAGGATATCAAGAATCCAGGGGGTGGCGAAGTGTCCAGGAGGAAAGGACTTATCTTTAGTCCACAAATTTTCGATCGATGCGCCGAAGATATTCCAGGAATTTTCTCATTTTCGCTCCTCCTGTCTGCTTCTCTCTCTTTAAAGAAAGAAAGAAAAAGCAAAGGGAAGGGAAAAAATCAAAATTTCCAAAAATTAAGTTTGTCGATGCTCCTTTTTGCGAAACCCCTTTTTGGAAAGGAAAAACTCACGACGAGTTCTACGATAAAAATTTTCTTGCAGGCGTTGAATAAAAGAATTACGCTATCTCTCTCTCTCTCTATTGGAGATACGTAAAATTCGAGGAATCTAAAAAAAGAGAAAAAGAAAATATAAGTTCAACAGAATGACAGTTTTTCGAAACGACGTTTCTCGACTAGGTTCAACTAGATGCAATTTATACTGTTATATATCTTCGATACGCGTCACGACGAATATCGCACACTATCGATTTCATCCTTTTTTTTCTTTTTTTTTTCTTTCACCAACCTCTGCGAATATACGTATTGCGCATGCAAATATCTATAAATGAACGTCACCGCAAATATTTAACAATATGGTCTACTGGTTATTTCCTCATTATGCTCGGCGAACGCATGCATTGCGCCGTACTCCCGCCCCGTTGAAAACAATAAATTAACAAACTGTAATGAACATCGGCTGGCAAATAATTCTGGATTTCGCCGAGAATCTCAGAATCTGTCAACTCGCCGCTATTATCCGCAAGTGTGCCACGCTCGAAATCATGCACGTTACCCCTGAAACAGATCGTGCACTCGGATGAAGTTGATTCGACCGTGAATATCGCGATATTAACTTGTTTAAACTGTTTCGAATTATTACAAATTCGTAATTTATACGCAGAGATGTAACGCATGGATATTTGGAAAAAGTAAAAATACAATTGATGTACTGAAATGCTATGCTGTTTATTATACGATACACGTTTAGAAAGGGAAATAATTGTTACGATACAACTTCTTGAAATTTGTTTTTCTTTTTTTAAAAAAGAAATTCACGAAAGGAATTTCATGATGAAACAATTCAATTATTTATATTTGAATGAACTGTATTATAATGATTAATAATTAAGAAAGAAATATGAGAAGATATATAATTTTTTGGAATATTGGAGTAACTATGGATAATGTTACAACGGATATATGGTGCAAGCATGTATTTGCCATTTTCAGTTACGGTCTATTGCCTGCAACTAATGGGAACAACGTCAAACGGCAACATGTAACCCACATGTCAGTTATGAAGTTGGCCTTCCCTTCGATTGTGTGTATACGATTATTAGTGCTCTAATGCAGTTGCGATCGATACAGACCGATATGAGATTCTCGTAATACGACCACGTATGAATGCCTCTTTAAAACAAGTCATTATCGCAAGAGGAAGCGAAACGACTGTCAAGAAACTGAAGTCAAAGTTGTTACAATCGACAATTTACGTTATATTATTATTTTTCCAAATCATAGCAGCTTTACACATTTAATCCATTGGATTCATAAAACATAAGAAGAGAGAAAATTCTCCAAATACGTTTATTAAAAATACAACGTATATACAAAAAATGTATATACGAAAGCATATTCGCAAGCATCACAAATATACACCGTCATCACGCGTATTGCACGCGGATAGTCGTTCAATAACGGAAGCGGTTCGCCCGGAAATAACTTCGTGATGAGCAATAAATTGTCGCAGGGGCGGAGATTCCGCTGTTTGATCGGAATCATGGAAGCGGTGACATCCCGGAAACCGAATGGGAGACGAACAGAGTATCCCTTTTTGGATTGGAGAATTCCAATTATGGCGGATCGCGACGTAATTCAGGATACTGGAGGGAATTCTTGCAGAAAATTAAGCGAGTTTGCCGGTGAGATAATTAAACGTCTCGAATTTTTGCCCGATACCTCGTTATTTCCATAATTTAATCGGGATCGTTTAGCGGTTTAAGAAGCGGTTTGCAATAAATCGAAATATCTCGAAGTCGTGATCGAAAGTTAGTCAGAATTGCCGTCCTGTTTTTTTTTTTTTTCTTCTTCTTTTATTTAACGCTCGCGCGGAATTTACGAAAGAGCAATTGGCCCGAATTTATGGAATGCGACAAAATTGCTTTGGGGATTAGCCCGCCAAATTGCGCTTTATTATGATCTAACGCGATCCTATAATAAAACTGGCATCGATTAACCATCCGCACGAGATTTTATCGGGATAATCGTTTCGATCGAATTTATCGTATCGAGCTTCTGTGTTTCATCGAACATTTCGATATGAACGAACTTTTGATCGGATAATTAAGAAGAGGAGGGAGGGGAAAAAATTGCTCGAAGATGAGGAAATATGAATCAGTGGAGAAAGAAAATGATGGAATGAAAATTCGTTCCATCACCGAGCTTTCCATTTAAATTCACAGAATTCACGTTTAATAGATTTTAAATCGCTCGAGATCTCGTTGGTGGAAAAAAGTGGCCATCCACTACCATTCATCGTTGGATGCAAACTTGGTGGTCGCATTCGGGGCACGTGGGCGAGGGAAAAAGAACGTTCACGAGCTTTTCACAAGGAACGAGAACGAAAAAGATGGAAGGATCCGGGCGGAAAGGGGGTAGAAAAAAATCGAACCGCTAATTGCTCGTTGCTCGCGTTACTTCGAGTTGGTCATGGCTTCTCTCGATAATATTTCTCGTGATCACATTAGAGATTGTTCAAAAAGAAAAATCTCTCCTCATTATGGATAAGCGTTTGGCCATTGATCACTTGGCCAATTGCAAGCAAAAAAATGGATATATCGAGTTTGAAGGGTTGAGATCTGTGACACGAAACTATGTAGTCGAGTTTAATTAATGATTTCATAGAGACTTTACTGCGTTCTGTCAACAAACGAGGCAAATAGACATCGAAGAAACGTTTGACCAGAGATAAGCCAGTACCAAAAGGGGATGAAACATTCAAACTTCCCTCAAACTTGGAGACTTATAAGAAGTTCGTATGGCTGAGCGTTGATTATAAACGTCGCTTAATGAAAACGCTTAGTTATCCGAGGGATTGTTAGAGCATAGAACAAATTTATTACTTAAATTAAATTGATAATTCAGACACGATACGTATATTTCGGAAATTCTACATTCCCTGGAATTATATTATTGAATAATTCATCGTATAATAAGATAATATAAATACATAATGAATTCAAGTTCTGAATATTTGAATACAAATTTATAATGCTATAAATGGGTGTAAACAAGTGTAAAAATATATCGTCAATTAATAAATTCGTCCAAATAACGAGAGCTCAACCGAAGGATTTCAGTAAATTACACTTGAAATCTATATTAAACGAATTCTATATTTAAACAAGAAAACGATGACTTCGAATTCGTTTCACGAATTTCATCCGTTCACAAATCAACTCTATTTTCATGTTTCACAAACACGTATACACCCATGCGTGCGGGTGCACCGATAAAGATTTTTAGAGCCTTTAAAAAAAAGGGGATCGGGTTAGAGTTACAGGGTCTTCTAGTAACACGGTTACCTTTTTCCACATAGTCGTTTGCATACTATTTGCGCGAACGGCGGCGATGCATATGCATGCGAAGCATCGGCGAAATCCTTGTCGCCGATGTTGGAAGAAAGTCGACCGACCGAGAGGGTGGGAGAGAGACGGGGAGAAGCGAGGGAGAGTAGATGCGGACAGAGATGGATAGATGGATGGAGCGGTTGAAACGACGAGAGCGTGGTAATATTCCGTAATTAGCAGGGTGCATCGTGCCAGGGCCTTTCTAATATCGATTTTGCTTACACCGCAAATAATAATGCCCCCCAATTAGTTGTAATATCGTTGGGTCGCGGTCGATTTAGGAAATGAAGAATTTCGAAGGGAGCGTTAACGCTGCGTCGATCGATCGATCGATCGATCCATCGTTCTACTCCTTGTCGCTGCTTGCTGATTAATTATAATATCCAGAAACCTTCGAGGAAACCTTCATCGAACAGATTAATCTACTATTTCTGTGTTTTTTATTGGATGATCGATCGACGGAATTCTGGTATATTTTTTAAAATTCTTTGGACGTTACTTCAGATGTGTATCGGTGATTTACTTTTTGATAAATTTATCCAATTGAAAATTTTATACGAAGATTATAAAACGAGAAAGTAAATGTGAGATTATTATTTTTAATCGCAAACCTTAAAAATACGAAATAACGTACGCTATTAAAATTATCTTGGTTGAATATCAAAAAACATTCGTCATAAGAAATATTACGTATATATACATGATAGTAAACATTATTAGTCAAACTTCTGCAAAAGTACGATGTAAACACGCAAATGTACGATACGTGTTATTCCACGAATCGATTCATTTCTGCGAAACGTAAATCGTGTATATAAACAATAATAGTAAAACCACACATTCGTATAAACACCTCGTGAATTCTTCTGTTTCTGTATTGCCAGTATAAGTTTTCGAGCGCGAGAAAATGGACGTGTGCACGATCGAGGCAAGATTTCAATCGCATCTCCTCTCTCTTTTAATCCGAGAGTATTAAGTTCGGTCAACTGAAGTTTCTTTCATCGACGTTACGGCCCATTATGGAGCACGGGCATTACGAATGCACTTTGTGTCGTTGTGTTATTTCCATATATCTGGGGCTGGGGAGGGTGTCGCTTTGACGTCTCGCCACGGCTCCTCTTTGAAAGAACGATCGTCACAAAGGAGACGTTCCGTCACGAGACCACCTGTCTCGGCGGGCCACCCCGAGTTCTCTCGTATAACGTCGGCGAAGGGAAAGATTTCTCCCGAGTATAGCGCGTCTGAGAATGTGCATTATTCATTCGACGGTGGCGAGGACCGAGGTGGAGAAAAGTTTTTGACGCTCGAATCTATTGTGCGGAGGGATGATTGATCGGGAGGAATGCGGTTAGAGAGATCTCGATGACGATGAACAAATATCGTGCCACTGTTCTATCTGATCCTGTGCGTCCTCTATATAAAGTTGGAATATACACATGGAAGATATATACGAAGATAATATTTCTTTACGAATCGATCGAAATTTCTTACGCATTTGAAGAAGAAGAAGAAGATGAGTCTTGATATTATTCGACCAATCAATTTTCTTAATATGGATGATTTGAGAAACTATCGCACGTTCGAATAATAAAGAAGAAGAATTCTTAGAGTAATTTAATTATAATTGTCGCGTTCTTCGTTATAAATTTTAAAAATTAATTTTGCTAGGATATGTTTGATTTATGAAGCGACGTTTCATATTTCATACAGAATTCTATTATCCCGAATATATTTAGCAAAAGATATTGGCAACGTGTTAACAATAATAATAGACTCAGAAACAATAGGGATCCATCGATCACTATAACCCGTCAATCCAGATGGAAGATATCGGGAACTGATTAAAGTAATAATTTATTTTCTCTCAACGACAAACATTACACGTGGACATCGATCAGAAGTTTCTGACACGTTGAAGAAATGGGCGAAAAAGAGACAGGCTCCATTGCTCTAAGAAGATCAAACGAATGAAACGGAACTTGGGATATATATATATATATTTTTTTGAAAAACACGATATTAAAGAGGAATTTTATATCGTTTTTAAAATACTCGTTGTCAAAAATTGAGTACACGATATATCTTCGTGCAATGAAAATTACGTTATTACAGAAAATCGATAGTATGTTGTAACCACGAGATAAAAGAGGATACTAAAAATAGATGTGCATTTTAATCTAAACGCACGAATATTGGACTAATTTTAAATATAATTCAAGAAAAAACGAATTGAAGTTTCGATACTTTAAATATTTGTACATTATTATACAAATATTGTCAATATTAATTAATTAGATCGAGATACATATTAGTTAAAAAATTTTATGCTACGAAGACGAAACGAGAAATAACGATTAAAAATGAATGAATGCAACAATAATACAACGAAGAAAGTAAAACAATACATCCCGAGACAAAGAATTGACACATTTTAAAAAACATTTTATCTATTTTCTTATTCAATTTGATTCCTTCCTCGCAACGAAAATCTTCCACCATTCTAATTTATCCTAATTTTTCCTTTGCGATCTAATCATCTCATCGCACTAATAATCACGTTCGATACGAGGTACGAAGAATGTTTCGATAGAGCGGCAAACTTTTAGAAGAAAACGTTCCAACATCCACTTTTATCAGGCTCTGGTGTGACTCTGTTTTCACACCGGGGAGACCCGGTATCGGAACAAACTTCGATAAACAGTTTTTGAAAGAGAGCATCTCTTTTCCCTCCTCTCGGAAGGAAGGAAGGGAGGGAACGTCGCCACCGTGTACGATCGATAAATCAATAGGGCGAAACTGCGCGAAGTTGATTAAACTACTCGACGGACCCTGGCGCAGCCTCACCGTGAACGAGTCGTGATCGGTGACATTGCGTCCGGAACACACGCGATGACAGATAGTTATCGGAGTAACGAAGCGTGCTTTCCACCCTTAAACCTTGCAGCCAGAGGCAAGCAGCCTGTTTCCGCAACCACCACCCCCTCTCTCGATATATACGAAAGGATACGTGAGTTAAGCCTTGGAAATTGGAGCTGGCCTTGCTTTCTTGCCTCCTTCTCTCGATCCTTTGATTAATCACCTTGATCACTCCATTCCATACTCCTTTATTAGTTTCTTCTTGTCTGTGTGCAACGTGAAAATTTCGGAATATTTTATATTCTGTTCCAGGTGCAGGGATTGATTCTAGAAAAAAGGGAGATGAAGATCGATGTAGAAGTTGTATTCGTTGAATAGAAAGTTCCAATAGAATCCAATTTAATTCCTTAGAGTAGATATACTTGATCTATCTTTATATTAATTATTTAGGATTAGAATTTTATGGAGTTAGAATTATCGTCCGCGTAAATTATATTTTGAGAAGAGGAGAGAAACTGGTTATCCAAATAAAATTTTGTACCAGTTTTTCTTTTTGATCGGGGACAGGAAAAGCAGATCCGATCGAGAAAATAGAATCGTAGGTATCGAGTGTTTTTTCGATCTCGTAATCTCGTCGGTCGTGGGAATAAAGATTAGAATAGCACCGCTCCAATCGCTGAATAGGTTTTCTCTCGTTTTCAATTAAAGCCAGGCCTCCAAAAAGTCAATTAATTGAAACAATTTTTGATCGTGTTCTATTACACGTGCGGGAACAAGGGTAAACACAAAGGCAGTCTATTGTTGCGATGCAGGGCAATCGAAAAAGATCACAATGTGTTTATTCGTTATCTCCTATTATCAATTTTTTATCAAAGAATTTTATCCATTCCTCTTGATTCACTCCAATTTTTATACGGTTAATTTATTAGACGAATTTATTTTGGCATTGGAGAAAAGGCATAAATAAAAAAGGCAATGTCGATTCTTATTATTCATTCTCGATCAATGTCCTCATTCCTGAAGAATACAAAAATACAAAAAGAATCGTTAAATGGATGACACGCTATCGATAATAAGATTGCGTCGATGGGAATTTTTTCCGCGAGTAAAAAGTATTTCTCCTTTCGAAATGAGATTCGCAGGAGAAATACGTGTAGCTGGTGGTACAAAGGTATTTAATGGAAGCACAACTTCATCTAGATTAGTTTCCAAATTAGCGGACCGAACACTCGTACACCTCTTCGGACTTCGAAATTCTGGCGGAGAAAATCAGGTTTCCGTACACTTGCGAACTATTGTTAAGGCCGGGAACAAGGGGGTAACGCGTGATCAACTTCCCATCTCGCCCCTTACGGTTGAATTTCCTGTACGAGTCTCTGTCGGAGAATGTTTGTTCAAGTTTTTACTCGCCTTTCCCCATTCTCCTTCCGTTTCCCGTTCGATCTTATTTCAACTTACAACTCAGGAAATGCATGGCACGAAAATGCATTCGTTTCGAGTATTTTCGAAATAAATTATAGGCGTGTAATCGACGTGAGATACAAAAGTGTCTGATTGTAGAAGATTTTTATTTCTCCAGAGTTACGTGTTGATATAAAAGGAGGGAATTTCGCTTTGTTAGAACGTGTCACGAGTTTTTTAAAAACTCTTAGGAAAAATTGGGAATGATGGGGATGATGGAAGTGATCAAGTTCAGACGGTTAAGGAAGACGGTGGCTTGGATCTCTTAAGGCAAGGAGTGCTGAGTAAGGAAAAGGACGAGGATAGTGATTCAGTAGTTAAGGAAATGGAAGATAAGAGCATATTGAGATCGGTCATTGGGGGAGGATAGTGAGTCAGTGAGTTAAGGAGAAAGAAATAAAGGATAGAAGCATATTGAGAAAAATTTTTAATTATAGTGAGATATTGTGTGTACTCTGTTAAAAAATTGGTTACAAGGAATATTATTCGGAATATTGAAAAGAATACTCTTGACTTACTTTTAAACTTCGATAGCTCATAACATACATACGTCGATCAAAATCCTCTTCAATAACATCTGTACCACATGACCGAGAAAATATTGTATTGTGACAAGAATGTTTGGTATCGACAAATATGTGAAAAAAAAAAATTGGAAAACAGTCTGGTGTAAAATATTATTTATAGCGTAAAGGAACTCGCTCGTTCGGATGAGATTCGATTATCGATCATCTGCCAAAGAGGATCACTATAGAGAGAACGAAAGAGGGAATTTCATGGTCCAATAGGAAATAACTTCTTTGAATTTCTAATTAAATTATTTTTAAAATTGTACCATCTTTATTAATCTCTTTTAATGGCGTGAAATATCTTAGGGCAATGGAGGTGGATTGCTTCGAAATTTTGCTCGTTGGTGTTAATTAACTATCCCTTTATGCTTTGACACCAGAAGTATTTTCTTTCAATAATCAAGAAAAGTAAAAAATTTGGTCGATAAATATTTAATTCTATTGCATTTCCAATCGAAAATATTTTTAATTGGTAATATCGTGAAAAGACCAATTTCTAATTATACAATTTAGATTTTATTTTAAATATTTCGAGTTAATAAGAGAATAATTAATAAGAAGATTCTTAGTCGTTAATAAATAAATTTATTGGCAAATTTAAGATGAAATATCATTTTTCGTTGACACGTAATAATTTTAAGATACTTTAAGACAGCTATTAAAAAGCAGGAAATGATAGGTGTAATTATCCAACATCAAGAGCAAACCATCTTTAATGCACGAATAATTTATAGGTTGATAAATTACCGTGATTCTTAAAAGTGCAGTGTCAGCGATAGATTTTGGAACGAATAACGAAAATATACGGAATTTCCCTAGTTTTTATTTCGAAAAGAAATTGTAGAAAAAGGAAACAGTGTCCTTCACTTAAGCGAGTTACTTTTTATCGAAGAACCTCCGCGTATGCATCGTCGTGAGGAGGATATGCAAATTGTTCGTGCAAATTATCAAGAAATTTGCCTTTCTCCAATTTAGATAGTTATGGAAAATTAAAATATCGAAGGGAAAGGAGACTATTTATATTCTTATCCAATTCTTAATAAGAACTTTTCGCGCGAGAATTTTTATTATTCTCTGATTAATATTTTCTTCTTCTTTCTATGATAATTATTTCCAAAAGAAATTAAATAAACTCGTCGTCTTCTTACATTTCACGTTTCACGGTATCAAATCATCAAGATCGCGCAAAGTCACAAATGAAATTTCGACTTCCCTTCGAATGAGAAATTTTCTCATCAAGAACCGCTCTCAAAAAGTAGAGGAAACCATTGAAATCACCGAGATACAAGGATTCAAAGTTTCTCTAGCGTTTAAGGGATTACGAATGCCGACCCACTGACTTACATTTTTTCTTGGAAGTGCATTTTTCTAAGAATCGCGCCTGGTATTTGGGATGAATCAGTGAGGTACGAATAAGTAAAAAAAGAGAGAAATAGTGATTAAAAATTATCTTTTTCTTTTCAGAACGAACACCTCAGGAATCGGAAATCGTATCTAAATGACTCAAAAATCGTTTTAAAGGGAAAGAAAATTATCTTGAAAATTATCACGATTTTAATTATATAATAATAGAATTTAATAGGATTTGAAATTGAGCGATAAATCTGTTCATTTTTGGCTTATTATATTAAATGGTATTTCGAACAAGTATTATCTCACTCGTGTAAAAAATATACACGAGTGAGTCTCTATAATTATAAATGAATTAGAGACAAAGTTTGTACTACTTTGTTAATATCTTTCTTAACTTTTGAAATAACTTCAAAAAATGATTAATTAAATGAAATTACTTATTACGTCGACGCCGTGCCCACGCGAAAATTGTTCTTTTCCTTTCCCTCTCTTCTTAAAATCTTTATTTCTCGCTTCAATGAGAAAAAACTTGAAACTTGTATTGAATGGTTAAGTACTTCGATAATGTTATCTCTCTGAGACAGCATTCTCTTATACTTTTAACAGTTTTTCTTATTACATTCTTTTCCTTTCCCATTGTTATCTTTTTCCTATAAAATGATTATTGTTAAATACATCTTTAAACTACAAGATCTAAAATTCTTTTTCTGCTCCTTTTCTCCTCTTATTTTCGTCCCCCTTGCCTTATTTTTTGGAAAAAATTTCGTTTCTTCGTAAAAGAATTTATATCATTCTTAGACCAATAATTTCATAATTTTCAAACGCGTAATTGCGCGACATTTTTTTCATTACCCACACCATCTTCTAATCTTTCGACTCTTCCCGCATACTGATTAGCAATTCATTAATAATTATTGTTATCAGCCCACTTCGGAGGCAATTTACTTTCCGCTCGTGACTTTAATTTCCATAAGAATATGCGGGCGTAACTCGGCGTCGTCCCTTTGAAAATATTCTTGCGACCATGCTCCCCTCGAAGCTACAATTCTAATTACCACCGTCGTCTGTAATATGAAAGAAACGAGGACGATGAAATAGCCGATCTGATTACTTTGATACTTTATACAACGCGTCAATATTTTTTATCACGATCCCGTAAAATTGTAAAAAATTCGTTTCGTTATATCACTTTTAAACTTTTTACTTTGAAAAAAAAAAAA
>NW_006263351.1:194731-195997 GCF_000469605.1 Apis dorsata
CTGCAGAAAAGGAATATTTTTTTTTTATTTAATTTAATCTCTCATTCCTGTTTTCGATTAATTCAATTATTTTTACAATAATCAATCAATCGTAACTCGAAATTTTAATCAACTACGCGTAAAGATTCTAAATTTGTTTGAAAAAAATTTACGAGATGATTTTTTATCATGTAAGTTTTGCAATTGTTCAGATATACAATGTGTATTCGTTTTTTTCTAAATTATTGACGAATTATTAGATCAATTTTTACAATTTCGTCTCATTTTTGCAGACAATTCGCTTCCTCTTTCCTTGCGCGTATTTCTAATTTAACGAATATCGTATAATAAAACGAAACGTTAAAAGTATATAGCCGATTTCATACTTTGCAAGGTACAAAGTGGAGATTTAATATTTCCACGGTCTTCTTCATACCGGCAGATTTAGTTTCTGCATGATGGATAACGTAATTGAATCCACGCCACGTAATTTCCGCAACCCCGCGTCGTATTAACCGCACTTTTCAAAAATTCATATTCAATAACCAATCCAAAATATGTTCTTAAAAAAAAACGAAAAAGAAATTCCGCTTGCCTTCGTTTTCTCCTCGATCCTCCCCATTTTTCGAATCCTGAACCGGAACTCTAAGACGTGTATATCGAGTCGAAGCTTTCAGTAATCAATGACTCGTGTAAAATAAAATTATGCGTGCATTTTGTTTAAACAAAATGTCAACTTAATATTAATATCGAGAGGAGGGGAAAAGTGGAACGGGATAGCGCGCGATTGAAGGGTAGGGAAGCGCGCAATAACGAACACATTGCGTGAAAGGTGTTTGGAGGGCGAGGATCGCGACACGTTTGAACGACGTGAGTCCAGTTAATTTCCTGATCGCCTTTCATCGCGGCTGTCAGCATAATCCACTCGAGGAGTCGGCGGTGTCAAAGGGGATGGGGTTGGCGCGCGCGGCCCGTGGACATTTTGAAAACGCGGCGTGTCACGGGAATGAAAGGTCGTCGACGTGCACGGGGAGGGGAGGGGAGGCCTCGTGTGTGTGTCAACCTGTCATCCGTCGACGTGCACGTGGATTTCGTTCGTTCGGAGGGGGGATCGTTGGCGGGGTGGAGCGTGTTACGCTGATTTAAAAATCGGACGGAAAGAGCATTCCGAGAAAGAAAGCTTGGAGAGAATGTGTCGTAATTGGAAAAGAGGGGGATGAAATGATGGAAATGGGAAAAATTATTTCGGCGGAATGAAGTATAGTTTTTTTTTTTTTTTTTTAATTT
>NW_006263351.1:196164-210250 GCF_000469605.1 Apis dorsata
ATGAATTTTTATCGCGCGAGGAGTATGCTTTTGGATAATTCGCTTGGATGTTTCGTGAGTTTATATTTTTATTCAAAAAAATTTGATATTGCTTTTGATAAAATTGAGTTTCTCTCTCTTTAATTTCTTTTTCTTTTGAAAAGAAAGAGAATTGTATTTATAATGTTTGATAACTGTCTTTATCTTCTTTTAACATTAATACAAAATTTGTCCATTCTATTTTCTTCTTTAGAATAAAAGAAAATGTAAGTCTTTAAAAGAATATAAAAAAATATCATTTAACTCGATGTACATTTATCAATTTACACAAATTTACTAAAAAAAATTCATCCAATTTAAGTTTATTTAAATTTTTTAAACAATGTTTCATTTCAAAGGATTAAAAAAGATATATCCTATAAGATTTTTGAATTGGATGTTCGAACGATGATCTTATAGACAAATTCTGAATCCTGATAATCTAATTATTCTCCATTGTAAGAAAATAGAATGGACACGTTAAAAACTAACTAGGAAATATTTAGAGAGCCCGTATATTTTTATACACGTATCTATAGATACCATCGACGGGAGAAAAATGCTCGGATAAATTTACAATACAACCCATGCATCGGTGCATTTATTTCCGCGGGATATAATTATTGTTGCGGTGAAATTACATCGAGCAGTCGGAAAATGAAGTTTTACGAACTTGCGCCGCTTCGCACCGCTCCGCCTCTATTCCCTTGGAATACGTTTCGCAAAAATGCGAGCGCCACCACCCCCGCAGGGATTTTAATTACGTTTACCGGAAGTCCTGGCGCGGCACGAAACCGCGTCACGTACGAAATTCAAACGACAGTTCTCCTTCGTGCCGCGGTTAACGACCGTTTATAATATCCGGTGTGCTTCGTTTCCCTCGATTCCATCCCGTCGTAGATCTGCCCTTTCTTACCCTCCTCGTTACCGCGTCAAAGAAATTTAATTAACAAGGTTTCATTCTTCCCGCCATCGTGGAATTTTCGTGGCTGATTGATAGGAAAAATTACGTTCTAAATTCGAGAAAATCCACCTGCATCCACGCGGTAAAACATATCGAAGCGTTAAATTTGGAATATGGAAAGAGACGATTGAATGTTATTTTACAACGAATTTCCGAGAAAACGAAGAATCGAATTAATTATCTATTGCTGCCTTAATTAAAAAATTCACCCAATCCCTGCGGGAACTAAAACTAAACAACACGACAATAAACAATAAGGCTACGTTCCATTATTCCATATTAATTTATCTCAATTTATATTTTATTTCTATTTAAATTCAAAAATCCAATTGTCGCTCCTCTATAAAAAATATATATTTCCTCGATTGAAAAAAAGAAAAAAGAAAAACTAGGAAACGTGACAGATTTTCTCTATTTATATTACATGAGCATTGATTAAAGGTTGGATCGATCTTGTGCAGACGAAAATTGGTTAACGCCGGAAATGACTTGGCTCAACTATGTCGAGCACGATTGTGTCGGCACGTGCGATTGCCGTAGCGTAGAATTATCGCGGATTGCTTAATTATGACGGGATCAGTGTGCCCTGCATTAATTAATGGCCGCCCTGTTTCCACCATCCCTCGAACACGATCTTTATTACAGAATCTTGGTCGAATCGTGAATCTCCAGCCATCTTCTCGTCACCATCGTTCCACCTCGAAATCCTAGGAACTCGATACATGAATGGAACTGGTACGCTCTAAGCGTGGAATTTCATTTATTATATATTACTCGTGACGAATGAAATTAAATGGCGATGGATAAGATGGAAAAGGAGGGAGGGAGAAAACAAGGGAGGAGGAAAGGAAAAATATAAGATTTCCAAAGGAGAATTAAGAAGGGAGGGAGGGGAGGTATAGTTCTCTATACCTCCCTCTCTATAGTTGAAAAGGATCAACACTTTGAAGGGGCCATCTTAATGACATCGTTACGATAATTGGGCTTTCTTGTAACTCTTATACAGCCCCGGTTTTCAAGTTTCATCCATCGGTGGAGTAAAGTGGGACGGAATGGTCGACAAAGGGGAACCAATCGACGATACAGTATTGTTTTTTTTATCGCTTTTATTGTTTCCCTTCTATGCGACACCGATTCCCCTCTTATTTCATCCTCGTTATCATAATTGCGTTACGAACGCGAGTGGATGTGATTCAGAAGTGGATGGCGAGGGGAAGGGGGAAGGAAGAAGGAAAATATCGATTGGAAAAGAAATACGGGGGTGGAATCGATCGAGCTGTACGGTGGACCGTAATAATCTGACGTTTAAATATCGAAGGTGGAAAAAATATAGGCAGGTATGGATGATACGCGTTAACGTATCGGGAATTCAGTATCATTTCGTTGCGATACTCGCCGATTTTAATTATTACCATCACGTGTTTTATGCGACAAAGTGTGGTGGAACAAAGGAAAGATTATTCGGCTATAATTCCCGTTATAATACATTTGAATTTTAATTATTTTGTAAGTATGTATAAATTTAATTTTCTTATTCATTATGTATGTCTATGTGTTTTTTAAACGGAGTTTTTTAAATTATTCAGGAAATTTTTCAGTGGTAGATTATTACTAATTGCACGAGTAAATATAATATATATCGGTTTCATAAATTGATTACAAAAGATTCGAGAAAATTTATCTAACCCGAATATTTCAATGAAATTTCAATGTATATAATACGTATATTTAAGGATATTAATTGGCTTAATTAATTGGCTTGTATTAAAAAGAGTTAAGATCCTTGAAGCTAAAATTATCCGCACATCTTATCGATGTCAATCCTCTGAAAACGAGTGACGATTTCTTTGAGAAGAGAGGGAGGGTTTCGATATACACGCATTCGAGAATAAATGCGACTCGTCGTGGAATCGTCCCAGTGCGGCACCCGTCCCATCCATTCGTGATCCAACCTTCTTCAAGACCGGTTTGCAAACCGTTTCCACATAGGCAAAGAGAAATTGAGACGGTCGATCCTTCGTATCCTCTATGTATGCCCCTTCATGCTTATGCCGGGTGGCGTGTAAGCCGGTGTTCGTGGCTTTGCCCTGGCCAATGTACGCTGAAAGCCTTTTATGTGGCTTTGAACCCACGTCAGCGTGGATCCAGAATCTGAATTTCTCGTCGGTGCGAAGTAGCCAGACTTGGCGCATAATCGAAGGAAAGGAGAGGATCCGCGCCGTGAAATATTCCATACGTGGCCATCGTTGTACAAGAATTATCAAATTTTGTTGAAATGGATTAACAAAAGGACGCGTTTGATCAAATTTAGAGAGATGAATAATTAAATGGAACTTTAGATAGAACAGATACATTTCTTTTAAATCGAATGACGGAGTGATCGATTAAAAAGAATTTTTATATATTATATGATCTCAAGTCACGATCACGTGTTACTTGAATGATGCCAGTCTTTCAATTCTGTCTCTCAAAATTGGGAATTTTTTAATCTCGTTTAACGACACATCAATGATATTTCTCGACGGATATACCGATCAAACGTCTCGCCAAGATGGACGTAGAAATTCGACTTTTGAAAATAGGTCAATTTTTCGTCGATAATTGATGTTTTAAAGCGAAAGCTTTGACATCCGTGCTTCGACATAGGGAGAGATAGAATAGGGAGGGAGATGGAGATGCGCATGAGTGAACAGGCGAAAACGTTTCAGGAATATGAAGTTGCGCAACTGGATCCGTATCGACCGCGAAAACAACATTCAGGAACAATAGAACGCATTATCCGTGATTTCTGGAAAGGTGAAACGGGGTAACAGCGAGAACAACACAGGGATTTCATTCGTACATCACCGAGATAACGTTCCCTCCCCCTCTTTTTTACGCCGTGTCGTTGCCATTGTGGCAACGCGAAAATGCGTGCAAAGAACGCTTTTTCCACCCTTTACCCGAATCATTTTTCACATGCTCGTTTTATCCGGCGAGCCTTATTGTACTTCGTGGAATATTGTAAAGTCGGTGAAATATCATTGTGGGTGGATATTGAATTTTTCGGAGTGGGCAAGATTCATTGAAAATATATTTAATTAAAAAAAAAAAAGATTATTGATGGCATAGGGTAACATAGGGATGGTAATGTTTCTTTATCGAGTTTTTGATTTCTAATGCTAATTGTTTTTTTTCAGGTACGTGATAATGGAAATTCTTATCTTATATATTTATTATTTGCAATATCTTATGCAGTGAGGTTATTAATTAAATATTACGTGGTT
Organism: Apis dorsata; assembly: GCF_000469605.1. NCBI lineage: Eukaryota > Metazoa > Arthropoda > Insecta > Hymenoptera > Apidae > Apis > Apis dorsata. Next base: position 200,413 of record NW_006263351.1, read on the forward strand.
TGATTAAATTTGCAATGAAATTGTTTATATGAAGAAATTGAGGAAAATAAAATATTAAGAAGGAATCGTTGTGAAAAGTTGGCAATAACATCGATTTGAAGCTTTAAACGGTTAAAGTTTCAATCCAGTTATTGATAAATCACAAAGCGAAGTTTTCTTGTACATTTCTCCTCGAAGATACTCCTATCCATCGAAACTTTGATCTTTCTTTAAATTCTTACGATTCCTTTCTCATCAAAAACTAAAATTGAAAAAAAAAAAAACGAAAAGGATTGAAACGCAATTCAAGGAGAAATGAATTTTCTACGCGCATCAGATTCGTATCGCTCGATGATCAAATATTGAACGAATAAACAACAGAATTTCAATTATTCAAACTAATTGAGAATCCTTTCCATATTTGTCACGAATTCGTCACTGGAAGCAACTGGAAATCAAACACGAAAGAGAGTATACACTTTACAAAGGAAATACAATTATAAAAAAAAAAAATAATAATAATAATAAATCAATCATTATCAATTGTTTCAACAGATATACTAATTTGAATACTCATCTTGCGTAATTGCGATATAATAACACACAAAAAGGAAGCTTTAATCTATCCCGTATCATTCCCTCCAATCTTCTCACACTCTCGCAAACGCGAGAGCCACATACTTCTCTTCGCTAAATTATTTTCAACCCAGTTTAACCGCGTGTTTTAAATTCCACAGAATTTCGCGCCGAATTATTACAAGTAACGCGGAAAGTTATTTCATTAGCCCAGCCCGTATCACGGATTTCATACATCACGCGTTATTACACTTTCGTTGTTTTAGCGCGGGAGGCCGAGAAAATAATTTCACGCGTTCATACCGCAAGTTACGATTTCCCCAACTTTAATAAATCGTGGCCCCGTTTCGCGCGTCCTTTTTACGCGGCTAATCAACTCTGCTCGAAAAGTAATGATTTCGTTTCAAGAAGAAAAAGAAGAAGAAGAAGATCATTGGTTTTTCTTTCTTTCCTCCTCAATGGAATATTGGATTTCCAGAGATCTTCTCAATATAGACAATGTTAATATATTCATAGGACACCGTTATTTATCGAAACATTCATCTGAAATTATCGTGATGATATTGCAAAATTTCATTGGAAAGATTTTAAACAACGATATTATTTCATACGACTGTCGAAGAATCTTAATTAATAAAGGAGCCTCGATTTTGTATATCAAAAATTGAACTCCATTCGGCTGAAGAGGCAAAAGGTGACGATCGATTTGGTTTTCCATCGAAACCGAAGGATTCTCTCTATCTTTGCTCGAAGATGTTCGCTTGATTGCTTAGAGACAAACGGAAATAAATCACCTTTAGCCGTGAATTGCCTCCAGTGTCCTCCACGCTTCGTCATTGGCCTCCTTGTAGGACAAGCTAGCCATTTTATCGGGGATTAAAAGAAGAGTTTGAAACGTAATCCGACGGAAACCATTGGATAGATCGATAGAGCGGACGTCTCGGACATCGTTTATCTCGAAATAAAGAGATCGAGATGGGAGTCCCATGATAACTCTAATCCTCTTTCGGATTGGATGGATCAGCCAGAAGATAGATCGTGGAGAGATAAATTCGAATGAGACGTAAAGAGATGCGGGAATATGCAATTATTAGAGCTATGAATAATGTTTTTTGGATCCGAGAAGAGTATCGCGTTAATAATTATATTCATTGTGATTCACGTCGAAAGATTATTTATTGGACAATTTATTACAAGAAATTCGAGGACGTACATAGGAAAAATAATTGATTTATGAAAATATGGAGAATTTAATAATCAATCTAGTACAAGCAATAAAAAACTCTACTCTTAACGAAAAATTTTCGAATATTTTTATTACAACGCGTCACTCAAAATGAAGAAGATTCGTGTTTCACATACTGTCATAGAATTAACGATTGTTTCAATACACAAGCGTAATAAAAAAGATGAAGGAATAAAAACGAGCAACGATTCGACGTGTCCCATAATTATGGGCGGAGAGATATAAAAAAAGTCAGCATTTTGAGAGAAACGATATGCAACACGACCTTGATAAAGGCGTGGAGCGAAGTTTTTAATAGATCATCGACCGCTTCCTGTAAAGTTCAAACTTTACTTCGCCTTGTCGTGTTCATTAATCCTGGCGTGTAACACGATGTCGGCCCGTTATCTGAGTGATTAACGGGGATGAAACGTCGGACATCTCTTTTTCCCTTGTTTAAAACGCGCGATGCTGTTTTGAAGCATTGCTCGCCCGCATAACAATTTTCTAGTTGATTTTCTCAGCGAGCCACGTGAATTTGTGGTGTTAAAAGAAGGTTGAGGCTGTAACTTACAAGTTTGATCGAGAAATAGAATTTGATACTCGAGTTACATAGTTATCTTTTAAAAGCTTCCAACATTATAATATTTCATCTCGATGTTATTCTAAATGGAGGAGTATGTACTTTGTTACGAAGACCTCTTGCAATATATAAAGAAGATTTTTATGATTTTTGTAATATTATATTGAAAAAAAGAACATATATATCAATCGAATCAGAAGATGGAAATGGATCTCGAAGGGATAGAAAAAGACAAGATCGAAGAGTGGAATCCAAAAAATAAAAAGTCACGCCGCGCACAAGTTGCAAGGAGTAACGAATAAAACTTCTGATCTGCTCAAAATCCCCCGAAGTCCACTTCCACAACGTTCTCTAAACCTTGCAACCAGCATGCCAAGTACTTACGTTCGGGCTCGTGGGCACGATCCTATCAAAGCAGTAAGACCCGCGAGATATTATACAAACAGAGACGATCCGCCACTTATCCGGCATAATCTTCTAAACCCTCCGCAATATTCACAGGATCTCGGGCTTCTTGGATGTCTGAAGACATTCTCGAATCACGTCTCACGGATCCCTCGTATCTCCATCGATGCAGGTGATACCCTGTCGACCGCTATTCCTCTCAAATTCCAGCGATAACATCGAATCTAAACAGCCATCTAGCTTTCAAGTGTAAATAATTTTAATTCGATCGAATTTCCTTTTCGAAGAAATTTTGCGATATAAATTAAACGATTTATATCAAATATATTATGTAGAACACAATTACATGAATACTCTCGTATCTTTTCGAAAAATGTATTTTCAAATACGACAAATAATTCAATAATGAAAACCCAATTACTGGATGATTGAATGATAGAAAAAAAAAATGTTTGGTACGTCAAAGTGTCACGAGGGGGTTGAATCCTTGACCCAATAATCGAAATTCATAATTTAACCAGGCCGCGGCTGGAACAAATCATGGAAGGCAAACAAATAGGCTGGTAATAAAGCTGGTTTCGGAGTAGCAGAAGAGGCGAATTCGTGCGAGCAAATCATTCACGATGACCGGCGACACATTAATATCGATCGTTCGATATTTCCAGGCGAACGGCAATCGCAGATTGCACCTAAAGGGCGTGTTGGATCGATTCGTTTACTGGCCGGATGTTAACACCTAGCGGAATACGAATCGATATGCCACAAGCCGCAGATCGTAAATATCTTCTATCCGTGCGGCGCGTGCGTGAGCCGCCGTGTATTTGGCTATTGGAAACGGGCGGCAACACCGAAGGTTGCGGTTTTAATTCATCCGAACCCGTGAGATATTATATATTTATTTAGTCGATCCCAAAAAGTCTTGGCGAGAAAATTCCTCCATCTCGATACGAGTTTCGTGTGCATAATTGCGTCGATACGTCTTCTAAATTGGACCCTTTGGAAGATTAATGAAATTAACGAGAAATGAAGAGAAACGCGTAAATTGACATCCAGTAGGGAGAATAGAGAACCGAGAATTCTCGTTTTCAACGAATACGAGAAAAGAAAGAAAGTCGAGTTTAACGAGTTATCATATCCGCTCGAAAAATTGAAATTGAAATTTCAATTCTCATCCATAGAGTTTCATTTCTACAAATATTTCCAATTTGGAAGATTCTTTCTTTAGAAGATATTTATTTACTTCCCAATTTGGATTGTTTTCCTTCCCAACGAAAACTTATGCAAAGCCATTCCAAGACCGCGTTATTCTTTCAATAAGAAAAACAAGAAAAAAACATTCCAAAAATTTCTAACCCGCTCGTTATTATACCCATAAATCCGGTTATAATCCACGGCTCTAACGCAATGATCATCGGCGACAAATTTTCTCTGCTCCATTCGCTGGAAATGTAAATTGAATTCGAGGATCGTGCGTGCACGAGGGGACAAAGCTTCGTTCCGGGGTAATCCAGAGAAAAAAAGGGTCGAGGATCGGGGACAAAGGATCGCGAACGATTACCTGCGGACGGCAGGCGGGGAAAACGGTAATTATAGAAACTGCGGGAGCTGGTGGGAACGTCTTGCCATTCTTGCCGGTAATTGCGTCGTATTGCGCGCGGAAAAACAGAAGGGGGCAGAGAGGAAGGGAAAAAAAGAAAAACAGAGGACGGATGAAAAGAAGTAAGTGGAGGGAGGGCGAAGAAAAGGGAGCAAAGAAGAAGAACCGGTGTCCTCCGTTCTCGTTCTCCTCCGCACCCCTTCCGAGGTGAATGAATCTCGCCCTCCTCCTCCCGCGCCGTTCCAATGGACCTCGAGAATTATGAAATCGCGTATTTTATTTCCGCCATTCGCAAATTGCACTAAAAACGTCGTTAACTTAAATCAATCCTCGCCACCTTGCCATTCAAACCAACCTTTTGCTCGCATTGTTGCTCACGCGTTTGTAAATTTGGCGGGTATTTGAGAAACGTGTGAAACGATTTTGGTATTAATGATTCGAGTGTACCGCATTGCAGGTTTTGAGTTAAAATTATTCGAAAAAGAGAGGGGTCGAAGGGAAAAAGTAAATTGAAATTTTTAATCAAATTGATTTGTGAATTGGATCGAAGAAGGATTTAAGTAATAACTGTTAAATTCTGTGATACCAAAAATCCAGGATATTATATGATTCAATACGGATACGAAGCCTCGATTCATAGTCAATTAGAGGAAAAAAAGAAATTGCAATTCAAGAAAAAAGGATTTAAAGAACAACAATTTAAAGAAGATTATACACGATATTTTAATTCTATTATAATTCTAAAATTATCATATTACTAATTAAATATATACATACACCACATATGTATAACCAGGTTTCTGTTTGAATAAAAATCTATTAATTCTCCCAGAATATCTCCATCTTTCTTGCAATTGCGAATACAAAAAGAAAAAAGCTTGAGGAACATGAAAGATCCTTTGTTGCTCGTTGTAAACCTTATAAACACGTAATTATAAATATTCTGGGAGAAATTTGTATCATTTGATTCCGTAATATCGGACGAAAATTCACGGATGAAATTGGATAAATTTCAGAGCCGGATAAATTTTCGGGGACCTCGTAATCGCGGGGATCGAAAAATGGGATGAAACGCTGAGGCAATTCCTTTTCTTCCTCCCTCCTCATTCGTTATTCGAGCGGGGGAACGATGTCGAGAGGAAATCGTCAGACAGCCGAGTTCAATTTTCACGACTCGCTATTTCCTAAAATTCCACGGTATCAATTTAAAGTCTGGGGAATAGGGAGCTTGGGGAGGAGGGGGAGGAGGAGGAAGGGGGTATAGGCAAGGAAAAAGAAAAAAAACGTTCCCTCTCCTCGCTTGCAGCCAGCCTCTGGAATATTGACTATACTTAAGGGAATAAATCTGAGTTTCGGAATCCTACGTGTTGCGCTCCCTGATCCCGGAGGGATACCCATGCATTCAAATGAACTGCAAACAGGATATCGAAGGTGTCGTGAAACAGTGCCGCTAAGGCGCGAAGAAGGGGTTGGGAGTAAAGGGACGAAAGGCAGAAGGGACGAAATAGAGGAGAAATTGGGGGGAATGACGTGAGATCGAAAGGGAAGATATATTTATTCGTTTGCAAATCTATTAGTCGAACGAAAATTATTTTAAGCACAATGTGCAAGAATAATTTGTAAGGAGAAAATGTGTTTTTTAGAGATAAGTAAAATAGTAATAGTTAGTGGGGATGTTGAATGAATTGGAAACAGGATATTGCGAAGGAAGGAAATTCGATGATTTTAGGGAATGGGGAAAAATTTTCTCTGTGAAAAGAAGATAATTATTACCAGTATCCTCGATTGTTCTCATTATTTGCAATTATGATAAAAAGTACTTGTACAATAAAACGTGATAGAATAAATGTACACAAAAGGAGAGTTGTACTGATCAGGAGAATATTGATTTATGCAGGAAGCGGATAAAAATCGAGAGGAAAAGGAACGAATTCCAAATATAGGAGGGGGGAGGGGATTGAGAAGAAGCCGACCAGAAAGAGAATAAAGTTTGAATGAGAAGAAAATGAACAGGTCGATGAAATAAACGAGGAATCATTGGAGAATAAGGATAAGGTCTCGAGATCGAACTTTTTCCCCTGGATATTTTGAAAGAAGAGTGATTCTTCGAAAGCGGGATAGATCCCACTTTATCCTCTGATAAATGATTCACAGGATGGTTAACTAGGGCTGGCCGAATTGAGAACACGGAGAAACAGTTGCCTTTTCGAGTTTCCATATCCCCGGAAACTGTTTCGTAATTTAGTAGAAGCATCTGCACACGCCGTCTCGGCCGTTCTGCACTTATTCGGCATTCTGCAAGGTGTGCAGAGAACTCTATCCTGGAAACGATTAAATAGCGTTTAAACCAAGTTAAATTGAATTCAAAGTCTGTTTGTATTATTGCTTGAATTTTTAATAATCACAAATGTATGCATTATGAGAGTAGAATAGTTTCGTTATACATGGATTACATCGAAGAATAAGAAATTCTACGAAAATATCGATATCATTTTCCTTGAAATGGAAAACATGATTATGTTTGGATACGCATTATTTGAACGTTACGACGTCCTTTCTAAAAAATTCATCTTCTCGAATTCCGTCTCAGTAAATTTCCAATATCATTAAGTTTACATCCATCGGCTCGACTATTTGAAGTCACGGTTGTTAAGGTTCACCTTTGATCAGTGATCCGTTCCTCTCTACTCTGATTCCAATTCGACGAGGCTGAAATTCACCTCTCCCTCGTTTCTCCAATGTTATTAATCGTAAACTTTTTAAGAATTCTGTTAAACGAGGGTTAAATAACATACTCGTATTACCAACATTGGGATCGATGCACGTTCGTATTATCAACGGCAGAGAATGGTTGAAGGCATCGAATGATTTATTTCGTCGATGGGATCGACGGAGGAAGATTAAATCCTCGGGTTTCTCGAGGAACGTGTCTGCCATGGCGAAAGAAAGCTTGGCAACGATTCACGTGCGAGGTGCAGACGCAAAGAGGTAGAGAGACAAGGCCAGAGAATACGTGAGTTTTATGGTTGGAAACGTGGAAAAAGCGTGGTCACGATTTCTACGCGATTTCTTTTGCAGTTCCAAGTTACGCCATTAAAGCGGCGTTAACGAACAGTGGCCCAAGCATCTTGGGTTTTCTACGTTTCGATCCGCGAAAGTACACAAAGTTGCATTTAAATGCCCTATTTTCTGTCCAATTTACACGGCTCGTTCCCAACTTCATTGTTTTATTCCTTCCGTGGAAAATGGATCTCCATTATCTATTCTACCGATATTCTCCTTTAAAAAAAGCTTTAAACGATTGTTCTTTCTCTATCTCGTTATTTTTTTTTGTTAACGATGTATGGTATCTTCTTGTATGGTATAAAGTGGAGACGAATTGTACGTGGAAAAATGGAAATGAAATGTAGAATTTTCCAATGTGTTATTTTTTTGAAGGAGAGTTAAACCAACTTAATTTTCAAAAACTTCGTAAAACTCAATTTTAAAAACTTTATCTTTTTCTTTCAGGTCGTTTGATTTTTATAAACACGTAAGAAAATTGTGTATTTAATTTTAAACAGATGATTTTTTATAATATTCGACCATGCTATTATATCTAATAATAAATATCCATTATTTATGATTGATAGTACATATAACAGAAAATGGATTGTCTCGAAAGATTTACGTCGGTTTAAATTTTCCACGCAAATTTCTACGAAATGTCTCAACTTTTTCTTATATATTATTCGTTAGAAGAATCCTGCCTCTTTCTTTTCAATTGAAACTGATCTTATAAAGCCTCACGTACAGGGCATACGGGATGACATGAAAGAAATTTTGATGTTGCCCGATGCAACGTCTGCGATAAAGGGAGGGGCGAATAAAAGAAGGATAAAAAGTCGTATCAAACCTGGACGTATCTTCTTTCCTTCTAACCGCACGTTGCTTTATGGCGCGACACCCTCTAATGTAATTTTGTTCGTGAATCCCAAAGGTGGCCACGGATGAGAGAACGAATTAGATTACCAATAACCGGGAAAGCCAGCGTGTCTCTCGCAATTTTCCGCTCTTCTCTTCCGGGCATAAAAGACGCGTCCACCTTCTTCTTTCTTCCTTTCGAATCTTCCCTCCAACATTTTACAAGCTTCTTCTAAAACTTTAATGAGTTTGCCTTGTTGTCACTATGTAGTTCTTTATTATTGAGCACCACTTCTCTCCTCGTTACAATCACTTTTTTATTCCACCACTTTTCCTCCATTTCGTGGCGATCTCTCTCTCTCTCTCTCTCTGTTCCTGAGAAAACTTACTTTTTTATTTTCTATCTAGAAATCTTCAGTTAAATAAATTTCCGTCTTACGCATATTTTAATTTTATCTTTAGTGTTGCTGATACGATTGAACGAATAATTTCGTTTCTAATATTTGATAGATATTAAAGATATTTCTTTTTTTATTAAAATATGTCGAATGACATCGATGATGTCGCAATGACGTATCATTGGTTGAAGATATATGATAATATTATTCCAAATTTTTTTCGATATCAATTTCGGATAAGACGAGCATACAATATGTAACGTAGAGTCAAGCGATATTTTTTTTGTCAACTTCGGCCATTAAAACGTTGCGAGGCGAGGGGAAAAACAGCAATGGTGGAGAGAGAGGGTATTTCATATTACAGAAAGCACTTTCGAAGGCGAAAGAAAAATAAACGATCACATTTTTCGTACAATGAAAGATCCCCGAGAAACGAGTTATTCCACCCTTTTATATAGAATTGACGTCACGTCTCCGGAAACACGGTTATAAATTTATCCCTCCTTCCCCCATCGAGTCCGATTATTTCCACCGATAATTTCAGATAAATTAATTATTCACTTAAGTATGCGTGCGTTCGTACACAATTAAAACGAAACTTAATTAACGAAAACGAAGTTACGTTTCTCGTTCGATTGGTAAATATACAATTATAAACAACGATTAATGTTCCTGAACCATGAAATTACTTTATATATGTACGATCCGTTCTACTTATCAACCCCCCTCCCCCTCCAAAACGATTTCATTTCCCCTCTTGTTCGACCGAAAGCATAGCCATTTACCTTCCTCGATTAAGTGTATTCCATTCCACTTGCCCGATTAGGAATAATTCCTCTGTTCGTCTAACGAAAAATCGATCGATTCTACTTGTCCGACCGCGAATAGACTCGTTCTACTTGTCTGCACGAGAATAGTTACAGCTACCGCATAACATTGCTCCATTCGCAACGAGGCCATGTAGCCATGTTTCTTTTGTCGTTAAAAATATAAAAATATAATCGGGGAGAACACGTTTGTTTAAATGTTTTACGAAATGTTCTTTCTATTATTCAGGACGATATATTATTGTTAAATTAACGCGTTGAATTTCGTTGGAATTTCGTAGGAATTGTATCTTGCTTCGCGATGATACGTTTTTCTTTCTCTTTCTTCTTCTTTTTTTTTTTTTT
>NW_006263351.1:210381-221686 GCF_000469605.1 Apis dorsata
TTTATCTCGACACATGGTTCGAGTGTTAAACGATCACGTTCTAACTTAATATCAAGCGAAGTTGGCGCATACTCAGCATTCTAGATTAGAACAAACTATTTCATAATCCACTTGAACTAGATAATAGTTCGATCGCTTAAGTATCGATAATCAGGTGAACGCTTTGTTCAACGATCCCGAAGCCACGCATTACACGTGAACGATGAAACGAATTAATTCTGCGCTTAATCAACAACCTAGCACTCGTCTCGACGCGAAGAAACGCTAAAAATGATAAAAATTTTCCAAATTATTTCCTTTTTGGTTACGTATATTCAATAGTGTTGCCAGTCGATATGCAAAATTGTTCTAAATTTCATTCGTTTTACGAGTTTTTCTTTACATTTATCTAAAAAAAATAGTATCAAGGATTCCCTTTGGTTTTTGATATTGCATGGAATAAGTTATTATTCGTTCCTGGCTGCGTAATTGGTTCCCCTGCCTTATCATTTATTTATTTAACCGTCGGTAACTAATTAACGAGGCAGGTGAAGATTATAAGTTGGGGGGGGATGCCATTTATAATTTTCTACCGCGACAATGGCTCCAATGTGGTCCAAACTTAAGATTACGTTTCACGGTGTGCCGTGTACCAACTCTTGGAAACTGCAGCTAATTATTCGCGATCCAGACGAAACTCTTAAGTGTGCTTTTCTTTGACTCGTTAAGGGATTTAAGCGAATAGCGCCTTGTTTGATAACTTTTGCAATTGAAGGCTATGAAATTTTATGTAAGAAAAAGTCGTTGGGAAGTAACGATTTTCCCGCATTGCGCGATTTCTGAAATTCTTAAACGAATAATTGAATTTATCGATGAATAATAGCGATATCAGTTCGAAGAATCTCTATCTCTCTATGATTCAAATTTCGAAATGTAAATTTAAAACACTATTTGTTTGTGCTGTTATATAATAATATGTGAGAAATATTAGTAGAAAATATTGTTTTATTTATTATATTTTATACAGCAAATCGATACTTCTTTCGTGATAAAATTTAATTTATACGCTGGAAAATATAAATTCCATTAATAATATGTTGGAATATCTTATAATCTTCGAACATATTCATCTTTAAAAATATTGAATAGTATAAAATTTAATTTCTAAAAACTTCGTTGTAGAATTTTTGTGTAATTTTTTGACAATCGGGTATATATTTTCAAAATTTATTTTATTTCCTTTTTTCTCATAAAGGATCTCAATTAAAATAATTTCATTGTTTTCAATTTTTCACGGCTTCTGATAACAAATACGAACAATAAAACATTTGCCTTTGCCTTGTGCAAAATTTATCACCGCGATTTTCCGTCTATATTATACGGCTATGTATCGGGACCGTGAAAAGGAACAACGGATAGATAAGTTCAGCAGCAGGTTCATGAATTTGCCAGACGTGCAAAAATGGTCACGTGCACCGGATGAGGCCAGCTTCTGGCATTTCGTGTCATAAATATGCTGCAACCACAGCTATTCCGGATAAATATCTCGGAGGCTGGAGAAATTGGAAGACAAGCAAATTCGGTTCGCACAGATCTTGAAAATTTCTTCCATCCATCTAAATTTGCAGAGAATCTATTTCATGTTTCTTCCTCTTCTTTTCCTTCGTTCGAAAAAAAAATAGTACGATTATTTTGAAAGTCATGATTGCACGGAAAATTTTATATAATTCCGCGAAACTGTTCGCTTATATTTCCTGCTTACGATTATATCCGACTGTTGGAAATAAAGACACTGGAATTGGCTCCCGTTTCTTTGCAACCTTCCTTCAATTTCCTCGAATTATCGTCCATTATCGTTCGATAGAAGTACCAGGATTGTCCCCTCTTTCTTTGTAAAATTCATGCTGCAAAGAGTATTGTACTTTCATTTGCGTATCGATGACAAGAGACGCGGTTATCGAAATTTATTGCGATAAAAGAAAGATATCGATATATCTTTATATTTACACTCGTTTTAATTAATATAATTTTTACGATATTATAAATTTCATTTTTTAAAATATCCACTTTCCTCCTTCTTCTCGTTGCGTTTCTCAAGAAAGCTCTATCATTTATTAAATTTCAATACGAAACGTCGCAACGATTGAACTTAATTTCTTGGCTCAATCTCGGTTTAATAATTGTCGCGAATATCTCGAGACGTCGAATCCGTGAAATTATATCCCCGGCATCCGGAAAGCCGGCGTTATTAATACGTATCAAAGGATACGGCCCATTCAATTAGCTTAATTAGCCCTTCGTTTCGAAACGAGAGAGGAGAAACTGGCTCAAGGCGGTAGTTAGGAAAGAGGTTAGATGCGGCTGATGCGCAACGCTCTTCTCGTTTGATGGTGTAATGCGAGCCCCATTTAAACGAGACATAAACTCCCCGAAGATTGACATACTTCTGGTAAAAGGGGCAACCAATCGTTGAAGGCCCTCTACCGAGGATTTGATTTCGAGGATTCGAGCGTTGGAATGAAAGATCCTCGGCTTTAATCTTTCACCACTCTGTTCCCCAGTGCCCCGCTATCGTATCCGACGTCAGCCTCGTTTAAAAAATATCCAACGAATGACGGCCACCCTTCCCTTCCCTTCCTTCTTCCGCTTCATCGCTAACTTCGTCCGACGTGTACCGTCCCTCCTTATTTCCACGCCGCCAGATGAGATACGTCTGTTGAACGTTTCAAGACGGACGTGTAACGACGAATATTGGTGAGTTGCATAGGGTGTATCCACGTCGCGAGCTACTTCATTCAAATTTAACATTCCAATCGAACGAATTGCTCGCGCTTCGATTCACGATACGAAATGACAGCCCGTTTTGATCGATGATTTTCTGATTATCAGAATGTGTAATTTTAATTTAGAGATCGTGAATCGAATCGTAATATACGTTATATATTGATCTTTATCTTTTTCGATCTTCGTAACATGATCAATTTTCTCAATTTTTATAAAAGATTAAAATTTCATTATTTCTTTTAGTCGAGAACGAGCCTCGATTTTATTAACACCGTCAAATTTAAAATTCCTTAAAATATTTCGAGCCGAGTGATACAATTCGCCGCTCGCATTATCATAATTTGAAACGTAACGCGTTTCGTTGCTTTAAGACCTTTTTTTCTTCCTCGCGACATCGAGTCTCGAGACGAGGAGGAATAGGAATATAAGAGCTGGGCGGAAGTTGGAAAAAGAATCGCCTCGAATGAATCCCGGGCCTTCCTCGTTATTCGCGCGCAAATATCGACGGGATGGTTTACTGTCTCTCCTCCTACGCTCGTCCCCTCATCCCCTCCCTCTGTCTTTTCACCCCGCAGAGGCTGCTGCTCCATTGGCCCCGCGAGTGCAACGGGTAATTCCACCGCGATTCATCAAAGGTAAAAGCTGCGGCGTGAACGGAGTGGGGGATGAAAAAACCAAAGCAAGGGTGGAAAGAAGGGCGAAGGGTTAAGAGTGGAGGATTGAAGAGAGAGAGAGAGAGAGATGAGGGAGTGGAGGAAGGGTGGAAAAATGAAAAACGGAACGTGGAAAATAAACGCGAAAGGCAAAAAAGAATATGAACCGGAAACCGTTCCCACGTGAATTGCGGCGGTTCTTTGTGCTGGTGGCCACGTGCATACGGGTCTCGTGGTCGCTCTTCATATTCCCCGTCCCCCGGCGGAAAAATGGCCGCATAAATGGCCATTATCTTGTTGCGGCTGCCGGCAAATTGCGCGGAACAAGTGGCCACCGGCCATTTTTTACGCTTCTTGGGGTCTGTTTTGATAATCCCTCCTCCCCTCTACGTCGTTTCAACGGCGCAGAGCCGTAAAGATTTTTTCGTTTGCATTTTCAAATAATCTTTTCTTTCTTGTTCTTCTTCTTCTTCTTTTTTTCCCCCTCTTCTCTTCCTTTTAGTTTCTTTCTAACTCGTTTCTTTTTTTTCAGGGACGTCAAGTTATAAGAAAGGGATAAATGTAATTAGTATTCAGAGATATAATTTTTTTTTGAAAAAGGTATTGCTAGGAATTGTGAGAGTATCATTTATGCGTCATGATCGAAATTTTAGAGGGAATGAAATCTTTTCTTTCTTGTTCTTCTTCTTCTTCTTTTTTCCCTCCCTCTTCTCTTCCTTTTGGTTTCTTTCTAACTCGTTTCTTTTTTTTCAGGGACGTCAAGTTATAAGAAAGGGATAAATGTAATTAGTATCCAGAAATGTAATTTTTTTTTGAAAAGAGTATTGCCAGGAATTGTTAGAGTATCATTTATGCGTCATGATCGAAATTTTAGAGGGAATGAAATCTTTTCTTTCTTGTTCTTCTTCTTCTTCTTTTTTCCTTTCCTCTTTTCTTCCCTTTGGTTTCTTTTTAACTCGTTTCTTTTTTTTTCAGGGACGTCAAGTTATAAGAAAAGGATAAATGTAATTAGTATCCAGAGATGTAATTCTTTTTTAAAAAAAAAATATTGCCAGGAATTATGAGAGTATCATTTATGCGTTATAATCGAAATTTTAGAGGGAATGAAATAAAATTGAAAAAATCGGTGCGATTCGTAACAATATGAACGAAGTTATTCTTATTCAATAGTAATATTTTACTGACTCGATGCATCCAGACTTCAATTGAATTTTCGATAACGCGTTACAATATTAATTTTTGAGGGAAATAACGGGTATTTATAAATTTTCCTCAATATAAATGCAAATAAGAAACTAATACGTTTCTCTTCTTTTTTTTAATAGAAAAAAATTCATCGTATGGAATGCATAACTCTCTCGACAACGAATACGTAAGCCTATCATAAACTTGAAACGCGATCGCGGATTTTTCTGTGGAAAATTGCGGTGCTCCTCTCGTTGGAACAAAAAACGGGAACTTGAGCGGCTCTGTAACCATGCCGGGATTTAATCTCGACGATAAATCTTCAATCCATTGACAGTTTCCGGTCGTAACCCTACTTTCCGTCCTTGGCCATTTAGCTCAGCGACGTAAAAGACGCGAATAGGGCTCTCTCCCCTCCCTCCTGTTTATCATCCAGTGTAAAATGCGATTCGTATTCGAAGAATCGATGTCGAGTGCGACGTACTGTTTAATTCGGTCAATTTTTATCGCCAGATCCATTTGCTGATGAAATTCAATTACTCGCTCGCAACACACACCCAACCGCATTCCATCCCCTTACGCGAGGGAAGGGGTTCAAAAACTGTTGTAAATTGCAACTTTTTTCTCTTTCTTTCTTTCTTTTTTTTTTTTCGATAGCAAACTGACAATTTCATTGGACTATTCCATTCCTGTAAACTAGCTAGTGTAAAAAACATTTTAGTGAAAAACCCGTGTGTTCCGTATCCTGTAATTTCCATCGCAATATTCTCTCTCACGCTCGTTTAAACGAGCTTCTCCATATTTTCTGTCGATATTTCATGTACAGCCTTCCTTCTCGAAAGTTTTTCCATCGAAGATAGAAACGTATCGAAATAACCGCTCTCCTTCCCTCAGAAACTACTCCATTCCGCGGTAATTTTCGAATTCGAAGTCTATCTTGCGTTTCTTTAAAACACTCGTCGTGGATATCGACGTTTCGATGAATACAAAGGACAATTGTAGAGGTATCAATTTACATTTCATTTCTTGGAAGTCATGTTAAGATAAGTCATGTTGCTATGTATATGATACTATTCAAAATTTTCATTTTATTACTTTATTAGCAGAATTATATAGGTAAATTTCCAAACTAGGAATTTTCTAATTTTTATCATATTTTTATAGAAATTGTATCGAAGTTTCCTTTAAAATCCTTTAATTTTCGAATCACTTCGCTTTTTTAACGAGTGTTAAATCTCGAAAACCGATGCAACGCCACTCGATATGGCTTCATTTTTTCGTTTTTCTCGATCGAAACTTCAACGAAGTGGCATGACGAGAGGATTGGAACAAAAATCGTGGAACGAATAAATGGATGGCGAGCACACGATTCGATAGAAAAGTTGATTCGTGTAAATATCGGGAAAAACGGAAACGAGATCTTCCATTGTCCGTGGAAGAAAGTAATAAAAGTTGCATCGTTGCCTCCATTTCCGGTTGTTGCATACCTAAGCCACGTTAGGCGATTCTGTTGCGTTCAAAACTTTTTGCCGTGGCCAATTTATTATCTGGTGCAACACTGCTTCTGGTGGAAGCTCGTTAGCTAGAAGCTTCTACGAGACGATGATTCATCCTCGAATTAGCCGGGTCTCGGGCGCAAAACTAATTGTAATCTCGTAATTATAATTGCCCGAAATTACTGCCAAGTCTGGAGAAGTTAACGAAGTCCGTCTGCGTGGACGGTGGACCCTTAATTTCATCGTAACGAAGCTCAGACATCCGGTGGATTAACCTCTGACGATCGAGGGCTTTTTCATAAATTGACATCGTTTGTTGGCGTGTAGTGAATTTTCTTATTACGTTTAATACTTTCAGATATAATAATAATAAAGTCTATATAATAATAATATAACGAGATGTGAGGAACGTTGCAACTTAAAGTTTAAAAGAAAATAATGAAGAGATAATAATAAGATTTTTCCTGGATTATTTATGAGAATTTTGGATCACGTATCGAAATACATAAATAATAGATTTGCTCAACGAAATTGTCGGTATTAAAGATGCACGTATCGAGGTAAATCGTGGAATTCTTGGTAAACAATTAATTTGCCTATGGTGTGCGGTTAACCAAGCTGTCACCTGTTTCACCCGACACACCTATACCTGTCATCGATCGTCCAACTCCACATGGAGTTACACAGAAACGCATGGTCAGCCCTGAACAGCATGAATGTTAACGACTTCCGTTGACGTACGTTTCGCTCGGATATTAAAAATTAATAATTCAAACATCAAGATCGTCATTATCATTGCGCGAACAAATTCAAAAATATATCAATATTCACTTGAATCTTTCCAATAATTATTCTTCGATACATATAATTTCGAAACAATTTTACTTGGACGGAATATAAAATTCTGACCGATAATTAAAACAATTATTCCGTTGCCATCATCATCTTCGTTTTTATATCCCGATAAAAGACACGCCAGGAGAAATTGATATCTCCAAGAAGAAAGGGAGGAAGGACAAAGGTCGGGGAGAAATTTTAGGAGAGACGTAAAAGCTTTTAACGACGAGAAAAAGCGAAAGGCAAACAAACAAACTTCGGCCGGCGGCCATTTCTGTTGTCAGAATTTGATCGGGGAGGCAGGTGATCGTTAATCGAAGTGTATCGAAGGTTTTTACGAGCGGTCTCCGCTTTTATACGGGAGGGATATAATATCGTTTCGACCGGTGGCTCAGATACAGGCTTTAAAAGTTTGATCGCCGCTCGTTATTTCATTTTCCGATTTTCCGGATGGGCGAGCAGCCTTCTGATTATCGAACCCACTCCGACCGAGGCAATGTAACGAGGTCAAAGCAATGTTCACCACTGCCACCGTGTTGCCCCTTCCGACTGCATTTCCTCTTTTAATGAATTTTCATGATCTCCTTGCACCCTGACCCCTCCCCTTCTTCCTTTCTTCCTCGTTGAAATCTCGTTGAACATTTTTTCGACCTCGATGAATACCTGGCGGAATGGCCTCCTCGTCGAAATTGGATTCGATTAAACCACCCTGGAAACTTTAAAACGGCGAGGATGAAGTTACACCGCGATTAAATCGTTCTACGTGTTCTGTCCCATCCTTCTCGCTTCTCGCAATATTTTGACAGTCGAATATTCAAAGTTTTACAGCTCGTACGTTTGAATAAATGTTACTATCGTTTAACGATAGATCGAGTCTCTCATAGATGAAATACTAATGAAACACTTTTTCTATCTACGTCTACGTTCAAACGAGTTCCCTTATCGTCAAAACCAAATCGTATAAACGCCGAGTAATCTTTCGAGCCTCGTTTCAAAGTCAGCACACAAAGCGAAAAGTTAATAAAGCAATCGTCAGATTAACCGCTCGTATCAAACGCGAGAAGTTTCTAAATCGAGCCTCCTTGAATGATTCATTAGACATCCCTCTCTTGCCATTTTAAGAGAATTTATGATCACAATCGCCAAAAGGAGAGAGAGATATATATATCTTTCCAAAGAAGTGGAAGTTATTTCTTATTTACATACGTACCGAGTGGAAACCGAATTCGCATACGTATAATACGTTCTCACGAAATTCTATGCGTTCTTATGATTCCTCCTGAAAAGGGGAGAGCTTTACGAAGGAAATTATCGTACGACGCTTTCGAAATCTATGTCAATCCGTACGGAGAAAGAGAGATAGAAGAGGGAAAGAGAAATTAAGAAGGGGATAAAAGAGAGATAAATTCAGAGGGAGATAACCAATGATGGTGCACACTTCTATTCCTTCCACAATTTCGGCTAAGCCACTTTTGAATGCTTATTTCGCGGCCAGACTTATTCCACTAGCTTAAACAAAATCCGAATGTTTTTTTTTTTATTTCGTTCACAGTGTTTATTTCGTTGGATAAGGAAGGAATTTCAATCGTCGAAGGATCGTTACGTTTTATTTAATCGTCGAGATTTACTTCGGTCAGAAGACTGGGTTCAATCGTGGTTATCACAAGTCTGTTACAGTGTCTGTTTCGTTTTACCACGGACGAGATCCTGTTTCACTCGTCTGGAAAAAGATTTCGTTTTGCTCAGTTGAACGATCCTGTTCGAAACGGCTGACTATAAAGTGGCCCATTCTACTTAGGTAAAACGTGCGTAAACGAACTGCTACGTGGTTTAGAAACCACTTTTTGTGAGAATTGTCGCTGCTGTTAGAAATACTGGTATTACTTGATAATGAGATACTTTACGTTCTCAGTTATGTTAAAATAATAAGAAGAAATCCTCGAGGGATTTTGTTTTATAATTGTTGTAAATGAGAAATATATTCTCATTTTTTACGTGTCTTGTTACGAGAATAGAAAAAAGATCACTCGTTATCAATAATCTTAAAATTACATTTTCTTTACTTTTACGAAAGCGTTATGTATCTTTTCATTTTTTATTTTATTCTTTTCTTTTTTTTTCAGTTAAGATTGACACTTGCAAAACAGCGGAGAGGGGAAAAGATTTTAATTGAAAACGGAGTTACAATCATCCAATCAGAGAAGACATCAAATTAATCCGTACACCCAAAATTCAGTTCATGTCAGAATTTTAATAAAAGCGACGGTGCAATCTACCGACACATACAATACAAAAAAAAAAAAAGAAAAAAAGAAAAAAAAACAGGAAAAATAAAACATTGCACGATCCAAACAAAATCTGCATACCATTTTGTTTCGATATACAGCGACCGTGATAGCAACGATCAAAATTATTTCATCCAACGTTCCAAATTTGGTTACCTTGGAACGTGCAACGTAACATAAATACATCGACACGGTACGACAAATAACACATTCGTTGTTTCATCGTTACAAAGTCCATCCAGTTAGATATAAATTCGCGGGAGGGGATCGTGATTTCTTCTTGGATCTTGAACGGGATCCAAGAATCGTGGATCACTTCCGAAAGAAAAACCTCCGTTCGTCTCACGGAGCTTCCTCCCATGGAAAATCGCTTCTGGCAATGATCGGCAAAGATCTCGGATGGAACCTCTGCCATTCCTTTCCATCTGACAACTTTACTGTGCCACCTCGCACGGATGCAACGACGTTCTCCAATTCCACCCCTTTCTTTTCGGCAAATATGAATTCCTCTCCCTCGAGAGGAAGAATTACGACGAACCCCTCTTCTTCACCTCGATATTTGGAGGAGGGAGGACAAAAAGTTATTGGATAATGTTATTCTTTGCGCGAAAACTCTCGATCGAGGGAGGAGGAATTCTCTCTCGTCGGTTGGTAAATTGTTGTTCGATGAAAAAGTGGCGCGATAAAAGTTTCACGGGTGTTCGAGTTTCGCCGAGTCGTTAAATGCCGCGAGTAATTCGGTTATATCCTCGATCTAAGGGAGGAAATGGAGAGAGAAAGGCCTTTATCGCTGTTCCCCGGTCACGTTCTAAGTTTCACATTCTTCAAGGGGAAAAATTTTAAACCTTGAAAAAGTTTCCGTGATTTCGGTAATTGCTCTCTGTAATTTGAGGATATCGTCGATCCTCATCGATCCTAAACGTATATAATTTGAACTTTTCGAAAGAAAGAAGAAGACGAATTCTACTCGCAATTTATTTATTCGCAACAACAATCTGAAGCATTTATTCATTGACAGTTCAGAAGAAAAAATAACAAATATGGATTCACGATATAAATATATATATATATTCATACGTTAAAATAAAAATAATCCAATGGATGCAAAATTTAAACGTACACAAAAATCTATCGTTCAAAACGCATGCTCGAAGGAAAACAAATTTTCATTTTCGATTTCCACAAATTTCTTCTCCCCCCTTCTTCGCCGGATTCTCTTCCACCGAACGGAACAAAAAACCTTTCCCTCGACGCGAAATAAAAAAGAAAAAAAAAATGTCAAAACTTCGATACACCGTCCCGTTCGAATATTCATCGAACGGCCATGTCAACAACGATCGACGAAAAATTCCGTGAAAATTGAACGAAGATCCGAATAACAGCGGGGCCGCGTTTCTTCTCCCCTCCCCTCGTAATCTCGCGGATTCTTTTATACGCGGGTTTCAACAAAGCGGGTCGCCTGGTACGTGTCGGTCCGCGTTAACGGGGCAGGTTATTATAAAGCGAGAAGGAGAATAAGGGATCGAAGGGAGAGTTGAAAAGATGAGAGTGGGGGAAGGAAGGGGCAAGAACGGGGGAAGCTCGTTCGGAAAAATGCAGCGATAGCGGCAGATTTATGCAAGGGCTAAAGAACTTTCGAATACCGACCCCAAGTTTCTTCGTCTTGGAACGAGATTACGCGGAACTGCTCTTTCGAATTGAAACCCTCTCCGCTCTGGGATCGATATTCTTTCCGTGCAAAGTTCAACGATCTTTTTTCTCCAACACGAAACGAAACGATATTACGCGTCCGTTTGCGAAGAGCTCGTGTAAATATTGGTTACGTGATCTACCTAGCGGATCCTGAGTTGACCCTTCGTGGTTGGAACACCGTCGTTGGATCCGTAACGAAACGGAAATTTCGTCCGCGTCGTCTATGGCCACGCTTTCTTTCGCTGTTTGTTTTTCTTTCTTTTACGAAACACTTTGGCAGCGTAAATATATATAGGGAGAAATTCGTGTGAAACACGCGCGAGCATATCTGCCCACAGGTGTTTCCTAGTTTCGTCGTCGCCAAGTGTCGAGCGACGCGGTAGATTGGCGGGGG
>NW_006263351.1:221761-223871 GCF_000469605.1 Apis dorsata
ATGCATCGTCCCCGTTCAGACGCTGCCGTGTGAGGACGACAAACGTCTGCCGCGCTTCGAGCGTGTTTCATAGCCGAGCTTTTTCCCGACGACGGGAATTTCAGTTGGGAAAAAAAAGAAAGGAAAACAGGCCAAGCGAATTCGAGCCTCGATGATGCATCAGACGTTTTTAACTCTCCACCGCAGCGTTTCCAGTTGTAATGAAAATGCGTTTCGCGCGAGTATCAAACGGGTATCGATGATATCGGGAACGTTTCAATTGTTTGACGCGAGCCAAGTCGGGCTTTCGTGTCATTTTTTCTCGTTTCAATCTGGTGTGAAATGAAATAATGAAAGGAGGAAAGAGATCTTATTTATTTATTGATCGATAGTCACGCAAGAAACGTAAGGGAGCAATGAAAGAATATATCTATTCTTAATTTCCAACCAAAGAGAATTCTAAACAAGGGAATGATTACTTATTGACAATCCAATTAATAACATGATTTCGGTCATCATTAAATTCTGTCCTATCATTCGAGATCAAGTAATCATCGATCGAATCAAAAATCAGTAAAGAGAAGAGCCACAGAAGAATTTGCACGAGTTTGTGAAATTTTGAAATACCGACCACTTGGCTCTTCCACTCTCAAAAAAGAAAAAAAAAAAAAAAAGAAAAAGCAATATTTCAGCATTCGCAGTGGCCGGTGGNACGGCATTCTCGAACTGCTCCGCTGCGATTCTCCGGGGAAAATTGCTCTCGTGAATACATTCCGCGCGGATGTCGCGGCGGCGATGCTTCGAATCGTTGACAAATTTCGAGTTTAGACCTTTGACGTGGATTTTTCGTACAAAGTACGAAGTAAAAGATATGCGCGCCAGTGCATATTCCTTTGCGCGCAACGCGGGCGAATGTGTACGCACGAGGCCAACGTGTACGTGGCCAGATGGACGATGCATGAACGAAACGTAGACAATGAGAACGAAGGTATTATTGCAAATTCGCCGAATATTCGTTCGGGTGGACGAACCTCGGATGCCGTAAAATGCCGTTGTACAGGGGAGGATGCTGCGGTATATTTGTTGGAATGCGTTGAGCACACGCGTCCGTTTTCGAGAATTACACACACGCGTCGAATGTATTTCCATTGATGATTACGGTGGTCAAATGTAATTGTTTTATCACAAATATCGAAGGCACGAATGTTATCTGGGATCGCTTGGATCCTCGTTCACGAAATAGGGTTTCGAATTGTCGAATTCTTCTGGTAGAATAGATTAATTTATTAGAAAGGTAGAAGATAGAGTATCTTTTAAAAGATACAAGGGACGTTGTTCAATTTGGAAGAGGAATTTATTGGGACGGAAATAATGATTTCTTTCGTTGTCGCATGGATATTACAAATTATCGATGATTGAATCAAGAAAGAAAAGAATTTAACATGGATGTGGTAACAATTATAAAATAGTTCCAGGATTATTTATTTTATTTAAAACGACTCTCAACGAATAATGTAAATTTTCGAAGCCAGCAATCGAACGAGCAATTAACTCGAAAAAAGATATTCGATCGAAAGGACAAAACGTAATCGGATTCCACGTGGATTATTTCGACTTCCTGTCACGAAATCCGTGGCTCGAGGAATAAATCAAATCAGACGGATACATTCAGCAACGACACCCCGAAGAACCGCCGAAAAGTTTTTGAAAGACGCGCGGCTCCTCTCCTTATAAACTTACCGCTGACACGGCGATATTTCGGCGAGAAGCGTCTGACACTTCCTTTTCTCCTTTCCTCGCCTCCTCTCTCGCGTCCATTTTTCCCTTTATCCCTTTCGTCTTCCAGTGAAAAAAAAATCCTCTCCCTTCTCTTTCTCCACAAAGAACCGTCTACAGGAGGTAATTGACCGAGGCTTCGACGATCCAACCCCTCGAGAACCACTTCGAGATGCTCTCCCTCGCCGATTCGTCTGCGGTGGCTGCGAGGAAAATCAATTTTCAGTTATTCCTGTGTATTGACATCCACTGCCCTCCCGAGATTGAACGGTCATCGCCTCGATTGATATGCGAAACTTCCTCCGGAATAATTGCTTCTCCAAGGATGGATCTTTATTTTTTTCCTTTTTTTTTT
>NW_006263351.1:224207-227082 GCF_000469605.1 Apis dorsata
TCCTACGAGTAACGTCATTTCAAGAAATAATTTTGATAGAAAGATATCTATCGTAATTTTTCAATTAGCAAAGTTAAGTTTAATCTTTTATATTTTCCGTTTTCAAGGAGATTCGAAACATTTTGTAATAGAAGAGATAGGAATTATTTAAGGGTTATTATATTATTATGTATTAATATTAATCATTCGTTTCAAAAGGATATAATAAACGACAACAGTTAAAAATTGCTTACGAATCGATTTATATATAAAACCGTGAAAAATTGATAAAATTTACGCGTCGTAAATTTTATCACGAAAACAACGGGAGTGTTGATTTTATCAAGTTGGAACGCTTCAGGTGTAAAGAATCTCGTTTTTTTCAAGCGATAGCGCTTTTTTCCCTTAGCAAGGACAAACGAACGAAAGTATAACCTATGAATAACGATTGAATGCAACTCGAAAGCCATTCCGCACATGGTGCGCCTTTTTAATCATGCAATCGGCGAAAGAAAGAAAATTGATATCCCTTTGAGATATGGAGCCAGGAGTCGAGGGTGGGAGCACTTTGATCTTGGAGCATTGATGGATCAACGTTTTGTGTACGATACGATCTGCCGTGCAATTGATTCTCGAAAGTGCTCGAACTAATATCGGGGAAGCCCTCTGTATTGCTATTTGGATAATCAAAGGGACCGATGGAGCGAACGAATCCGACTATTAAAATTTTTGAATTGCTTTTAACCGTCTACTGATTACTTGCACGTTCCAATTTTAGAAATACAGTATACACGTTTCTTTTGCGAGATAGTAAAATAAAAAGAAATATTGGAATCTATATAATCGAAACGAAAATATATTATAATATTCCTATCTCGCGATAAAATACACAACACAACATTTATTTTCCCAAGAACATCTTTGTGAACAAGTTACAAATTTTTGCAATGCGCGACGAACAATCGTTAACACGATTGCGGAATAATGGAGAACACGGATGATGCGATCGTGGGAGAACAAGAATAGCGTTTCACAAGCGCGAATCAAGTAACCATGGATGGCAAAGGTTGTGGGATATTTACTCGATTGCATTAATTAATGCTCATGGGTTGGAATTACGAGGCGGCCGTGCAAATGATTCGTGCCGTGCCTAGGCGAATCTCGTTATCTCCCCCCCGCGTTTGATCGCCACCGTGTTTTTAACGGGCAAATGAGTCACGTGATTAACTGGATCCGAATCCGTGGGGCCGCAAGCTGTCCAAATCGGTGTAAAATGTTCCGACCACTGGCGGATACTGGTGCAAATGTTCGCCGCGGGTTAAGTGAATATAGCGGCGAAAATCCAATTGATATCGCGATCGTGTTCTTTTCAAATTGAATCTGAAATATCGAATCGAGGTATCGGGAACAAATTAGGTGAAATTATTATTAGTTAGTTGTTAATTATTAATTATTAATTGTAGTAGAGTAGAGTATCAACGAAAGACGTGTGGTGACGTGTCGTTAATTTTTTAAATTTTTTTTGAATTTCAGTATTATTCAGTATTATTCAGTATTAGTAATAATAGTAAGTATAAGCGTTAAAGAAACAATGGCTGTTGGAAATCTCTATCAGGAAGAAGAGAAACAAATCAGATCTGTGATGTCGACACAAAGTTCGTAAAAATTTTTTACGATTCCTCATTCTCTCCCGTTTACGATTGCTCAAAAAAGGATCGATTCGTTTCTCGATCTCGACGAGCAGGAACACGAGATCCCACGAGAATCTACTCGTGCTTATTTGTCGTCACCTGGAAGAATATCCTCGAAGAGGTAATCCTCGCGCTATATGGAAGCAACGTATATACTCCCGAAGAATTTTATTCGGCGAAATTCTCATAAAAGATGTACGTTGAGATCGATCGATAAATTACTATATTACGAGTGAATCTTGGAATCGTGTCTTTTAATCCATGGATTAAAAGATGGATGAAGGAAAAAAAAAAAAAGCTTTTGTCGACTCGTGACAAATAGGATTTCGTGTATATTTCCTATTGGAATTTCAAATGAGATATTTTCCTTATCTTTCTTTATCTCTTTCATTTCTTGAGATATAAAAATATTACTCAATCTTAATCTCTCAAGACCAATATTTTTTTTAAGCTCGAGGGAAAATTCTTTCTTTATCAATTTTATTCGTAATAAAAATTCTTCTCATTCGTTTCATTGCGAAGGAATATTTATACGTTCGAGTAAAGTAATCGAAAGATTATACGTATACGTATAAATTATTCATAACGTGAATCTTGTCATCGAGATTGTAAAAGAATTGTTCTTACTTATTTTTTTAGGAAAGCAAGAAGATCAAATATAACAATGAGCTACGAGATGGATGCTAATTAAGATGCTTTTAATTTCCAATTGAAACGGAAGGGAAAGTAGATAACGTTTAAATTAATACCCGGTTTTTGTTTTACGGTATATATATTTACACGGTTTTATATCTCGAAACTTCCGGGTACAAGGTAAACCGTGAGATAAAATGAATTAATTAAGTCGGAGACGACATTATAAATTGTTTTAAGAGATACGTTTACGCAGCAAGGGGGGAATACAATCTTGGCTCCCATTAAAATTTAAAATCTTTTCCATCCATTTTATATATTCGTTTACACAAAAGATCCCCGGCTGTGTTATCCCCGAATGGAAAAGTTGGAATGTAAATTCTACCGATGTCACCGGTCAAAGTGAAATTCTTCCACCTAGCACCGGTTCATTCCAGGAATTTCAATATCGTCGAATATGAATTTCCTATCGTAATCCGTCGGCCCGTGCCGCGCCTATCGAAAATTTATCACCGTCACGTTTTATCGGGGCGCCTCTCCCTCCCTCCCTCCCCTCCGCGCTTCTGTTTTTT